>NC_139728.1:29148711-29728711 GCF_964211835.1 Anser anser
ATCCAGAAATATCGGGCAGGTTGGGCCAAGAGGAAGTCGGAGCTGCATTGCTGAGGGAGGGAGACGTCTGGAATTCCTATTCCACCCTTCACCGCTCTAAAAAGGGATATTTTGTTTATTTTTTATTTTTTTCTAGCGGTGCTCTGTCCCATATTTTTGCTCTGTCGCCTGAGGGAGAGCCAGAGAAGCGTGTTTTGGGGAAGCCGGTGGGGCCAGCAGATCCAGATGATGTTGGATGCTGACATGGAAGCAGCTGTGGCACTTGGTGCACTCACAGAACACCATAGCTGTTAATTCGATAAAATAGCTTTTCCAATTGAGATATCCATCCTGGGACAGCTGATCTTTTGTACTGCGCAGCCCAATCATGTCTTTAAAGCAGCGGCAGCACCAGAACTTCCTGGAGGGTGCCTGCACTTCACTGAACAGTTTGGCAGCTACAGCAGAGGCCTGAGGGATACTTTCAAATTTCCCTGTAATTAATGAGCACCTCTGCACTTATGGCAAATTACAGTGTCTGATGTAGAATGTTGACCTACAGCTGCCCCATGCCAAGTAGCCTATTTAGACCTATTTATTTCTAAATAGAGCCTGTAAATGATAACGGGAAACTTCACTATTGATTCATTTACTCCTAAATGCTTCCTCTTTCAGGTATTGAAGTTGAAATAATTTTCCATAATCGTGTACTTAGGCAGATCCTTAGATTTATTTTATATTTATTATGTAAAAAAATCTCAAGCTATTTAACATTCCTGTAAAGCCAAAGAAATTAGAGATGGAAAAGGCTTGTTTGATCTTGTCTTGTCAGTACGCAGCCTTTCCTATAGAGCACTGATTATCTACTTTGCTCCTAAATATCCCAAGTAATGCAAAATCTTCCATTTCTTTAAAATGTTGCACTCCCAGAAGTTTCACTGACTTTTGCTACAGCCACGTAAGATTGCAAACTCTTGTATAATTGTCTCTTTGCTTTCACTTACATGCTTATTTTGACATTATATTTCCTCATTTTTTTTCTGTCCTGATAATTCCTTGGATTTCTTACTGTGTCTGTCCATTTTTCTGAAATGACATTTATTTTGTGCTCAGGCTGCTTCCAAATTTCTAGCACCTTTCTTTGTCTCTGTTCTTCTGGAAGTACATCAAACATCTGTTTCAGGGTTATGTACGATTTCCATTCCCGTACTATTTTTCTTCTAGCAAAGATTTTAAATAAGATGGAGCTCACCTACTGACTCTTTCCTTTCCTGGGAGCATTTCACTAAATGAGCAGGTTCAGCTCAGGAGGTGATTGTTCCTAATTTTCACATGTTGCAAGAAGTTTTCAGTCTATATGATAACTTCAGAAGCAAGACAAAATAATGCTGTGTATGTAGAATTTTATGAGAATTTGCACAAAGTGCTTTGCCAGAATCTAAATATATGCCCTCTATTGTTCTATTAATACTGTAATTCTACTTAATATACACCATAGATATATCGAGTTTGTCAGAAAATATCCTTGCTAAAACAGTAATACTAATTGATTCAGGCAGCTCAGTTGTCTCCCTTATGTGCTTTGATTTTGTTCTGTTAATTTTTTAACGTGTAAACATCAGTTTGGACTGTTATTGCCAGGATTACTATTCCCTTCTTTCTGGAAGATTTATATCACATTTATATTTTTCCAGTATTCTGATCTCTTGCCATTTTTCCATGAATTTTTGGAAATAATTATTCACGTTTTGGAAGGCTTGTTAGATAATGCAGTAAGAGTTTTTGTACAATTAAGGACGGTAGGTTGTGGATAATAATTTTAAGCTTGATCAAAAGACCATGGAAGCCAAGTCTTCTAAGGCTTAAACTACTGTATTAATTTAACAGAGATCTGACTTTCTTTCTCTGCCGCTGATTTTTTGTCTCATCTTTCACATAGGGCATGTCACCTTTAACTTGGGATCATAGGTTAAAGCAATATAAATCAGCACAGGTCCACTGAAGGCCATCGTGTCTTTTGAGAAACCAGCCCCTGAGGGTTAGGTGCCTTCCTTTCCCCATATATGCTGCTGGGAGAAGAACTACTTTCCTCACAGGAGTGTTTAAGGCTTAATTTTTTATAGCATATAAAGTGCTTAGAGATGTTTGGATGAGGGATGTTGTGAAAATGCAAAGTAGTATTATTGTTGATAAATTATTTAAAATATTGTGGTCCATTGAGAAAATACTAGTTTGTAGGCAGTGAAGTGGTTAATACGATTGCATCTCTTACAGGTTTCACCAGATACACTCACTCACTTACAATGGATAATTGTTAGCTCTTGTTGTGCAGATGCTGTTGCAGATGGAGCCCTGTACCTGCATGCATAGCAAATGAATTAGACTGGCAATCCCCTTTATAAAGCATAAATATGTAATTTGTTCAGCTGTTGTAATTAAATATGTATGTGTGAAACAGCCACCATTCAGGTCATTAATGATGCGCCATGCCAAATTAGAGCTTACAGACAGTAATGTACATTGTTGTGCAATGAGGGAATTGCAAATAACATAGCTAAGCCTTTCCTAGTAAAGTGATGGATTCAGTGGCTTTAAAAGGAATATTTATATTTCCAGCATTTTGATTGCTTCAGTCTATATTTACATTGATGCTCAATGAAAAAGATACAATTGGATGAAATTTTTTTCTGTATTTGTTTTATAGTCTTTGAACATGATAGAATACCCATTAGGTACGTGTCACACAACATTTATTGGGTGTAACATTTCATACCCGTTGGTAATATGCTGAATATGTTGCTATGATCATTCTTAAATATATAGTCAATTAAGATCTGGTAAGTACCTTTTCTTCTGCATAATGTAGACAAAGACCATATCAAAGCACTTGGACAATTTTAATGCTTTCAGTGTATCTGCTTTTTAATCTCTGGACTTCAAAGATATGACTGGTAAAGAAATCCTCACTGTGGTAAACAATGTATATATTTCCATAGAAATCTGCCTGATAGAATAATTGTTGTAATGAATTAAGCTTGCCAGTTTAGTTTTTGTTTTTTTTTTTTTTTTAATTTTAAATGCATGATTACTTAAACATCAGGCATTCTTTCTTCTGTCCACATTATTTCTTTCTTTATATTTATCAGAGAAAAAAAAAAGAGTAAATGTGCTTAAAAAAAAAAGAAAAAACTTGAATCTCCTTGAAATAATAACAACAAGTTAACAGGCAGCTGTTGTTGTAAAGCAGCTAAGAAGCAGAATGAAAAATCGTAACTCACTACACCTTAAACGCATCTTAAATGATCCTCCCTAAGTGTGTTTCCTTGTCTGTTTAAAGTAGATCACGGTTTAACATATATTTTGTTTTGATGGCCGGTTCCGAGTATACAAGAGCTAATCGTCTTGACCTTTCAGACAAACAGGGCAGCAGAAGGAAGCATCTCAGAGTTAATTCTGTCTTGTTCGCAGTGGGAACAGAACATTCCTCTGTGATCCTCTTTCACATGATTCGCCTGGGCCTCCTGGAAGCCAGTCCTGATACTATTAGTGCTGGGCTTCTTAGGTCTAAAGGAGATCGAAGGTACTGACATCACCAACCGCTTGTGGGTTGCGTCAGGCTGGACAGGGCAGGCAGAGTTGCGAAGACTTATGTAAAGAAAACAGAATAGAAAATGTGCTTAGTTGATAGATTATTTGTGGGGGTTTATAGTGAATTTGCAACTTTTTAAACCTAGACTAAGAAAGGAGTAGGGAGTAAAGATCTTTTCCAGATTAGAACTACAGCAAACTATGTAACTTGCTGCATAAAATCTACTTTAGTCAGATATTCCTGTGGCTTAAATGCAAATATTAAAGGCAACATCAGAATAGTTATTTGTATAACTGTCTTTGCATTTTAGTTAAATTTTAAGAGTAAGACATGCTTTCCTTTTTTTCATTCCTTCCTTCTTTTCTTGCTTCCTTACTAACTCCACTTTCCTTCTTTCCTAGAGACATTTTTCCCAGAATATACTTTTTCCTGTTTGGCCATAGTAAAGTCTGTTTGAGCTGCAACATGAATGAGTCAGGTGTGCAGTGGGTTGGTGCGTCCATTTACTGCATTCTAACACTATGATTATTGGTGTATTGGGAAGCTGTTTCACTGATGACCACAGTGTTAACAAACCTGATGATAGTCAGGCCTCCCGTAGGGTCCCCCTGATTTTTCCTGGGCATTTGTGTAGATTGTGTCGGTTCACCTATAGCCATGCATTTGCCGTTATGTTCTTCCTGTAGCTTCGCAACGGCGAATGCTAAACAACGCAGAGATTCTAGAAGATATTTTCTCTTTTCCTTACCTTTCTCTAGTGATTTTTTGAGTATCGGAAGCTGCTGATTCATGAGTTGAATTAGTTGGATGTAGCTACCCTTATTTGGTGAAGACTCTAAGTAATGTTTGGTTTGGTGAGAAAATTTATTTTTGTATCCCTTAAACAGCGTTGCATCACCAACTAGCACTGTATATTTCAAAATCTATTAATTTTTGCTGCTGAAAGACATCCCATATGCGACCGCTTTTCTGTTGTATCTTTCCAGCGTGCGCAGGCAGTTGGCTCTGCAGAGGAGTAGCTGTTTGCAAGCTTTTGTGTGCATGCACGCGTTCCAGTCCAACATAACATTTCGGCTTCAGAAACGGGGCCGGGCAGAAGGCGCCTGAACTAGGCGGTGGCAGTAGTGAGGCTTATTTAACGAAGGGTTAACGTCTTGGGCCAGCCCGCGGGGAGGCCGCGGTTGTCCTGTGCCACCGCGCTGGCTGGACAGGACGAGGGTGAGCGGGCATGCTAAATAGCTTCGCCAGGGCGAGCGGGCGCGTTAAATAACTTCACCATTTCCTGGGACGGGTGGCAGCGCAGGTGGCGGCTGGCCAGGTGCTCTGTGATAAGCGCCCGAGGGCCAGGCCGAGGCGAGCGCCTTGCTCGCTGGCAGTCGCTGCGTTGGCCAGTGCTGCAGTAAACACTTTCCCTTGGATGTTGGTTTTCTGTTGTGTCTGGCAGCCACAGAGGGCTGCTTGAACTTTAGCCAGAGGCAAATATTTATACATCAGAGCATGCAGTGTTCAACGGGTCCGGCCTGCGAGCGCGAGGCGCGCGGCGTGCTTCGTCGCTGGAGTGGAGGCGTCCCTTTTAATTGCACCCGCGGTGTGGCGAAGCGGGAGCGTCCCGGGGGTCGTGGCAGCGGCGTGGGCTTTGAAACCCCGTGAAAACATCGCCCTCCGTGCCTGGCGGAGGGGACATCCTGACGGGAGCCGCGCGCCTTCAATTCCTGTTGGAAAGTTTACAGTTAATATTTTCCCTGGAACGCTGTCAAGCTTTTGACAGTGCCTGAGTGTATGCTGAGCTGTGAAATTGAGACGCGGAGCAAGTTGTGAGAAATCTGTTTCTACTCAAATCTGCAAAGGTTTATAAAAACTTCAGCGGAGGGGGAAGGAGGGGGGAATAAAAAAAAAAAAAAAGAATTAAAAAAAAAAAAGCCCTGCGGCTGGGGCTGGGGCTGGGGCTGGGGCTGAGGTTGGGGCTGGGGCTGGGGCTGGGGCTGGGCTCGCCTCGCCGGGCGCGCGGCAGGTCCGCCATTTTAAGGCTGCAGCGAGGGGCGAAGCTCTCCGCTCCTTACATGGCGGCTGCCTCGGCGGCGGGGGCCGGCCAATGGGGCGGGCGGTGCCAAGTCACGTGACGTGCCACGACGGCACTGACAGCCATTTCCTCGTCTCTGCAAACTTGGGTACCTCGGCGGAGCGCTTTACCTTGGCGCGGGTGCCAAGCGCTCGCCGCCGCGTGTGTCTCGCAGACTGGCATTTGTCCATAAAGTTATTTTAGTAGGTTAAAAAAAAAAAAAAAAAAAAAAAAAAGTCTCCGAGCGCACTTGAGCTCTGCGCGTTCTTTATGTAAAATGGATTTCCCTTGCTGGCCTGGGGCCAGGAGCGCGGAGCACGCGCTGGGCGAGGGGAGCGCTTCTCTGCAGAGGAACTGGTGGACTGACACACTCTAATTTTTTGGCTCCTGACCAGACAAGCTAGATGGATGCCAAAATTCAACAAAATAACACATTATTGTGTAATAGGAACAGTGCTCAAAGTGAGCAAGAGCTCACAGGAACTGAATACCAGCACTTTTTTTTTTTCTTCCCCCCCTTGTACAGCAGAAGCTCAGAACTGGCACTTTTAATATACGGCTTCAATGGAACAAGGAATAAATATAACTCCAATGTAAAGAATGAGGAATAACATAGAATTGGGAAGACGAAGGGGGGAAGAAGACGGGGAGGAGGGAGTGAGGGAGGGAGCGAGCGAGCGAGACGGAGAGAGTTAAAATTACTTTTGTGAGACTTCCTTCAAACATGCTCCATAGTGCTCAGGGCTGGTTTAACCCTGTCTTCCCTGCAACAGATCCCTAAACTGCCCAACACATCTCGGTTTCCCATTTAACTCCTCGCCCATCAGAAGACAAACAAACACATGTTACGTGCAGCACCCAGAGCTGCACCGGGGCAATCAGAAAAGTTGGAAACAGTGCAAAAAAGCCTTTCTTGAAAAACTTTTTTAATTTTTCTTCATGTTGCATCTCTGAAAGAAAGGGAATGTATGTAGAAATACTGGTTTTCCTCTTGAAATAACCAGCATTACCTAGGTTTGTTGTTACTTAAACACTTAGAATACTTTACTTGTTACACTTGAGTAGCACCTTCTACCACCAAGCCAATGTTACAGTAGTAAGTTAATTAAACTTCCCTGAGAAGGTAAGCAGCGTTCAGTAGATTCATCTGTGACATGCAGGTGTCTCCGGGACTGCACATGGCAACTCTTGGAAAGTGCAAAGCAACACAATAGGAAGTGAAAACCAACACAGCCGATGGAAACTCCAAGGGGTCGTTGGGTCAGCAGCATGTAATTACAAGAGTTGGAAGTTGGCCAGGACAAGTATGGGCATTGTGTTGGAGAAACACCATGTTTCCCACACCTACTGAGAACTTTGTGGTTTCAGAGCAGTTCCTGAACATCTCCTGGGCCTTCCGCCCTCGGGGAGCCCTGCCTGGGAGAGCATTCCTGGAGGGGCCGTGAAGGAAGCCAGGGCAGACCACACTCCTGGGGAGACTGTGGTGGACCAAGGGTTGGCTGCAGTTTCCTACTGCATGGTGGTGGACATGCTTACAAAGATTGGGAAGCAACCCTCCTCAGCCCTGAAATTACCTCTTGCCACAGCACAAGATCTAGAGACCATTTCTATCATCATTTTTTCCCTAACTCTCTACATCTCATGTAGGCAGCTTGATTTCTCCACTGGAGCACAGGCTGATTCTTATCCTTTCAGTGCTCCCCTTGGGTTATCCCTCTTATCAACCCTGTATATTTGTAAGACAGATACTGCTGCAGCAGATAAACACCGAGACCTAAAACAGAGACCTTCTTGGGATTGCATCTTGAAATCTGTCTAAAGAGGACAAATAAAATAAGATCATGCACAGTTTCCAGGCTGTATCTCAAATTTGACCTGTCAAAGAGAAATAAAGGGTCTAGGTTGTCTTGCTCCTGCATTAAAATAAGCCTGTCATTATTTTTTTTTTTGAGGAATGTGGTTTGGTTAATAGATTTTTCATGTGAGAAATGCAAGTAGTTGCAGAAGGTGCTGTTTTGGGCTGAATCCCCACTGTGCTGTGCACCACTCTTTCCTATTGTCCCTGCTCCGAATTGCTTGCAGGCAAGAATAAACCAGCAACTCTGGTTCGGTGTGTTTGTGGCCTTGGGGAAAATAAACTGTATTAATGATATGTTATATTATTTAATTTGGATTTTTTATGCCTTATCAAGTGCAGAATAGAAAATGCAAAATAAATAATAAATAAAAAATAATGATATGGGAGTTAGAGTCATCCTGGTGTGCAATAACATTAAGTGTGGCAGTAATTATGGTTTGGACTTTCCAAGTAAAAAGCAGATTTTTTTTCCTCATAGCTGGTTTTATATCCTTCTGGAACAAAGTAAAAAAATCTTCTGGCAGTTTTTTAATTGAGGTTTTGTAGCTTTAATGGTCTAATACTATAAAGAAGTCAACCCTTCCGCCAGTTTTTTAAGGCCAGATAAGGGTTTGACATCATGTTAAATGTAAGTGTGTCTGTGTATGTGTACCCACACACACTCTCTCCCTTTCTCTTTCTCTTTCTCTCTCTGTCTCGGGTGGAGGGAATACTTCAGAGCAAATACTATTACAGGATTCAGAAATGTAATAAGTTCTTCTTCCCTACTGTGTTTGGGTTGTTTCTCTCTGGAGCTGGCTGATAGACTTGTGGTATTGTAGAAGTGACCCAAGCTGCAGAGATTACGTTTCTGAGCCTGTTTGTGGAGGTGACGGTGCAAATGCCTGCAGTGTGGAGCCGATGTACAAAGATGGACTCGGACCCCGAGGTGGACATAGTTAGAACTGCATGCTGGCTGTAACCATGCTGGAAATTGAGCATATCTAGCCTGACCAACCCACTCCACGTCCACAGGTAATCGCAGCACTGCTCAGGGTCCTGGGCTGCCCCACAGTTTGCTTTGTAGAGCAAACTTTCCCTGGTGGGCAGGGAAATACTGGGGACTTCTGTATGCTTGCTCTGGAGCTGCGGCTTTGTGGCCAGGAAAGCATTAGAAGTTAATACAAATTGCATGAGCTTTACACCCAGAGACTTAACTTGCCTTGGGTTACCATTTTGGCACATGGGGCTCAGGAAACATCCAGCTCTGCAACGTATCCTCTCTGTCCTGCGTCCAGCTTTGCAGCACATCCCCCTGCGCGGTATGCCCTTCCCCAGGAAAGGTCTGGCTTTTGTTACTTGAAAAAAATTAGCAAGCTATCAAAAAACCCAACCCAAACCAAAAGGCAATAAATCAGGGGGTGAAAAAAAGTAACTTGCAGGGAAACACAAGGCTATAGGTGGTGTGCCTTGTCTCTGAGCAGCACCCAGGCAGTACAGTGGCACTGCTAAAGCTGCTACGCAGTGTGGGTGTCACAGGAGTATCATTGGACTAGTGAAACTCCATCACTTCAGGGATGAGTTTACATGGATGTGAGAGGAGAATCTTGCATTGCTTCTCTCTCCCTTCTTTTTTTTTTTTAAAATGTGTTAATATGTTCTTTTTTATATTAAAAAAAATAAGAATGGAAAAAGAGTGCAGGTGCAGTAACAATAGCTGATCCCAAACAAACAGCAATTTGCTCTTACCACTCTGCAAAGATAAAGCATGTCATGTACATTAGCAAAAGATAACTGACATTAACACAGTAGGCAAGGTGATTACGTACCACACTATTGACTCTGTGTGATCATTATTGCTATTTGGTGGGTTGCTTAAGTGGGTACCTGAAGGTTAAGTAATAACTATAGTAAGAATGAGAGGGAAGCAGAGAGAATGGAGAAGGGAGAAAGAAGATAGAAAACATTGACACAAGGTTAAGATGGAGGAAAGTGGATAAGTAGGGGTGTGGATGTCTGAAGAGAAAGGTGAGGTGGCTTTGCGTTGGTAAGTGATATTTAAGGGCTGTGATAGAGCTGGTGGCTGAGTAAATAATGCATCCAGTTCTGCTTTCCTTGAGATTTTTGTTTGCAAAATAACACAAGTAAAACACAACTTTGGGGGAAGCCTGTGATTGTTACATTAAAAGCCAAAAGAGAATCTAATCCTTTTCTGAATTTTCAAAGAGGTGTTCTCCCTCTTTAGCTTTGAACAAAATACGAGATGGAGTACAATGTCAAGAGATAGGTGTTGTGTGTTGGTGGTTCGGTTTGTTTTATTTTGGAACAGCCCCTTTCAACTCATCTACATTTGAGGCTTTGAAAATGATTTTTTGTTGTTGTTTTCATAGTGGGAGTGTGCAGAGCCAGAGAACTGATGAGCATTGCACGGCTCTGATCCAGCACTTTGATGGGAGTCCGTGGCATCACTCTCACAACCCGAAGCTAAGGGTGCTCGTAGGGCTTGTGGGGTAGTGAGCATCTCCTGCTCCTGTGGACTGTCTGCGGCGTTCTGCGGGCACTGCTGCTTTACGGTGAAATAGTAACTGTGCACTGGAATCGATGATTAATGCCAGCTTTTCTTCTGGAATGCATTGCTGACATTATAATATCATGCCACAGAATCAAGTTTAATTTCAAATTGTATTAACCTATTTACGAAACATATCAAGGGGACATTTTTCAAGGGAATAGTTCTCTTCTTTATATAGATTGAGAAATAAAATACATCTTTTAATACTGCGTTCTCCAGGCACCGGGGCTAACTATTTCACTGAAATTAATATCTAAAAGGGAGTCATTGCAAATTTTATATTGACGTGCAGAATGTAACGTTATGGCTTTTTAGGGTGGATATGCACAAAATATGTATGTGCATTCCAAACTAGCTAATAGTTCTGCAACTGGTGAACATAAATTTTAATATCTATATTTCCCAGCTTGTAGCAGTGTTGTCTGAAGTCTGGGATGACTGATGTTAATCTCCAACTTGTTTGTGGCTTTCCAAAAATGAACTTGAAGTAGAGTAAAATTTGATGTAATTCCCGTTCTTATTTACATTTGTAATAGAAAGTGCTACGTGGGATCTGTAGTTTAAGAAAACTTTAAAATGTAGCCCTATTCTTGTATTGCAGAAGGAAGAATATGCAAGTATGCTAGCTGTTAACTGCATCGCTGTTCTTAGAGCTCGCACTCAGGTGCCTCCCATGTCATAAATTCATCCTCTCATGCTCTGAAGTTTGGAGTTTTAAAACATTAAACCAAACAAAAGAAAGGTGGAGGTGACGGTGCCATCTCAGTTCCTTCTTGGAGAGCGGCGTTTGGGGAATGGTGTCTTACAAAGACACAAATGAGAACTGTAGATTCTGATCTTTATTGTTTCTCTGGAGTTAGACTGAAATTACACAAGCCTCGTAGCTGAGAACTTTATAGGTAATCCCTTTGAAGACGAAGTATGAAAGCCTGGCTTCGCTGAAGGGAAGAGGAATTTCGGCTGTTGATCTCAAGCTGGCTAGCAGGTCGCTCCCCTGTTCTGTCTGTGGAGTAAGATGTTATGCAGTGCAGCGCTTCCCAGTATACCCGAATCCGTGGCTTTTGTTAGGCTAAGGCACGTTTCATGGCAACATAATGATTTGGAGCCAAATTTCAGAGATGCTGCGGCCCCCCAGCCCCTGCAGCTTGCATTCAGGTCAGTGGAGCTGAGTCAAACCCTTCCAAATAAGCGGCGTATCAGATGGGGATGAGGCAACGGCTCACAACACGCAGGAGTTTATTGAGTGTCTCTCTTGCGCTGTAGTTTTAGCCATGAGCACTGGATTTGTTTGAGAGCAAACAGAGACGCACTAATTGATCAGAGTGTTATGCAAATAAAAAAGAGAAATGGGATGGGTAAAATAAAGGAACTGTAAAACACTTTATTATGCCTGGAAAGCCAAGCAAATCCCAGAGGAATTCTGCTAGGATAAAATGTTAGCTGCTTTGACATTTTAAGCCTTTAAGAGTTGTCTTGGAATTTTCTATTTCGTTTGCTTTTGTTACTTTGTTAGATCCGTCTACAGCAATGTGGCTTGCATTTTCCTCCCTCTGCCCTTCTCTTCCCCCTTGGCTGAAGGTAGTGGAGCTGGCGGGGGAGTGAAATGGTTAAGCGAGTTGAACCTCAGGTGCTTTGTTCTTGTGCTGGATGCCTGCTGCTGGGAGGCAGGCAGAAACTACCCGCACTGAACCGCAGTGCTCCTGCCGAGAGCCCAAGACGTTGCTTACCCTACAAGACCACAAAACGAGTGGCTGCAGCTGAGTAACCCGAGCGTGCTGCAGAGGCCGAAGCACGGCAGAAAGCGGGTGCATGAGCTCAGCTCCTTTTCTGACCTTTCCTCTCACTGCTTCTTCCACCTTTCATGGACTTGATCCTTCTTTCACCTCAGATGGGTAGGCAGGCAGGCTGCTTTAATGAAAGCAATACTGTGTCAAGAGGGATTGCTGGCAGAACCCTTCCCAGCCAGTCTGACCTAGCACCTCAGCAATGTTCTTGGCTTTGGCCAGCAACAGCTTGAAAACCCAGGTCTGTTTCTGAATCCAGATGGTGGTGCGTTGCCATATGTCAACAACACATGTCATCCTGATTAAAATTTTAACCACATCCATTCTGCCATCCCCATAAACCATCCTCGGCCCACTGCATGGCAAAGGCTCCTTCCACGCTGATGCTGTTCCTCCAGCAGAACCGTGCCGTCGGCGCGGGCGAAGCCATTACTTCTGCGATGATATCTGCTCCCCGACCAGCTCGGTGCCTCCGTGCTCCACCTGTGGTGGCCCACCGTCCTGATCAGGGCTGCTGGAACAAGCTCCCTGGCTTCAACTGATTCTGGAGCATGGGCTTTAAATGTTGGAACCGAAATGGAAAAAAAAAAAATAACCCCCAAACCTAACTTATTTTAATCACTTGTTAGGGCCTGTTGAGTTGTCTGTTAGGAAGTGTCCTGCCCAGCCTTGGAAAGAGAGATAACATATTCCTGTTGAAACACAACCTTGTCAGATTGCCACTGAAAGAAATGTTGAAGTTGCCGATCTGTTGAAGACCAGCTGTACGTGGGGTGCATGCGGCTCAGCTTACCTTTATTTCTGAACGCGAAGATGTAGCTCTTCCTAAGCCAGGAACGCAAATCCCCACACCTCCCGAGGCAGGCTTCGCCTCTGGCTGGCAGGAAACGTCCTTCAAGGAATTCGGTGTTAAAAAAGCACCTCCCGTGCTTTTCCTTTTGTTCTAGGAGTCAGGTACCAACAGACTGCAGGGGCAGAGCACGCTACAGGCTGCTGAGTGGTTTTGGGGACTGAGATAATTTGCGAAATGGAAGTGTTTTCCCCAGTTGTGCCTCTTTCATATTTTAGCTGGGTTTCTTCAACATCTTCAGCAGAATATTCTGTGATTCTGTGATCTTCCCCCTCTGTTGGTAATGCTCGTGTGACTTTTATCCATTTGGCCAATTTCATTCCAACACGTCAGGCAGATAAAAGCTCTCAAAGACACCAAGTTTCTACTTTCTTTTGTTAAAAATGGTGGCTGAGCGGGGAAGGGGCACCCCCGTCTGTATCCTCCCGGCAGGAACGTCTGCAGGGTGAGCCTCACCTTTGTCTGTCCGGCACGGCCGTCAGCACGCGGAGCCTGGGAGCAGCCACACACAAGCTGCCTCTCGCTCCTCCAGATGTGAGGGCCATAGGTCGGGACGGGAGGAATTGCAGGGAAGGGGAAGATGAATCATAAAGGAGTTGGGGGAGAAGCGCAGGATGTTGTCCGGGGAGGAATGAAGACATGCGATACAAATCCACAGGAAACGAGGCTTTGTTTGCTCTGATGGTTGTGGAACAACTTGTCTTTCCGAGAAGAAGAGGAGCGACAGAGTAGGGGAAAGAATCTAAGATGGCTTTTGTTGATTAAATATTTTCTTATATATTTTTTTCCACGTCTTTGTAGTGCGCAGGATTTACATTCCCTTTCTGAGCTATCTTCCAGTAAGGTATGCAAACGTAGCACTGAAGTATCTGGCCCATAGTTTGTAGAAACCAGGATAACTCGATGGTAGACATCAGTTGTCCATATCTGAACTTCTTTGCAGACCGTGAGGTTTGGAAGAGTTGGTTTAAACACCACATTGCTCCTGTCCCCAGGCGGAATTTGGAGTGTTCGCCTTCTAAACAGAAACACAGCTTGTGTGATTGATCTCCTAAATCACAGCAAGTTACCTAAAGGGTGTATTATGAATCTTGTAGGAATTAGCTTCCTAATTTCCTTTGGAGTGGGGTGGGGAAAGATCTTTTGGAAGCCAAGGATGGTGAAGTGCTGGGGTGCTGCAAGGTCTGGGACCACATGCAGCTCTCACTTCCAAGCCTGACTCTCTCCATCACACAAACAAAATCAGTATCCCTGCTCCAGAGAGGAACCCAAAAGCACTTGGACTGGAGGTAAGATTTTGGACAGGAACATGTAGGGAATTAACTCCCAGTTCCTACTTGGTATTGCACGTTTGTGTTTCTAGAGCAGGCACCCCCAGTGGCATTTTCTGTTTTTTATTTTAAGTGTTGGAGCTATAACATACAGCCCTCAGTCTTAGTTCTCATGTTGTCACCCTATCTGCAGAATTGATGAGGTACGTGAAAGAAAAAAAAGAAAAAAATACAAAACAAAACAAAAAAAAAAGAACTTTTCTAATACACCACGCACAACCACCTGCAAAAGGAAAAGAAGATATTTGGATCTCATTTTTCCAGGCAGTCACATTTTTCCAAGACAATGCCAAAAGCGTGCTTTCAGTTCTCTTCCAGTGACCGATTGCTCGTGGGTAGTATGCCAGTGTAGAGAGATGCTATTTATGTAGCAGAGCTCATTACTGTTTTTTATTTAGTGTATATTTGTACCAGCTATTGAGTTAGATTCCTGGCTAGCGTAAAACAGCACAGCTCTGTTGGCTTCTGTGATTTCCATAGTTCAGAGTCTGGCATATTTTTATTTTCAATGTATGTTGACTGTCCAACCTATTAAAACCCTTGCTCCTAACCCTACACTGTTGTTAAATACACTGTTTTTTGCAGTCCTGCTCTGGTTAGCAGTGGACGAAATTAAGTAGCTGTTGCGATGACTTTTCTTCCACTTTCTAAAGTCAGCTCTAATTTGATACATACAATAAATACACAATTTAAAGGCCTCGGGTGAAGTTAGATGTGGAGGCTATGCCTAGTGGAGAGATCAGTGTTTACATTTTGCCTTTGACCTGCTCAGGGATTTGGGGACTTGCCTGTGTCTCAGTTTCCTCTTCCATGAAATGGCAATAATGCCGCTCGGAGCAGCGGTGTGAAGATTAATTAGTCAGTGAATGTCAAACCATGGATTTTGTACAGCCTAGAGTTACTGTTTCAAAAACTTTCTTTTCTGGGTTAAAAGGAAACAAGCCTAAGGATTATTGAAGTCTTAAGCAATATTGTTGGATGTTTTTTCAGTGACGCAAATACAGATATCGTTTTTAAAAAGTTCGAAATGGACATCGATAGTAAATAAAATTGCTGGCCAGTAACCGGCAGCGGTAAAAACAAATTTGATTAAGCATTAACTGTGGAGAAACCTTCTTAGAGACAAGTACACCGTGACTCCTGCTATATTGTTTGTCCACGTCTCCAATGTCTGTATAGACTCACCACCAAGGAGCGTGCTGCCAGGTGGGTCCCTCTGGTATCCAGCATTCGGGTGCTGCGCAATCAGAATGGGCTCGGGCAGGGTTTTGTTCCTCACGTCCCAGAGCAGGGCACTTGAGAACACGCAAGTCCTGCTGCAGTGTTCCCACCTGCACTGCAAGCACCCACTGGCTCAGTGTTGGACGCCGATGATGACGCCCTGGCAAATGCCACTCAAGCGCCAGTGTCCTTCGGTGGGTTGTTGGTGGCCATGGAGAAAGGTTCTCGGGAGCAGTAAATGGAGAGTAGCTGTGGCTTTCAGTCTCAGCCATAAGCAGTGGGACAGCCTGAAACTGGTTTGAGGGCTCACTTCCGTATGATTAACGTCCAGAAGCGATGTATAAATAATATCCATTGTCCTGCTTAAGCTCACAAAATCTTGTAAACCTGAGGGAAAAGCCACCCCACCCTCAAGCTCGCCCCCGGGGACTTGTTCCTTGCACGTCCACAGCGATAGGTGAAAAATCACGTTATTTGCGCCGTCTGCTTGCATGGGACAATAGCACTTGCAGTCCTGGCTTCAGAATTGCGTAACTGATCTCTGAAATTCCTACCTTTTTGCAGGCTTTAGGCTTATCTCCTCTGTTTATTTCAACCACGATATTTGTCCTTTCATTCTTACCGGATTGTTTTCTTTAATTTAATGAGATTTATTCTCCAGGTTTGAAAGGGAAATCCTCCTTTAGTTTTCTCAGAGTTAGGTGTTTAGTCAAAACGAGTCACATGGGTGTGTTTTTCACCGATGGAGAGGGACGGATGCAGCTGTAGAGGTTTCCAACCTATGCCGGGAGCTGTGTTTGGGAGAGGAAGGCTGTTTGTCTGCTCTCTGTCCACCGGTGTCCTGGGAAAGCTTGGGTAACTGACTCTGACAAAGGGCCTGACTCGTATAGGTAAAGTGAGGTCAGGGACACCAGCACACATCATAAAGGAGGCAGAGCTGTCGGACCTATCGTGCGTGCAGTTTGTGATACGAAGGAGTTAAGTTTCCTAACCTGACACAGGGGTAGCACCCTGTTATTTGCTTGAAAAGATTTTTGTGTCTGTGTCTTTCTAATCCAGTGTGTTTTAAATTCACTGCAAATAATTCTTTCAGCTGTTTCCTAGACATCCTGTCACGCAAATGGATAAAACAATATAGCCAGCTCAGTGGAAAAAACAATAAATTATACAATAAAAATGTATACAGTGTACTCTTTGTGCTAGGGCCTGATTTGTCACTGTGTTACTCCAGTTTTACACCAGCAGAACTTGGGAATTCGCACGGCACAATAGCGGAGTGAGAGAGTCGTGCATCAGGCCTGCAGCAGCAGGGTATGCTGGAGTTCTAGAAATGATTAAGAACAAAATATCCGTGAAATCATGCATATGAAGTTCATTACTTAGTAGGAACGGTGACTTTGGTAATGTTAACATTTATGAAAATATTTCGGCTTAGAATGTTTTCATATGCGTGTTTAAAAACTGGAATTCCACCGTTTGCACAGGAATGCAATTAACATCATAAATCAAACTGCACTATTAAAAAATGTACTAAAAACTTGTGGAATTAAGAAACGGTCTAATTTTTAATCAATAAGCCAGGGTTAAATTTACTGTCCAGGCAGATAGAGCACTACTTCCACAAGCTACCATGCAGGCAACGAATTCGAGCGCTCCCACTTCTGCTGTGGGGCACTTGCCCCTCTCCCATGGTTAGCTTTGGTACTGAGACTCCTAAACGCAGGCCTGGGGGCCTGGGCACTTGGTGGAGCTTGAAGTAGAGGATAATAAAGTAAATAAGATGAAATGCCGACAATTTTATGACAGCAAAGTGCAGGTGAAGTGCGAGGATGAGGTGGGAACACGGAAGTTGGCTGTCTCCCCACGCGGTAGCGGTTTGACTCGGAGCAGGGAGGTGTGCGAAGGGCCGTGTCAGGCTCTGGTGGCACATCATGGCTTATGAAACCCAAGAACAGAGCGCACAATGCAGGGTTTTAATACCTCTTTGTCCCCGTTCCGGTTTCATTTCCTCCCAGCTTACTTGGCCATCACCCTACGCACACAACCCCTTTCCCATGATGTGCCTATGAAGAAAGGTGAATTACGTGTGAGGACAGACGAGTAGGCCACGCAGCTGGCATCGCGGCGTCCCGGGGAGGCGTTCTGCAGCCTGTGCTGGGCACCTCTGTGGCAGTGGGAGAGGTGACTTTCTGGCCGAGCTGCGGCCCGCTCAGTGCAGAATTGGCCCACGGGGCTCTGGGCCGTGCTAATTACGGAGGTGAATATGAGTTGTGCAACCTCTGTGCCAGGCTCGGGTCTCCGAATACCAAATGCGTTTCATAGAAACCTTGGAGCAGCCACCGAGCCGCGGGTGCCAATCTGCTCGCGTTGAAGCGCCGATGTGCCGCGAGGAGTGGGGGATTGGTGGCCCGGCGCCAGACCTGGGCTGCCAGAAGAGCTCAGAAGTTTCCTGATCCTGCTCCCCACCTCCCGTCTCCGAGGGGAGCTGCCGCCTCTTTCCCATGACAGCTTTGTCACCCGTCCAAAACGCAGGCATTTGTCAGGATGTTCTCTCCTTTCCTGTGATGGAAGAGGCTCCATTTCTGCCTTGCGGCAGGGAAGGAGTTGGGCTTTCGTGGCCTTTGCGTGCACAGACGCCAACCAGGCACCTCATGTCGGCCGTAGGTGAGGGTCATTTTAGGGGACAGGCAGCAGAATATCCACACGGGATGGCGGTGTGTTCGTGCACAGACTCCTGGATGTGGCTGGGCATTTTCTCTCAGTCACATGCCGTGCTGGTGTCCTGCAGGAGTGCCTGTGCGAGCTGCCTCCATCCCCAGCCGCTGGCTCTCCGGGAGCCGATGCGTTTTTCAAATACCCACTCCATTGCCTTGCCACGGCACAGGACAACTCGCGGTGTTTTCTCAGTCAGCGGTTATTCCCCAAACCCCAACTGCACATTTCCTCAGTTCCACATTCGCATTTTAATGTCAGCCCACCTGGACTCACACAGGATAAACGAGACGTGTAAGCCTGCAATAATATAAATCCAAAATAACAAAGAAGAAAATGGTTTAATATTCAGACCAAAGATCCTAGAAATTTGTTTAATGATAATCTGAGCACCTGAGTGGGTATCCCTTGCTCCCGCCAGGACCAAATAACAGCCCAAGTGCACAGTGCACAGTTGGGCCCTCGTTTACTAAATTACACAGCTCTCACTAATGTTACCAGGTCAGTGGGTGAGGCAGCTGTGGGTTAGGACACTACAAATCTGACAAGAATTAATGTATTAGTAATTCTTTTTAAGCCCGTAATGTATCCACGGCTTCCAGGGGGAGGTATTTTCAGATAAGAAATGTGCAAGTCAGTTGTCGTATTAAGCTGGCTCTCATTAATGGGAGCCTTTTTTTGCCGTCGTTTCCAATTGCATTAGCAGCAAATTCTGCTCTTCTGGAGATTAATGGCCTGAGCATAACCTGTGGTGGAAACGTGGCCCTGTGGCAGAGGCAGTGGCTGGGGACGCCACCAAGCTGCCTTGCATGGGGAGGGCGCCAGGACTCGGGTGTGTGACGTGGCACCGGAGGGCACGAGTGGGCTTCGGGCGTGCGGGAAGCCCCACTCGCTGCTCACAGGGTCAGAGGCTTCCTGAGAGCCTGATCCTGGATGTGTGTGCCTCAGTTTCCCTCCCTGCAAGCTGGTAGTCAGTTGTATCACCAGTTTCCTGCAGGACAGTCTTGGGGAGTTACATTAATTTCCGCAGTGAGTTGTCCAGATCTGATGCTGGTTATACTGGTAAGAGTGTGTGTGCGCGTGCATATAACTGACATACACCCTCCCCTTCCATTGTTCAGATCTGAAAATTGCTCTGGCAAAATCCCTCTGGCAAAATTGCATTTCAGACAGCCATTTGGGAATGGTTCTCCAGCTCTAAACTGACCACTGTCCCAGGACTTACAGACCCATCTGGGCACACGGCAGTAGCACGGAGACTCCTTCGAGATTTTAAATTGTTCACTGGCTGCAGAGATATTCATGGTTTAAATCAATGTGCTTCAGCTGACTGATGAATATTGTCTCCCGAAAAAGCCATTGAATACCAAGTATACTTTTAAAACAGGATATAGAAAAATATCTGTATGCAGGCAGTCCCATAATTTTGTTGTAAACAAATTTGTTCTCCTACAGCTCACCTATGCTGTAAGTCAAAGTGCTGTCATATGCAAGGTGTCTAGGCTAAGATGTGTTTGCAAACTCTTATTTCAGCCTGCAGAAGGGCTTCTTAGGTGTCCCCAGATGGTATTCTTACAAATCCCTCTTCAATTAAGTGATTTTTTTGCAGCAGCAACTTGTTAGTATGGCTCACTTAGCTGTCCATCGCGTTCAGAGTTCCTGTCTGTTTCCGGAGGTCCCCTCATTTCTACCCTGTCTGTCACAATGCTGTTTTCTTGCATATGCTGAATAATCAAATTTTTATTTTGTCCCTGAAAGATCATTAAACTAAGAACCGTCACTAGAAATGTATATTTAGAAGAACAGGGGAAGTGCCAACGGAAAAATGTGTCCGTGCAACACATTCTTCATTGTGTTTAAGTACAATAATGCCCCGTCTTCTTCATATAGATACAATGCTTTTGTTAACATTGGGTTTTTATTAAGTTACTGCTTTTATTCGTACTATAGCAGTATGCAGACACGGGGAATGGGACTGCAACCAATTCTTGGGCTCCCCCACAGTTGTCTGAAGGAGCCTTCAAGCGAGGCAAAGTGGCTTTTGCCTGGATTTTGTCCCCTTTCTCCCGCAGAGCTGGTGTAAGAGGGCAGCAACCTGCCTGAGAAGCAGCTGGGTGACTTCAGCTGCACCACACATCTGAGGGGGCGGCCAGGTTTGCTTGTAGAAGTGGGTTGTGCGCGTCGCTCCTTGGGCAGCAGTTCAGCCAAGGCACGGTTGGCTTCGTCCATCTTCTGGGGGCGGTGTGGGTACGGTGGGAGGTGTGGGCAGCAGGAGCTCAGGGTGCTCAGGAGCTCACTTCCTACCTCCAGAAGTGTGTGCAGGGTGGGGATGTGCTTGTGTGGGTGCCATGAGTGGATTCCTATGCCCCAGGGATGCCTGGTGAATGCAGCTGGGCTCCACTGGGGCAGAAGGGAGCGGCGAAGACGGGGCCTTTCAGCACATAAAGACGGCAGGCTGGATGTGGGTTGGGTTTCCAGCACAGAGACTTGCCCTGGTTCTGCGCCCGGGTGTCCAGTGCAGCCTGCCTGGGAAGAGGCTGTCCCTCCACGGGTGAAACGAAATGTTGTCACGCTTTTATCTGTGTGCAAATTAAATGAGTTAATACGGTATTAAAAAAAAGCTTGTGTTTACATTGTCGTCCTCCTCTAGGGTAACAATCTACAAATTGATCTAAAAAGATTATATTTGCTTCAGGGGAAAAAGAAATTGTATTAAGCCACAATCGCACTAATTATTGACCGGGGGGAGCTGAGCTCTGGGTATCACCGAGATTATAATAATTACATGGAGCTGTTTTTTTAAAAGCACTGTCCTACGTGGCTGTGAGTATTGAATTAAAGTGAAAGTTTTATAATAGACTTCATCTCAGCTGCTCGTTAAAAGGTCTGGGTGAAGAACAAACAATAAACTGAGAAGTAATAAAAGATAAAAAAGATAAATCCAAAGAAAGTGAAGTAAGCATAATCTTTCAAGTTATCATTTAATCCAAACCGTGTCTACAGCAGAAACTTTGGTTCAAGTACCAACAGTATGTATTACTTCTAAATTTGTCATTTTGTGTACAGCATTTGTGTACTGGCAAAAGGCTTAGTGTTAAAGGCATTTCTGTCAAAACAACCCGTTGCTTTGGGGGACCTAGTATGAACTTTATTGGCAAAAGCATTTTTTATTTGTATAAGGTACAGTTACAGTAGAGGAGTTTGCCAGCATAGCTGTACGAGGAATTTCTTTGCCAGGCTGACCGAGCCCAAAGACTTTTTCAAAGTAATTGCTTGTACGTAGGGTTTGCTTTGCTCTTATTAACAGCACAGCTCCTTGTGTTTGTGGAGAGCGCTGGGCGCTGAGGGCAATTGTTGTACTTTACCCGTGGAAGGCCAGCGATGCCAAAGACGTGGGTCTGATCCTTCCCTCCTACTTTGCTGGATGTCGGGTAGCACAGCCGAGCACTGCCCGCGGTGCCAGGGCGGCCGAGCCGCGCGCGGTGCTTTGCTGCTGGAACGGCTCCCATCCGAAAGCGTCAGCCAGCCTTGCGCTGCGGTGCTGCAAGGAACGTGCACTAGAGAAATGAGAAATAAGCAAGATTTGGGGAAAAAAAAAAAAAAAAAGCTTTAAAAATGGTGTTTTACTATAATCTTGGTAGTTTCAGGTTATAGGCAGGACAGGGATTATGCATAGAGGCAGCATGCCTCCCTAAACCGCCTGGTTTAATGGGTACACAAACACAATGAAAATACATCTATATATCTCACTTTAGCCATTAAAACTTCGACAACTATTGCACTTTTTAATGTGGAACAGTGTCACACATCCATCGCATTCAAACACGCAAGCAGTGTTTTCACCGATATGGTTAAGTAACCCAATACTTTCTATAGCTGAAAGATCAGTCGAACAAAGTATCCATCTAATTAAATCTAATCAGTCAGTGCACAAGCTTACATTGTGGTCATCGCCTTGGTATGTACGGGAGTTTTTGAAGCAGTGAAGCAAGGGGCATGAGATTGAATAAGTGTTAGATGATGAAAGGCAAGGGTTAAAAACTTTCAAACTACAGTGTTAACATTTCTTCCCTGTCATCAGCTATCTGATATTTTGGTATTTCAGGGCGGGGGGGGGGGGGGAGCGGAGAAAAGGAAAGAAAAGAAAGTACAAACTAAGTATGCATGGCATCTAGATCCTGGGTACAATGAAGCAAATGCTCAGTAAGCTGCACAGTGACTAAGTCAGTCTATATGCAAAGTTAGTTACATCCGAGTGTTTATGGTAGAGGTTGCCATGCCTCTGCGATAGCGCTGTTTTAATGATGGAAATTAACACTTCTGTAACTTTTCAGACCTCTGGCCCGAGTGTCTCAGGCAGGAAGGTGGTCTCGTGCAAGACAGAATTTTATGGAAGGTCAAAGCTTTGTTAGGAGCTTCTGCACGCAGAGCTGCATCTCTTTATGAATAATAAATACCGCTAATTTCATCCATTAAACCCAGCTAAGCCCTCCTCACAGCAGAATAGCAAGAGGCCCTTCCTAATAATCCTAATTTTGGGGGGAGGATTTTGAGACTGCTTCTAAAAACCCACCTAAAGCCTCAACAGCATGAGGACTGTCCGAGCCAGGAGCGAATTTTTGCTCTTACGTAAGTGGGCAAAGCGGCGCGTCGGGGCAGACTTTGGCCGTAAACTTGTTGCTCATATGAACTCTGGTGATACGGCCAAAACAAACCTAAATAATATTCAAGGGGCTGGGGCAGGTTCGCGGTGCAAACTGATGCGGGTCCACGGAGATAAACAGAGCCCTGCCGGTGATCTGTGCTGTGGGGCGGCTCGGCCCCACGTCACGTCTCCCACTGAAAGCCCCGCGAGGCTCAGCCCCGTCGCCTCCCTGCAAATCTGCTTTGTTAGCTCCTTCCTTCTCGTCCCGGCATGAAGTGAGCCGGGGCAGCGTGATGCAGAGGGCTGTGCAGGAGATGTTGCAAGGCTGCTTTTTGCTTCACGTCATAAGCGCTGTTTGCTGTTTTGCCTCTCCGGGTCATCCTGCTCCAGAGAAGGTAAATAGAAACACCAGACTAATCCCGTTCCACGGGTCCAAAATGAATGGTGTATGTTTAATCCCGTCTCTATGATTCTACCTGTGCTGGAGAATATTTTCCTTACTGCTGGGTAAGCCCAGATGTACACCATCTGCTTGTCTTATGATCTTTGACATGATTGAGAGGCCACCAAAAATACCCAGTGATTGCATAGTTTTCAACTGACTGGTATAAAAGGAGAAGATGTTAATAATCAAGCAAATAATATTTGCTATTTCGAGGCCTCCTGAAATTCTTGTAACATATATTTTGAAAGTAGATGCTAAACATTGCGTGTGCTGAAGCCTTTGCATACATCTCTTCCCTTAGCCATATGTTTGAATACACACAGTTTCAGATGAAATATTGCAGAGTCTATTTTAGGTGTGTTTGAAAAACTCAATAGCCTCAGATTCGCTGCCATAGCCTGCTCTTGAAAGCCGTCTCATTCCTGACTTTCTGTGGAGTCGCAGGGTCTCGAAACCAAGTATCTGCAACACAGTTTATACCTCTGGGGTAGAAGTAAAAATATCCTTCTCTGTGCACTTTTGAGCGAAATACTTCATCCATTACCGCTTGGAGAGAGCTTGCCTCTGCAAGGCTCGAGCGCCTGTTGCCAGTGCAGAGATCAATGGGAGCCCGAGTCCCGCAGCATCTTGCCAGAGCACCGCTCCAGATGTCCGATAAAACTCCACGGGGCTCGTACTTTGAAAATAGCGTGGGCTATGTGAATCGCTGTTGCAGTAATAAAATTGCACCTACTCCAGATCTTGTCTTCTCTGTCCAATTAAAAGAGCATGTTTTCTGCTTATGGTTTTTAAAAGTTGGCTGGCCAGCTGGGTTTCATTCCTTTCTCTTTTTTTTTTCTCCTTTTTATTTTGATTTTTTTCCCCCCCCTTTTTTTTTTAATATATAACATTTGAATAGATGTTCGGTGCCGTTCTCTTTGATAGTTCATATGCTGCTTTATGAGCATGGCAAAAACAAAAAAGGTCAGTTAAAGGTTAGGAAAGACAGTTATCAGGCCTCTGTAAGTGAGGTATTTTTAAGGCTCTGCTAATTGGCAGCACAGTTAAAGCATCATTCATAAAATAGTGTGCATTAAAATGACCATATCCATTTTTAAGTGTATGTAGATTATTCCTTTGCCAAAGGGATTAACTCTACCTTCTCATCACTGCCTTTAGACCGGGGTGTTTTTCCATGGGAGAGAATAATTTTGGGCATTTTGCCTACAGTATCCAGGCTTATACCCCTCGCTATTTAGCTGTTACAGCTGGGAAAATCTGGGACTGAAAATGTAGCCATATAATATGGCAACAGCCAGAACAATAAGACAGGCAAATCTTTTAAATCTGTACTTTATAAAACATCTGTTAAAGAATATTAAGTCAGAAGTTCTGTTCACATATTTGCTGCGTTTCGCTTATTAAACTTGAACATTGCAGCTTGCCTTATTTTTCTTAATAGAATTACTGATCGAGCTTAGTAGAAAGATTTTTTTTTTTAAATCCTCATTCTTTTAACCTTCTCCGAAGCCTCTCGAGTAATGACCCGCACAAACTGGCCTGAAACCTCAGCAGATTTTACAAGGGCTGCTGGTTATATTCACCTGGTTTGGAGGGAACCCTAACAGATTTTTCTGCTGATCTGTTTGCCCGTGTGCTGAAATGCAGCCATAAAACGCACTCGGTTGGTGTACAGCCTGCATTTCAGCCTGCAGGTCTTTTTCCTTTGTCTTCCAACCGTCTCTCATTCTGGGTCGACAAATTCTGGTTTTCCTGGCAACTTCGGTGTCCAAATCAACATCTCGAACCTAAATTAAAACAACTGCACGGCTTGACTCGCAGGAATTATGAAACGGAGAGGAGGCAGTCCAAATGTAATCCAAATCATTCCAAATGTTTACAGTATGTTTGGCCAAACCTTGAGAAACGTGTACTCCAAGGCCTTTCCTCCAGGTAGGTTCCTTAACAACTCCAGTGGTAACAAGAATCCTGACCGTACGTGCTGTGGTTAGGAAACCAGAGCCACTCTTGGTTTCCAGCTGAGTTTGATCGTAGTGAGGGAGGTGGGAAAGCCCTTACAATTGCACCTGCAGTGGGTGTGAGTGAGGCTTGCCCCGGTGCCGTACACTGGAAAATAATTCTGCAGTTATGGGACTCCAGGACCAGCCTGGCTCCGTGACCCAAGTGCTGGCATGCTGTGCCGATGGATACCGTACAAATTCTTTCGATAGATAGAAAAAAAAATGAAGTGATTATCTGAAAAAAGCCTGTCGTTAATTTTTCTAGCACTAGTTTGTAATAATGACTAGACTGTCAGTTGAAATAAAGGCTTCGAGTATATAAGATACACTTACATCCTGTGTACTGCCACAGCTTTTCCTGTAAGCTGATGGCTTACAAACATCTTTTAGTTGTATTACTGTGGAACAGTATTCTAGATTTGATCAGTATGCCCACTCATATATTCATATTCTAAATACATATATTTAACATAAGAATTCTACCATATTTTATTCTGCATGAGGACTATATCTTTTTCTTACCTGGGCACGCTGAAGGGTGACTAGTTTTCTGTCCTGATGCATTTATACTCAGTAACAGCATATATAGACTTTACTAGATGCTTTACTAGTTTACTGTGGCAGTGTGGTATTTAGACCACTGTTTAAGTGAAGTTTGCCAGTACAGTTAAAAGAAATTAGAGACACCATCATTGCTAAATCACTTTACCATTCAAAGAAGAACTGTAAACATATGCATTCATTTAATTATAATAGTACCAATTATAAAAGAAATTGTAATGCTGAGAGTAGTAGCTTTTATGTGATCATAATAATGGCATATATTTATCTTGGTTTGGCAAGTTAGGTCTTTCTTTAATAGTTGGCTTTGCTTAAATAGAATGTGGTTTGTTAAAACCCACACTAACCCCCACACCCTTCCATTTGTTATTGCCCAAATAATGAACAATAATCATGTGGTATAAATGATTAATGTATACATGGCTTAGCAAGTATCTTTGAGGTTTAGAAAGTGTTTTTATTTTCATTCTTGTGCTGGACTAAGCTATAGCACAATTACATGTTATTCTTTGGTATTGGATAGAAAATCTCTTTGCTTCACTAGAAGTGATACGAACTCGGAGACCGAGTCTGCTCCCTTTGAAGTTGATAGGAATTTCACCGCCAGCTTCCACAGAAGCAAGCCCATTGTTCATAAAGCCGTTTGCTTTGTGTGTGTTATCTGTTAATCGCAATTTAATGTCAAAGTCAAAATAGCCCACTTATAAAAGCCACAGTCCCGTCTTTGGATTTTTATTTTTTTTTGCGATTAATATTTTGTACACTAGGAAAACACCACAAAGGAATATGTAAGAAGTCTTCTGATTGTACTCACAAGCTAAAATAACCTCACTCCGTGTGCACTGTAATGCTTTTACCACGCGTTTGTGGATTCGGGCACTTTCAGACCGGAGTTTAACAAGTTCTGTATCTCTCTTCTGTTTACTTCTGATTTCCTTGGATCCTAATCAGTCCCAGCGATGATAAAAAAAAAAAACAACAAACAAACTCTTCCCTTTCAAGATTAATTTTTAACGTGTCAGCTATACAAGACTATTTTCAACAAGATTACACCAAACAAATGAAGGGTGCTTTATCTCGTGTGACACAGCGAGCGGCACGGCGTTGTCACCGCGCCACAGACAATGCCGTCCATTTATAAAAGAATTCAAAGAGTTAAAAAATGCATTACTTGAAACTTGATATAAAACCTGTGGCCAAAGCGGGCTATGGGCTGGAGCACTTGATTATTCTTTTATCAATAAATAAGAGTGGCATACAGTTAATTTCAGCACTGTAATTGAGCGGTGCATTCTGGGAAGCTGAAAAGCACTGTAAGATGAGGAAATGTTTTAGAGACTAATCATGAGAAGAAAGGAGCCTTTCATAGCCCTTATGATGCTGTTGTCAGAGCTAAAGGCAGATAATGATTCAGTAATAATGGCACATTGTGAATATTTAAGCTGAAAAGATTGGGACAAAATGAGCAGACATTGTTGGTTTGCTAAACCGAACAGTTGGTCCTTGGGCTCCCAAACTATCTCAACTCAAATTTTGGGCTCAGAAGTTTCAAAATTAAAAAAGAAAGCTATTTTCAGGACACTCGCACGGCTGAGGGGCTCTGTGTGCAGCCCGCACGGGGCCTCTTCATTTACTTTTTTTAATCTGAAATTGATAGTTGAGATTTTTTTTCCTGACTCTGTGAACTGACAAAGTATAATATGCTGCAGACTGTGTAAATCTTCTTCCATTTAGGTGCCAGAAGAAAGCACTTCTAAAGAAAATCAGTTTTAGTAATGACCTAAAATATTAAATATAAAATGGAGAGTGTCATATTGCAAATAAGTAGACTCATTTGCATTTTGTCTCCAGGGCATTGGTAGCGCTATAAAGAGACATGCAGCTGAATTTATGTACATTGTCTTTTTTCCTCATTACTACATTCTGGATCTGTTAGTTGTCTTTCTTTAAACATCTGTTAAATGCAGTTTCATGAAGCCGTACGTTCCCATATGTTTGGGAACGTTATCAAAGCGCAGAGCTTTTGGCCTCCTTTACAACCTTTTGTCTCGGAGAAAAAGGTGGATGAGCTCTGGGGCCGGATTCTGCTCCAGCCAACGGCCAGCAGCGCTGTTGGGCTCAGTAGGAGCCAGATAAGTTTTCTAAAAATGCAAAGACCAGCAGTGGTAGGGACAAAGAATATTTCAGTCCTGGACCTCCGTACGTAGACTTTAAAAGTTTGTGTGTTGTTTTTTTTTTTCTTAAATATTTTAAAGGAAAAGTGCAAAATTAAAAAAAAGAAAAAAACCTGCTGAAGCTCTTAGGGCAAGTTTTACTCTCCATAATGTTCTTCCTTTTTAAATCTCAGAGAATTCACTAAGTTTGCCTGCGTGAGGACGGGCAGGGGAAGCTGTCTCATTCGCTTTTACAGGCACAGTAAGCACTAATTTATTATTATCTTTACAGTGACATAAACTATTCCAGCTCTTGTATTTCTTTTATAGAAACACTTTTCATGTGCACTTTCACACAAAGGAGAAGAAGAAACAAAATCCTGCATCTATACATCTGTTCTTCCTTGAGGAAAAGCAATTACTTCTAATAAACAGCTTCAAAACTTTAATCAAAATACAGTTAGAAAAAGTTTATCTTTTGTGCAGAATTCTTTTTAAAAACATGCTTAGTCTTTATGGTAAACAGTCGTTTTTATCCTCATGCTTTAAATCTGCTTATTTATTTAGCCAGACAATATTTTTAACTTTTTTTCAAGTCACTATTTTTATTCAAAAGTTCCTTTCAGAGTCATTTATATATGAAAAAAAAAATAATAATAATCGCAGGACGAGGTCTTTCTCCGGGGAAAATGAACATTTCTGCACCAGTCCACAGGCGCTGCAGTTGTCTGTAATAAAAAGAGAAACCCAGTTTCTCCATGGTTTCCAGGGCCCCAATCCTGCATACTTACGCACTTACTTCACTCAACTACTGGAAATGAGATCACCCGCAGCACTCGCGTGTGCCGCTGCAGGGCAGGGCAGGGCGGCTGCCGCACGGCTGCTCCCACCACCGAGCCAGCGCCGCCAGCGCTGCCCTGGTCCCCCGTGCCCTTGGCCAGGTGGACGAAGCCCGGAGCAGCATGGGCAAGGCTTTCCTTCTGGTTTGTACGGTGTTGCCCCCTTCCCTTTCCCCTTGACTTCTCGGTTTGCTGCAATTCCCCAGGTAAATTTTGGTCTGAAGCACTGATTTTATTCGGCTTACTTGGGTTACGTCTAAGGGCCGGTAACTCTACTCTTCTCCTAAAGGCTTTCTTTCATTTGCCTTGCAAAACTCGGCAGTCTCCCTGCATCTTGCACATACGTACTGGGCAGGCATTCACCGCGTGGTGTGGAAATGCATCCTTGGATTTCAGCCCCCTCAGCACCAGCAGTAGCGGGATCCAGGGGCTTGGTTTGTCCGTATAACGAGGTCTGAATTATTAAATGAAGCAGTACTACTAAAGTCAGTAAAGGTCTGGCCCACAGATCCTTTGCCAAATGCAGTCAGACCTGTATGCAGAGTTTCAATATCCCTGGCGTTTGGGTTTCTTTTGATCTTTCTTACCAAGATAAAAAAGAACAGATTAGTGTTGGTCCATCTGAAAATTTGGGAGCCGCGGTGCAGCTCCAGTACAAACTGCAGTAGCACATACAACCCCTACTCACAGCACGCTGCGGCAGGGACGTCAAGGCTCAAATTTCCCCATTGCTGCCATCTTGGAGCCTCCAGTTCACTCCATCAAGAGAAATTTATAATTGTCCAGTCTCCGGCAACTAAGCCTGCGCAGGACAAACAACAATTCCCCGTTTGTTTGTTCCACACTCTCTCTTCCTCCATCCAGGCCATCTGAGTTGCCTGAGAGCGCTTCACGTGTTGCCCTTGGATGAGGACAGCTCTGCCTGGAGCATGTCCAACTTGGCGTGGAGACGTTCTCATAAAGCTCCAAATGATGCTCTTTGCCAGTGAGGAGGGAGATGAGGAAGGTGAAGGAAAAGATGGCGCCAAGGTCATCGTGTTTCGGCCTATGAGCAACTTGTTTTTGCAGAAAGACACATTTCTCTCCCAATTTTACTCTTGAACGCCGCTCTTAACAATGGTGATGATAATTTCATCAGTGTCACTGATACTTGATATTTCTCATTTACATTGCATGTTTCATCTTCAAGGCTCTTGAAGTAATGAGCTAATCCTCACAACATCCCTGTAAATATTATTCCCCCCTTAAAGAAACTGAAGCAAGGAAGTTAAGTAAATAATGTACGCTATTTATATTATGATGGCTTATAGGGGTTCTGGTGAAGGTCAGGTCCTCCTTGTATGTAGACATTATATAAATAAGAATCTATATAAGTAAATTACTCCCTGACCTGATGATTTCATAATTCAAACATACAAAACAAGCAAAGAATAGAGGAAAGGGAGCTCTATCAAAAACCCAAAATGACAAGGAGATTAAATGATTAAGCAGAGGGAATGTCTGCAGACTTTGGCTGAAGTCAGATCCAAATCCATATATGCTGGGTATATTTATCCTTTCAGAGATGAGGACTGTAAAGCTGAGATTATTAGAAGTTGCTTTTACTAGCAGGTGACACACTTGCCTTTAAATGTTAACAAGACCTTGATTTTAATTAAAACATATTAATATCAAGGTTTATATTCATTAGGAATGCAGAATTACCTGCGGGAGACACAGTAACAGTAACTCAGTTTTAGCTGTTAAACAGCTTTTTGAAAAGTTTTTAGCTTTCTCTTTTTGGACTTTTAAATTTTTTTTTTATTTTTTTTTCCTGCTGAAGAACTGTAGTTAAGAGTCAATTAAAGTGAAACTAAGGTTATTGTCTTAATTTCGCTCACAGCATTCCCATACTTCAGTGCCCTGTTCTTGAAACAGAAAGGGTTTTTAGAGGAATGAGGGTGAGCAAGCACATTTTTTCTAGAACGGAGGAGAATTATTTCTTGGTTCTCATTAACTGAGGCTTCAGTTCAGCAAAACACTTAAGCATTTACTGAGCTTTCAACAGGAGTCCCATTGCTTTTAATTTAGAAGAATTTACCTTTGTCACAACCTCTGCTTGGAGTCAGTGGCGTGTAAGCACCGGCTTAGAGTTCGGCATGTGTTAATTGTTTAAATATGTTTAGCCCTTTCCCCAAAGCTGTTGTGAATGTTTAATGCAGTATTTACACTAGCCTTAGCACAAGGACTTGTGCTGTAGGATTGATGCTTAAACATATACTTGCTCTGGAGTATGTGTCAAGTGCTTCACTTAAATTTTCTGCATTTTTACATTTCTACTGGGACTTGACTAAGTTTGTGAGAGAAAGCACTTTTCAAAATAAAATGTCATTTAACATGTAATAAAGGCAACTCTCTGCCTAAAGCTTAGAGTAACTGGGAGAAACCCTGAACATCTGCCGTGGCTTCTGTGTGGTGGCAGCAGCACAGGACACTGCTAACGTGCATCTCAAGTGCCCGACTTTTCAGTGCAAACGCAAGTTATGGTGTGCTAAGAGCTCAATGCTGCGATGAGTACTTCCCTCTCAAAAGGACAATGTGCTGAAAAAGTAGCATGTTTGGTACTTCAGGAGTTAACAAAAGTAAGGGCAGATCTGCTTAGAAAAAGACCAGAGGGGAGGGGGCCACTTTTTTGTGAGAATACGCTAAAAAATACAATTTGTTTATTTAATATAGCTATCTCTTTATTATTTAAAGGAAAAGGTTACATGCAACGTATTTGGGAGAAGCTTTTATTTAACACTTGGATGCATTTTGCTCTAAAATGAATGCTTGCTCAAGAGTCTAAGAAGGCTTCATGGGAAGAGCAAAGCAATCTAAGCCATATGTATTGGGCAGTTTGCCAGTTGTTTGCCAATATGCCCAGGCCACCTGGCTATATATGCAGCCAAGTATGCCATTCTGACTAGCCAGCTTTAACCTTCAGGCTGCTTCTTTTTCAGCTCTTAGGAAACTCTAAAGCCCTCTGAAGTGCGCTGCCTTTCCCCCATGCCAGTAGTTTGTGTGCATCCAGACGCAGGCGGCACGGTCGCGCTGACCAGACAGCTCGCAGCACCCATTTTCAATGAGTTTTGTCTTTTGTCTAGAGAGCAGTTCAGTAGTGTTGAACCAGGGCCATAAGATGAGTCTGGAGATAGCAGACTGAAACCTTTACCCATATGCCATAGTTAGACACTTTGACTGACAAGCCACAGTTTTTGTTCCCAATACTGTGGAGACACTGTTTGATGGGTGTGGTTTAGGAAGGATTTTGTTTAATGTAGTTCACCACTATAATTTCTTTCCCCCAGTATTTGCATGAATTGTGAAAGAAGTGAAGCATTTAGCATAGCTTAGGCATTAATAGCATATTGTTTCATTATTGGGGTAATTTATTTAAATGTTTATTCATTAAATTTCACTTGCAGCCAAAAATATCTCAGCATTCTATTAATCTTTAGTTACATTTCGGGTTATGGGCAAAGCCTAAAACGAGTACAGTATCCATGGCAGCAATTTAACATTTAGGAGATATCAGATATAATTAAACTATTCTAAATATTGAAATTAAGGTAGGAAGGAGAAAAAAAAAGATTATATTCAATTCAGTAAACACAGCATGGGAAGTTTTGGTGTAGCAGCCAGCAAAATCTTAACTCCATCCAAAGTAAAGGGCATGCAGTCTGCATTAATTGTCTTCTGCTTTAATAGAAAGCAGGCCGGGGACAATATAACGGGGGGCCTTTCCCTCGCTTTATAGCTTTTAATAAATACAGCGGTGATGACTGCGTTGGCAGGCTGGGGAAGGCCGGCATGCTTCTTGGAGCCATGTGCAGCGTGTCTGCTTCGCTTTGCAGAGGTACACATAGTTTTCGGTGAACGTGCGTTGCAAAAAACTTTCCGTGATCGGGGCCCGGGGCCCGTGGCTCAGCTCGGCGCGCTGCCTGCTGAGCCTGCTCAAAATGGCCACACTCGCCCCTGCTCACGCACCGACACTGTAAATCCGACACGGCCTCATTTCCAAGGCCTGCGGACCTGAGGGCCTGATATTTGAAACTCGAGTGCTCTGCATGCAGGTGGGATTATTTGTGGAAGTGAATGAGAGCGCTTCGATGTCCTGCGGCCCCAGCGCCTGGTCAGGTGGCAGCACTTTTTTTTTTTTTTTTTGGCAAAGTAGGACATGGAAAAACTAACTCCCCCCTTTATTTTTTGGGACAAAATTGAAGGTGAAACAAAGGAAGGGAGGCTGTTCCTTTTGAAAAAGTCGTATCCCGGACTGGGGGGAACTTAGTGGAGTTGGTGGTGAAGCCGCACAGGAGCAGCTGTACAAGGGCCAGCGTCGTGCCCGCAGCCCTGAGAGGCCGGGCAGCTCCCACATTGCCACCCACGCCTGCTGCGGCATGGCACCACGCAGATCCATGGGCACCACGGGTCCCTCCAGCTGTGCCGAGTTGCCGTGAGGGGTTCGTCGTCCCTTCGGGGAGCCAGGCGTGTTGAACTGCATTAAGTCAGGGCCCACGCCGGACTGCTCGATGAATCCTTTTGGGCAGGCCCGCCCGGGGTTTCCTCCGCTGAGGAGCACCTTGCGGGCCTGTCACTTGTGAGCCCTGCATTCTAGCTGCATCCGTGTGGCATCGGTGACACGTTCAATAAAGGCCCGGGGAAAGGCGCTGTTGCAAATGTGGGCAGACAGACATAAAGGGAGCAGGAAAGTGTCCCGGTGGGCTTCGCAGTCTGTCAGGTGAGAGGCAGCTGCAGCCGCCCCATCTGTGCTACTTCGGCCCACGACGGCTGTCAGCCTAGGTAGCCCGGGCTATGATGGGAGAAGCAGAGCAGAAATTGAGACAGAGAATAAAAATTAAGGTTAAAAGGGGGAATAATGTTCTACGGGCATTCTGGGGATACTCACAGGTCACAAATTTTCACTTTCAGTGTTCCCTGGTCCCATTTTGTGTATGGCACTAATATCTGCCTGGACAAATACACCCGCTACAGTTTGTATCGTTTGTTTACTCAGCCTTGTATCAATCTGTGGTGATTTCCATACAATATTTAATCTAAGTGATGGACTTCGGGTACCATATCAATAGCACTTCATCTATCGCTAACTTCACTATTGTGAATCCATCTAACGTTTTTCAGCGCGGGTGTGCACTGCGCACACTCACACTCTTTCTACATTGTTACCCTGTTACCGTCCAGATACCGTTACAGATAAAAAAGATTAGTCATAAATAGAAGGCTTGTCATCGAAGAATTTCCAAGACCTTAAATTTTGAAAAGTTGTTCATTAAAAGTTGTTTAAATAGCAGCATTATACCACTGTATAGTATTTATAATATTAAGCCTATGCACTTTAGTTTAATTGTTCTTCACCAAAGCTTTTCTGCAAAAAGGACTGAGAAAAATGAAGACTATATATACTTAACAGCAATACTAGCCTCTAAGGACCAGGTTTTTCTTCCACCATTTTTCACCATCTTCCTCTTCCAATAAACCTTCATCCCATCCGAACCACACGCTGTATTGCAAATATGCAAAAACACTAAAGGCTTAGTTCCCCTCTGCTTGTAAACACAGCATTCCCATTAGTGGTGAGTCTGCCCATGCATTTCAGGAGGAAAATGGACTCTGAAATGCTTGGGAGAAATAGCAGAGCTCTCATTCGTGTGGCTTGGGTTGAAAAATTGAACCCACTCAGCTTATTTACACCTCCATGCCAAAAAAAAAAATACAAAAAAGCACTGATGTGCTGGCCACGAGTGCAGATGAAGCAAACTAATACGGATTTCCGTGGTCTAATAACAAACAGGGACATTTGGACTCTGTTGCCAATTCTGCATGATTGACTGTTAAGTCCAGAGAGACAACCCTGTCCCATTGAAATCAATAGCATTTTTTGCCATTGGCTTTCCTGGGACAAAGATTTCATTTCCAATAATCCACCACCTGATTTTAGGCATGTCATTTAGTAACTGATTCACTGCCAATTTGCAGGAGAAACTTGCCCTACTGAAGAAAATACTCTCCTTTCTTCTTTTTTTCTCTCTTCTTTTTTTTTTCTTTTTTTCCACTGGCTCTACATCTAGCAATACTTCTCTTGCAAAAGGTATCCAATCTCCTTTTAGTTGTTTTTTGTTGTTCTTGTTGTTGCTTCATTTTGTTCTGTTGGTTTTGAGTTTGGTTTTGTGTTTGTATTTTACTACATACCACAATATGGGAAATGGTCCCTCCAGGCATGGCTGTTTTCAGACAAGGATGTGGTAAGTTAAGGATGTATGTTGTTGTGTTGAATTTCATCACGCCTCCACACGTCCTCAAAACCTTGTGACATGCACTGACTTGGAACAGCTAATCCACACCTGGTGACAGGCTACATCACCGTGGCTCAAAATTTCAGCCTCTTCCCTTGTGTATGGGAAGAGGTCATGTTCCCCTTGCCTGCTACAGGATGCTAACAGATATAATAGTCAGGACAGGGAAACAGAAGGATCTGTTAGAGGGAGTTGTCGTGATAAACAGGTGTGATATTCAGGTTGCTACTTCAGGGAGTCTCAGAAAAGGAGGCTGGTTAGCTGAACCTAGGCAGATGGTAGGGTATGCCTCTGCACGAGGCACAGACTGAAACAAATTTTAACTTGGTTATACTGAGGCAAACCAGAACTGACTGCACAGACTAGTTTGGGATGACGTAGTGGAGAACAGCATGAGCTCAGTAATTTGTTAGAATTTTATTTTCAACTTTTATTTCATTATAAAGCTGATCACCTTTGTCTGAATGCATGCAAATGACTGCAGTGTGATAGACAGCACTGTTGTGGTTCAACTGTTTTGGGTGCTGAGGTTTTCCACCTCCCGCAGTCCCCATGCTTGGCTTACTGCTCATTCTCCAGTTTAGCCATACGTGACTGTTCACAGAGATCTTTAAGCAGGATCAAAAGTCAGTCTTTAAAGTTTGGGATTCACATCTCTGCAAGTAAATCTGCAGAGGATCTGGCCCTGAAAAGCAGTGTTTGGCCATCGTGTCCAGCATAGCATTTTCATGAGTTCAACTCTTCTGATTATGGGAAAGAGGATCCTGCTTAAGATCAGAATGCACAAGCAATAATTTGTCATTGGCCTTTACTTCAGTGCCTTTATAAATTTGAGTATGTTGCCTTAATAGTTTTAAAAATTACAAACTTCTAAAAGTCAGTAACTTGTATAATATTAAAAAAAAAATAATAATACAGGAATGAAGAAACTCTCAGCTCTTTAGTTTTCTTAAAAATTCGGATTTGTAAATTAAGACAAACCATTAAATTAATAAGAATTGAAGGCAAAAATACATAGATAAAATAATAGTTTTGTGCACATACATTTTTTTCATTTACAATTGCATTTTTAGAAGCAGGGTTTCTGTTCATAGTTTTCAGTTACTTCAGTACAGGAAAATGTTGATTTCCTCTAAAATTCTGTCAGCATTGATATCACAGTTTTATCACAGTTATTTATAACCAATACACCAACCTGAATATAATTAACTATATATGATTTGCAGGGCTTGCCAAATAATGAACAGTTATTTGCTATACAAAGTATTTGTGTAATTAAAAAAATGTCAGCTAATGTATTAGAAACATTTCATACAGCTGGCTAAATAGTTCTGAATGTATCAGTGAATAATATATTAATTTGCTGATGTATTACGTACTGAATAAAGTATTTTAATGAGTTAAATTGCATTTGGCCCATTAGAGTTGACTCCAACTCCACAAACTGTGGAGAACCACCTTGACTGGAAGGGAGGGGAGGGCACTCCAGAGGAGGCGTTATCGGGCTGTTCAATATTAGAGCCTGTGAGTAAGGCAATTAGGTGTATGCTTAGGACCGGTACTGAATAAAGAAAGTTCTCCGAGTTACTGTTCTCCCAAGGTCTTCCAAATGTGGTAGCTGGAACCTTTCTTAGGCGTAAAAGTATTTTTGTACTTCTGCATTTGCAAAATCAATATGGTGCCGTTAATGCAAAGTTCACTTTTGCAGTCTGTAATTACTAAGGTCAATATTATACAGTCATTATTAAATAAAAAAAAAGTTCACACCCTGTATCAAACCAAATTCCAGTTCCTGCATTCTGTAAGTCCAGGTTATAACTTTGCCATATTAATGAGGGGCAATTTGTGCAGTACCCCCGGCTAGGCCGTGCAGCTGTATTATGTAAGTGTTCTCCCATATGGTGAGCCTTGTCTCCAGCAGCATACAGCACTTTTGTCTGGTGTAGCCGCTCTCCTTTACCCGAGTTTTATACACCTCATTCAATATCAAGAGAGGTCTAGCGAAAGGGGAAATCCAGCCGGTGCTTTGTGGCTGTCTCTCTGTCCTTTACCTGTGAAGGTCTTAGGGCAAGATGCCTTGGAAATGAATTTTTGTCCATGGTGTTTAAGGTCAGTATCAATTCCACGTGATGCTTTTTGGGGATTTTGTGGCTGTCTGTTGCGCTTTTACACTGTATTCAGGGCAGGGAAGCAGTAAACACAGAGAAATAACAAGATGGGTTTCTGTACACTCAGTATTCTTAATAAATTCAGTAAATGGCACGCTATAAACTCATGTAACAGTTTTTACAGTGGGGAATGCCCGTCTGAAGGAGTAGTCCCTGTGGCGGAGGGCTCCCGGATCACTGCTGCGATAAGCAGCAGCGCTGTCTGCTGGGTTACTTATCCGCGGCACCAGGATCGTCTGTTGTTCAGATGTGTGAGCTCCGGCCTCCGTTTCCGTTCACGGTTGCCGTGTATCATCGCAAGAGTGATGATAACGCCTCTTCAAGGTGGCATTATAGTGACAGTTTAACATGGCAAACTTCTGCTTGGCAAACAGACAGCGACTGTTAGCCAATATTGGCTGAGACTCGCTGATGATACCGCGTAGCGTATCCTTAAGGAGGATAGTTCTTTGGACTTGATCCCGCTCCGTTTTCTGCCATGTGCCTCTCAGTCCGAGGAGAAAAAAGAGCAAATACGTGCATCTACCCTTCTTTTTATAGGTGCATTCACCCTCCTTTTTACAGGGAGGAATGGCTTCCTATTATATATAGCTTGCTATTTTCTTACCTTCTAGGAAATGGTCTGCAATTTGCAGATCTAGAAAGCACGCTGCTGTGGTGCTAAACAAGGGTTTTAGCATGAAGCTCATCATTTTGAACACAGGGACTTACTTGCTATTCGTGAGAGTCAGAAAGCGCGTCCCAGCGAACCCTGCGAGGCGGGATGGAAACCTCCTCTCACGTTTGTTTTTTTTCAGCTAACCGAGTTCAGGTCATCTCTGGCCTGCGCTCAGTAACTCTGCTGCGAAACTCTGCAGCTGCAGACTTCAAACATTCCAGTTCCTCCGTCCAAACATGCTGTTATATCTTCCTTTGCCACTAGAGTACAAAATCAAACAATCTACATGTACTGCTTATTAATCCGCACTATTAACTTCTACTAAATAATGCATTTACTATTATTTCAGATGGCTACTTTGTTACGAGTGTAACTTCCTTATTATGCTCTCGGAATGCCTCTGTCAGTAAAATAACTTTGCACATGTTTACAAGCACACAAATATATTGCTTTTATGTATAATGTAAACGAACATTTTAACAGGAATTCCACTTTAGTATCTATCGTAATGTTTTGATGATCCCTTCTGATATTTTCTGTGTACTGTGAATCTCATTCCACGGGTAACGCTGCCTTGCTGTAAGGTTGTTCTTATTTTACAACCTCAGTTTGTGTGCTTGATGACATAGCTGGAAGTGTAGAGGCCCCTTCTAGAGAGCAGCCTCTACGATAGCACCTGCAGCGTATGTCCTCAGACAACACAGGGCTGCGGATTTGCAGACACAGTTTGCTAGTTACATTGAAATGTCTGGATCTCAGCTTTTGGACTGCCGTTTGGCATCTGGAGAACTTGGTGTGTGCATTTCCATGTGCTTTGGTCACATGCCTCTGGGCATGTGCACGGGTTACGACGTGGGTGGAAGTGGAGTTGCATCTTGCTCGGTTCAGAAAAACATCGCTTCAGAGAAACTTTGTCTTGGTTTGTTTTGGAAGGAGCCCTCTCAGATCTTGGCTTGAGGCAAAGCTGTCAGGGTGAGGGTCATGACGAGCTGTACGATAGGCGTCAAGACTGCATGAAAGCCTGTGTCATGAGCCAGAAAAAGTGCCGGCCTGAAGCCGAGTAGATTTATTTTATCCTCGCTGCAGCTCAAGTCAGATCGCCTTCTCTACAGCTTCAACGGGAATTTACTGTCCCTTCTTATGTGTTAGCCCCTGACTTCTCAGGAAGATGCATCTTGCCACGTGCCCTGTGCTAGCAGGAATGAGCAGGGACTAGTCTCTTCTCCAGAAATACATTGTAAATTGTTGGGCCAAAATAGATGTGTAAGTAAAGCTTAGAGGTAATCTCTTCTTAAGTATTGACCCCAGGCCCTAGATTTATAAGCTTATTCCTGCTGTCCCACCAAAAACTAAAATACTCACTCCAACATGCAGCATTTACATAATAGTTTGGTGTCGCTTTATAAATGCATGCACTTGTATTTTCTCTTTGCTGCAAAGAGGAAAAGAAAAAAGAAAAAGAATATCCTCCTGAGGACTCGATTCAGCCTGGCCGTTCAAGTGCAGTGCAATTTGATCCCTGTATCTCAGAAGGTGGATTCATCGCCCGGGGAGAGGCACATCACTTTCTTGGGAATGCCATGAAGAAAGCAGCTGTAAAGTGTCTGCAGGGCTGCCCAGTGAGCAGCTGCTTGCCGGGTGTCCTGGCCATGGCCCTGCCACGGCCCAGCAGCTCTGCCTCCTCTGCCTTCTCTGCCTCCTCTGCCTCCTCTGCCTCCTCTGCCTCCTCTGCCTCCTCTGCCTCCTCGGAGGAAGCCGGGGTGCCTCGCACTTCTGCAGCACCCCCTTGGGGCAGGACGGCTGCTGCTGGGCACCTCCACTTCTGTCCTTCGGGGACCTGGAGCTGAGCAGAATCCTCTTGGGCTGGGGGGAAATAAACAGCTGCAAAGTGAGTTTTGAAATAAAAAATGTAAAATATGTAGTATATAAAAAAGAAAGTTATTAAAAACTTTAGATAAGATCAAAACATTCCAGACGTTATGGTCTGTGTTCCTGCAGAGCTGTGTAAAAAACGCTGGAGCCTTACAAAGGGGAGCAAGCAGAACAGTTCATATATGTCAAATACTTTGGACCTTGCAGCCCATTAACGTAACAAATTAAAAATAACAGATGATGGTCTTACTCTGTTACCGTAGCACCATCATATTTTCAAAGGCAGAAAATGTTTCTGATTTTTGACAACAATCTCATCAGGTTTTTACAGGATATCTTCAGAGGTTTCTTTAGTGCTTTGCTAACATTGCGACTTTCAGTATAAAATATGCTCTAGGATTTACACCCCAGCCATACACTTTATAATTGGAAAAGGGTGTTCCTGTGGCTGAGATTCAGCTGCAAAATCCACAGGATCCAGAATCAAGCTTTCATTTTGAAGTGGATATTTAATATCCAAATTAAATATGAAAATAATAGCTGGGATATGAATATAATGAGTGAAACAGATGATCTGAAGCAAACATGAGATATTTCTTTTTAAATTATAAACGATCAAAATCACACCTATAGTTATTATTTTCCCAGTCTCCACATAAGGTCAAAAGTGCCTTCAGCTATGGTGATGCAAATCTGGAATACTTTCAGCAGAGTTACTGAAACAGCAGACTGAGTTTGTTGATGAAGAAAAGGGAATGAAGAATATATGGCCTTTTAAACACCTTCTTTCCATACTGTGAATTATTTTAAGGTTTATTTAATCCTTGCTATATTTCATATCAGCTGCAGAGAGTTTTTGAAAAAAAAATAATCTCTTTTAAACCTGTTGCTACAGTATGTGATCAAATATTTTAAAGGCCAGGGCCGGGACTTGCCAGTTGCAAAAAGCACCTCTCTTAATTGCCCAAGTATGAAAGTCAGATGTCCTCAAATACCATCTGAAAAGATAACCATATTTTTTTCAGCTGTGCTGTAGCCTCCATATCTTACTGTCAAGAAGCTTCTTTTGGGGCTGAGACAGGTCACGTTGGAAGTCAGTGGCTAATCAGCTCCCACTGCACATTGTCTGCTTTCAGCTTGAATTATCTTAGGCAGACATCCTGGCTAGCTGCAACACAAACCTCTGATGGCTTAAGCCTGAGAAGACCCGAGTTTGGCAGCCACTAAGTTAGAGATGAGGAGAGGAAAAGAAATCCTATCTCTTCTAGTGCTTTTCCCGTCTTGGTTTCCCCACTAGAAATCAATAGGATGGTCGATAGTTGGTTTTGAGTTGTTCACTACATGCTGGAGTTTTCTGATGTAAACCTTGGGTGTCTGGGTTTCAGATGCTCTAATGTGTCAGAGGAGGTTTGATAGCTGCCACAGTCATCCCAAGTTACACTTTATGTCCAGTGACAGCCCTTGTAACATGAGAAGGGAATTAATTCAACAGTTATAAGCACAGATCAATCTTATACATTTACTGCTTTGGGGAAGGGGACAGGTTAAAATTTTTACAGAAATTGGTTATGGTCTTTTTTGAACCAGTGCTGAAAAAATGCTTTGTGAGATGGGGCTGCATTTCAGTAATGTCGTTTTTTTTTTTTGTTTTTGTTTTTTTCTGCACCAATATTTCTGGATTCATTCATAACTCCATGAGTATTGGGTTTTTTGCTCACCTCTATGTAGATATTATTCAGCACGAAGGTATCATGGACTGGCTGAAAAAAATTCTCATTGATTAAAAATCACCTATTCAGGATTCTTTTCTTACCACTTTCAAAACTGGAACAGCTAAAATAGTAATAATATTAGATACATAGTAATTTACAACATATGTTTTCTCTGTTCACGTGAAGAACCTGCATCATGAGGGAAGTTAGAGTTGTGAGAAATGTGTAGGTCTTTTTTGCATTTAGTGAGACAGTCTTACCAGCATTGATACAAGAGTCTTCTCCTGTGCATCTGTGTAATACAGATTCCTCTTCTGTGACAGTGGTTTTACGTCTCTCTGACTTACCTACTCCCACCTTTGTTCACATCTCCTGTGCAAGAATACATTCCCTCTCTTGCTTCTTCAGCTAACTTGGTTGTTTATTCCTAAAGCATTAGGGTTAGGGTGCTTTTTCTTCAGTGGCATACTTTTAAAAGTTTTTAAAAAGGATTACTGTCTGTATGGATGGCATGACTACCCTGAATTATAGTAAGTTGTGCTAAAAGATTATTGGAAGAGAGACCAAATACAGGGGAGTCATGCAGATGCCTCCACATCTTGTTGTTGAGGAATCCATGCGGGTTACTGCTGTCTTTCTTCTACTGCTGGCAGATTTGGAGATGGGATATATGGCTGTGCACTGTGTAGCAGTTCCTCTGCAACAATAAGGCATTATTATAACTCATCTTTGTTTACTTCACCTTCTACTTAATCTTATTCATAGAATTGTAGAGTGGTTTGGGTTGGAGGGGACCTTAATGATCATCTAATTCTAACCCCCCTGCCATGGGCAGGGACACCTTCCACTAGACCAGGTTGCTCAAAGCCCCATCCAGCCTGGTCTTAACTCCAGGGACAGGGCATCCACAACTTCTCTGGGCATTCATTCCTATGGTCTTAAGAATAGCCATTTGCAGGGCTGGACACAAATCATTCTTTGGGCTGTTCTTATCTCCACATGGACCTCATCAGTTGGCTTCAATGGGAGTTGACTTCAACAGAGAGCAGCTGAATACTGAACCTGGACCTATGGATACATATTTGAAAAGCGTAGTGCAGGCATCCCAGTCTTTCTCCCAACATAACTGTTGGTAGTTTTGGCAGGGACTTCAGTGAGGGTGCTGATCCCTTAAAGCATTATTTAAGTGAGTTCCGTGGATTTCAGGAGGAATGTTAAAGTTGTCCTGGCTTAAATGAATATTAACTGCAAATGTGATTTTTAGATCTAAGAAAATCAAAACACTTAAAAGAGGCCCAGAAAAGTCTTTGAAAATTGTGACGATACATCTTTCATATTACCAAAATGACACTGTTATTTAAAGCACTGAAACTGCTCTTTGAATCCTATTTCAATATTTAACCAATAATGTTTAAAGATGTGCACATGAAGCAAGTATCTTACCCCAGTACACTTTTAGATATCAATCATGCTGTATTAATTGAAAGGATTTGGTCTAATCTCATAAAGAAACAGGCAAACTCTTGGCTTTTCTCTAAAGTAAAAATATATCACTCATGTCATCCATTACTGTGCTATAATTATGGTAAGTGAAGCAGAACAGAATCGATGGAGCAATTTATCAATGCATTCCCAACTATTCTAGCATGGCTGACGTCATGCGGCTGCAGATACTGTCCTTCAATATAAAAGATATCCAGTAGTGTCAAGACTTTATTCTGATCTACTCCAGCATAATATTTTCATATTTAATATTGTCATTTCAATTATGGTTTAATTAATTTATTTCATTCACTATGAAATTACACTTAATTAGTTGGCTTTTAAATTTTTTTTCCCCAAATTAAAATTTCAAAAGGGCAAAAAAAGAGGGAGAATAAAAATCCCAGACATTATTTAATTCAGACTTCAAGGTCAAAAAACCCTTATAGTTTAAACTTTATGCTAATAGAGCATAAACTTGATCTTTTCTGTTCCACTGTAAATTATTTCAAGATAAGAAGCAGAATATAATGTGTGTAGTAAGCATTTCCAATAGACATTTGTCTTCAGATATTAAATACTTCCCCAAAATGTCATTTTAATACTTGGATACTGTTTAGTACCTTCAAATATTTGCCTTTTTACACACTTGCTTTTGCAAGTGTTGAATTTTACCCATATATTATCTTTTAAGTTTTATTCAAATAGGTCTGACAGAGTTAGAGCCCGTGTAGACTAAACTTCAGTAAAGCAGTCCTGGTGATAGCACTGTTTGTTCTGTAAAACACTCACCCCGCATTCCTCCTGAAGTTATTAAATGTGTTTACACTACATTAAATATGAAAAATGAACTTCTTCAGTGCAGGGATTGTTTAAAACACTGGGAGAAATACCGCTGGAGCACCTTGCCGTACCCCTCACTGTGGCACAGGACGAGGCGCTTCCCCCGCGTGCCTGTCCTGCCCGCGCTCCCGGCCTCCGCCTGTGAAACGGTTTTCCTACTTCGGGGCCAACGTGGTTTCTAACAACCGTGCCTTTCTTCAACTGGCACAAAGTCCTCCTTGGGATTTTGGCACCACCGAAGTGAAAAGCGCTTGGTCCAAAAACACGCTGATCTTGTGGGGTGGGGAGGAGAAGGGAAGTGTTTGTTTACAACTTGCACCAGCGTTGGGCTCTCTTAATAAACCAGGCTTCGTTAAGATGTCTGGCTGCTGGAAGGGATTTTTCTCATCAAACTTTTTTTTTTCTTTTTCTTTCTTTTTTTTTTTTTCTGGGAGAGGAGCACATGGAAAAGTTCATCAGGAAATTAAAGCTGTGAAAGTAGTTTTTCTCACACAACAGCTGCTGGTTTACGTGGTGTTGTGTGTAGTCTCCCTGAAAATCCCTGTCATCCCCCGACGCGGTGTTTCCTTTGCTCCCCGGTGGGGTTTCCAGGGCTCTGTTAAATGGCGATAACAGGGAACACGTCCTCCATGTCGTGCTGTCTGTGGTCTCCCCGTGTCACTGCTGGCCCTGGGGGAGCATGGCCCCCAAAAGGCCTCATGGAGACCTTGGCTTTGGGGGTCTCTGCTGGGCTTCACCAGCCCTGTGCCCGGAAAGGGTTAAGGCACGCGGCGACCGCGCGGCCTCGATGAAAAGCACAATGTCCCCTGCTCTTTAAAGATGTACTTGTAAACCGTCGTGCTGAGTGGATTTATGAAGGGTGAGTTTACCTGATATTACACGGTATTGTTTAATTTGGACTATATTTAACCAGCGCTGTGTTGAAACAGTGTCGGCGAGCTCTGAGAGCTTGCCAGGCACATTCTCAAAATGGTTGCCAAGCTGTAAGATGGCTGCCAAGGTCTGACTGCACTGAACAGGTCCAAAATGGTGACCAACTTCTCAGAATTTTCCTGACGATTTTTTTTTTTTCCCCCAAAATAAGGAAGATGCTGGACTTGGCACCAGCCTCTTGGCACTACGATTTATAGTGTCATCCAGAGATTCAAGTAGTTACTGTGTTCTTGTTTCACAGCACTTGGCAGAAAGCTGCATAGGGGAGGACGTGAGGTGAAATAGCCGGTGTAAAATAACATTAGCGTTTTCCTTCCTTGGCTAAAAAGTACCAAACACGTTGGGGGGATAAAAAAAAAAAAAAAAAAAGAAAAAAAAATAAATGGAAGGTAGGATATTTGAAAAGAAATCGGCAGAGATCAGCTTCGACCAAAGCTTCAGACTTTCCTTTCGGGCTGTGTGTCTAAAGTGGTGCAAACTTTATCTCCAACAGGTTTAAGATTTTTTTTTTGATTTATTTTTTTTTTTTTTGCATTTGTTTACTGGAGTTTATAGCAGTTTCTTTCTGGCAGTTGTGCTACTTAGCAGATTGAAATAAAATCATAAGGGTGAATTAAAACACACTGCTGTTAGTGCTGATTAGAATTTTAGCTTAGTGTAAATACCGGATGCAGTGTCCAACTTTTCAGGGACTTGGCATAGACTCAACAGGGATCTCCGGGCTGCACAGGAGACAGTGTGTGCTTGCAAGCTTTTTAAATACTTGGATAGGTGAAACTCACTGCTTCTGCTGGCATGCTAGCTAATTTGGGGTCTGTATAATGCATTACGTAGTCCAAAGTGTCTGTTAAAAAAAAAAAGGAAAGGATAAGAATAAAAGGCAAATATTTTGATCTAAAAACTTTAAATGTATGGATTTTTATTTGTGTTCTTAGCATCTTGTGCTAAATGCTTGCCCGTGCATACAAGACGTAAATATATTCCTAGCTAATTTTTGGATTGCACTTGTAAATAAACAAATTGCCTGAGGACATGTTACTTTGAAAATATTAGATGGTTCTTTATGCAGCTGGAAAATATTTGTTGTTAAAATAACAGAACAGTGGAGTTTTTCTATGCAAATACTTCCATTCAGGTGGATTGCATTAGTAAATTCTGCATTCTCATAGTCTCACTCTCAGCCCACAACTTGTCAATTTTCATCTGTTAGCAGTTTTCGGTGTCTCGAGTTACCTCTGCGTATTTTCACCCTGTAACGAAACAACGGAAAAGCAAGCATTATCATCTGGGGGTGATGCAGCAACTTCCCTCAGTCAGTCATTTTGACGTTATTAAACCAGCCAAATGATCAACACCTAAGTCCAAATGCTTCATCTCCACTACTGAATATCCTCTACTATTGCTGGGTCAATAGGTCACATCATTTCTTCTGCAGAAGTAGCAAGAAATCTCAACTGTACTTTGCCCTTATCCATTTGCTTGAGGGAATTCACAGGGATGCAGATGTTTTTCTCAACCATATCTGCTGTTTATACCCACATTTCTCCCATAACCTATGCCTTTATGTCTTTGTAGAGTTTATAAACATCCTGCTAGTTCAGATTCACCCTCTTTCACTGGCAACCTATATATCCATAGTACTTCCATGGAGCAGGGTATAATTTTAATGATGAAATTTGAACACTTGGTTCTTTGGTGAAAAGATGAGATTAAAAGCTATTGGATAGTGGTCAGGGCACATGGAGTTTAATTGAGCCCCTTGCATATACTGAGTTATATAGCAGATTCTCTGAAATTTGTTTTCAGGATGTTTCAATGTTATGCATTACCAAAATTTAAAGCAGTTCAAATTCAAGAAAAGTGTAAAAGAAAAAAAAATCTATTAGAGTCTTGCTTATCAATGTGATTAAAAAAAAAATGTGAAAACTATAAATGGACACTGATGTCCTTAGTGAATAAAGATTAGAGCAGGATACTGGTGTCATGGTCTCAGTTTCATCTCTCTTCTGCCACTTTAATAAAAAACCTATGAATTTAAAGGACTCTTTCATCTGCTTTAAATTAAAAAAAAAAGTTTTAGGAAATTCTAAACCTAACTACACTCTGCATACCAGCAGAAAAATCATGCACCACCACTTTTTTGACTGAATTTAGGTGTTTATTTTGCTGTATGATTCCTGTCTTTGTGTTAGAGCTCTAGGTAGACAAACCCTCATCATCTGCTGCAAATATAAATTACTAAAGTTGAATTTGTTTTATTCATATAAATATTCAAACATGCCTAGTTTATGAAAACTGAACATAACCCCTGAACGTGAAAAATTTGGGAACCATTAGGACACTTCTGTGTTACAGTTTGTACTAAATGATCGCTGGGCCATTTTATCCCCTCATATTAGTGTGATTCCTTGATGTAAAAATTTTCTTTTGATTTACGCACCAGTAAGTAGGAGGAGAATTAGGTCTGTGGTACTTTGATTTACGTAGCCATTATTAGTTCTAGATTCTCATGTCATTATACACTTGTATAATGGAAATAACTTTGTTGAAACTAAAGAAAATGTACAGTGAATATTGTGAAACTGGTAGGAGTGAGAAGAGGATCAGGTCTTTAGTTTACAACTTCTCAGACCTGAGAGTTTTTTCTCCATGAACAGAAATGAAATCTTTCAGAAGCTTTTGGCACTTTTGCTTGTTTGTATATTCTTCATGTACACATCATGTGCATCTGTGTGTGTGTGTACATATATATGATATGTGTAAAAGTACTTTTTATATAGTAACTTTCTGCATAGGGCAACCCAAACAGCTGTTATTCCTTTTTATAGCTTCTTTAATCTATGTGCCAACAAGTCAGTTTACAAAATCTGTTTTGTTGATGACTGCTGCGATAATAATTGTGGTGTTTTGTGGCTTGGCAAAAGCCTGGGGTCTCCTCCGAGGACTCTTGCCAAAGCCTTTGAAGGGGTTGAGGTGGATTCACTGCCAAAATGAGTCACCACTCTCTATTTTATTTAGTGTCCTTCTGCCAAGGCCTTAGACACTTTCTGTTTTCATTCTTTTGTAGGCTTTCCTTCCCACATTGTGGTTTCCTTCACAGCCAGAGTAATGTGTTTGCCAGCATAGGTGAGAGAGTGTGGCTGACTCTCCAAATGCCACTGCTAGACTATGCTTAAGGGTTAGTGGTTTAGCTATTGTGCTTTCTCAAAATGAATGTGCAAGATTTAATTATATGTCTATGAATTATAAATAATAAAGACTGCTGCATCTGATACAGCACAGTGCAATAACCTAGATTAAGGTCAAGGGATTTCAGAGGTCTGTCAGTGTTTACTTCTCCAAGGCTCTGCATTACCGCATCCTTTGAATTATTTCACTTGTGATTGGGTTGGTCAAATCAGAGATGAGTTGCTCCTTTAGAGTAAATCATAATATTTTTTTTTGGTCTGAGGCTGGCCTTTCTATTAACTTTCTTCTCCATCCAGAAGCACATAATCATTCTGTTCACAGCCGAATAACAGATGCATGGTAGTTATCATAACACTTTGCATGTCCCACCCAGATGTCTCAAAAAATTGGAGAAACCAAGATGAATGGATGTGACATTCTGACATCCTTCATACAGATGTGAAAACTGAGGCACAGAGAATTGAAGTGATTCAGTCAAAGTTGCATAGGAAGTCTGCGTGAGGCCTGGAAACAGAACCCACATCATCTGACTCATTGGCCTTTGCTTTAACCACAAAAACTTCCTTTTTCCCGCTGTACTTAAAGTGATATGTTTTGGCGTTATTCTAGATAAAATGTTAGATGTAGAGATGGCCTAGATATCCTTACAGTAAAATGTGTAATTCCTACTCGGGTGATGTTGGATGATATGAGTCATGACTTATTACAGTATCTGTGGCTTTCTTAATGCTGTGAGGTTTTGGTATGAATGAGGAAAGCAATATGGGGATTTCAGTTAACTGTTAAATAAAATTAGAATGGAAAAAAACACGTGGTGCTCTGAAGAGTAACGGCAGTATTAGCTTTTCAAACAGATTTTCTTCTCCTCATCAATAAAATGCTATGCAGTGAGGTAGGCAGATGGATGGTTCAGTACTGACGTCTGAACCTTGGTTTTAAAGGGCCTAAAGGAATTAGTCATCATGTTCCCAAAAATCATGCCCTTAACTGACTCTATATGCACAGAGTGGCGTATGTAGGTGATCCTGGAGGATTTTGAGTGGCACACCTGTTTCTCCAGAAAGGATCTACGTGAAAGCTTGCTGTTGCTCCTCAGTGTTTGCTATCAAGCAAAATTTTTCTAAGTGCCTATTTTTGAACATAAAAAAAAAAAAATACAAATGTTATCAAACAGCATAGTCCTTTGTGTAGTTATGGCTCAGAGCCAGATCAGGAAAAGTGCTTTCATCTGTCCTTTCCCGTGTCTTTTTGCTGTGTGTTTCACTCTTTCTTGATCGCCTTCTCCCCTTCTTGGGAGATCAGCACAAAGGCTGTGGAGCCCTCTGTCCTGTTCAAGTCCGTAAATGTCTCAGCCTGGCAGTCTGGTTTGGGCTGAACTTCACCCAGAAAACAAGTCCCAGAGATTTTCCGTGTCCTTATCAATGCATAGGTCTTATATCCCCTCCATGCAGGGAAACATTCTCGTCTTCATTCTTACACCTCTGCAGCTTCATTGTTTGTTTGCTTTTTTATTTCGTACTGTTTCCCTCCCCTCCCTTTGTCTCCTTGTGCATCCCTCCTTTATTTGCTTCATATATCCATTTGCCAGCTGCCTGTTTTTACTTCATTTTGACTATCTCTAGTCTACATTTTAAACCCTTCTTTCTTCCCTCATTTTTGATGTTTTGTTTTCCAGGCACAAGAAAGCAAGTCGTTGTGTCTTGCTCTACCTAAACTGTCTTCAAAGAGAGAAAGTGGCAAAAATGATGAGTCCTAGCTAAGTTCACTTAGCAGGAGTCCACACAGACAAAATTCTTCTGCCTGGAAGCACATTATTCACCAAGCCATTTGTCATTGCCAATTAGTAGTGAATGTTCAGGTTGGGTCATTCGCTATCTGCAGTTAGAGAGCGAAGGATAAGGCTGTACATCCTTTGGAGACAGAGCCCAGGTCCCACCTAGGGAAACCTTGATACACCTGTCCAAAGTTCACTTAGGATTGGTTTTCAGATTTCAAACATAGATTTTAATTGGAAAGAAGAGACTGGTCTCTGATCTACAGTACAAATTAAACTAGTAGTAAACTGATTAGGCCATTCTCTTTTTTATGTTACACGACATCACAAGATAGCTACAGCTCTTTAAATAGTTACCTACTACTAAGATCCAGTGCAAATAATGATGCAGCTATCACAAAACTAAATGAATAAAGGAAGAAAAAAAAAAAAAGAGAGAGTATCTGTGACTTAGGGAGATTTCCAGAGACAGATTTTATCCCTCTTCTTGGGCACAGTATCAGGAACAGGTTTGCTGCCATTCCCTGTATCAGACACCTTCTTACTTTTAATGAAGCTTTCTAGTAATTTTAGTTTTCTTTTAAGAGCTGTGCCCTTTCTTCTCTAGAAAATGTGACGTTCTTTACTCAGGTACTCAACTTTACGTGCTGTCTGGCTGATTGTGACTGAAACCAATTCTGAGTAAAAGTTAGAGATGATTTGTAAAATTCATCAGCTTGCATGGGTAGTCTGTGTGCTGTAGGTTATAGAATTTGCTTCACCAGTGACAGCATTAACAATGCAGGCTTTATTTACAAGAGGTTTATAGTGTTACCACAACTGATAGAAATCTCTGTAGTTCCACTGCTTTTAATGGAATTATTCCAGATCTAGCTGAGGATCCGATCAGTAACACAAAACTCTACATTTTAAATTACCACTGCAGTTTAGAAGAGTTTAAGTAAATTCTGGGATGGATCACATAGCTATAACTAGGAGAACTTATTATAACTGAAAGGCAAAGCCACTTTTCTGTAGGGTTAAATTAGGATTTTTCACTCACTGATCTGTTAGAAGCAGCTAGACTGAATTAGCCTGACCTGGGAAGACTTAAAGACATCATATAAATTTAGCCCCTTCCCCCTGCCCTGCTATTGTTTTTATAGCATTTACAGGGTACTGTAGCTCTAATTCAAAAGGAGAGAAGTTAGGAGACAGGAAAAATTTAAGAGCATGTGGTATATTCTCCATTCTGTAAATACACTAGCTAAAGAAATTATTTCTTTACCTACAGATAAGTAGCAATATGAGTAGAACAGGAAGAAGACTTCAGTTCAGTAAAAACTTATAAAACACAGTAACAGAGCCTGCACTATATCATATTAGAGAATATATTGCTTACCTCACGGAAGTAGATTGAGGGTATTCATGACCACTGGTGAATTCCCTCATGTGTAGTAATCTCTGATTATTTGCACCTGAAATTCTTCACCAGCATAATGCTCTGTAGCTGAGGCTTATATAAAGTTCAGTTTTTATTAATTCAACCTTACAAGCACAGTACTTGGTTCACGTTCATGACTGCAATTATTTATTTAAGTAGAAAGAGATATCTAAAAAACATTTTGTGGATTATTCAGAATCTCAGAGGGCTCTTTTATATACAATATTTAATGAGCAATTTACTTTGGAAAATAACTAGATTTATTGTGGGTAGCTATCCTTTACCCAAGTGATGTGGTATAAATAAAGTGGAAGCCACTTTTGAAACTATTATAATAATTGGAGCACTGAAAGAAATAAAAAAGAAAAGATTTTTTTTTTTGGTGCAGCAAGCCATAAAATGTACAATGGTATAGCAGAATGAATGAGTGGCTGTTCAGAAAGGAAACTTTCTGTGCAGCAGAAGGCTAACTGCTGAAATAATGGAGCCATTCACAAACATATTTTTCTATGTAACAAATAATAAGATAGTCGGACAATGAAGTCTCCTCAAGTACATAAAAGATTTTAAAAAAATTAACTGAAAAAAAATAAAATAAAATTCCATCTTCAAGACCACGGTTGGATCAATTAGAAAATATTTGTAAAAGCCGATCTGGAAGTCACTGTGTGCTCTGAAGCCTACTGATGCTCACAGGATACGTTGCTTTCTGCACTCCTGCAAGAAGCTGATCCCCAAAGACACCTCCGGCCTGCGTGGCACGTTTCGGCTCCAGGTCTGGCCCTTCCCTTCCCGTCCGGAGCTCTCGGACACGGCGAGGTACCTGCGGGTGGCCGGGGCAGACAGCCACCTGCCCTGGGGGCTGCCGGCGTGCGCAGCGAGGCCGGAGCGCTGAAACGAGGGGCCTGGAGATTGCCAGAGGTACGGCCTGATCTGTCAGGCCTGAGCTTCACTTACGGGGAGTCTGTGAGAAAGGCTGCGAGGTTTGACCCCGTCAGTCCTGAGCACGTAAATATTCAGCCCCCAATGGCTTGTTCTGCTGTTCTTTAAGCTCAGCGTTACTTTTAGGCTCTCTTCAGATGTGCTCCATTATCCACATCTAAAACAGGGGGCCAGTAAACTACATTCCTTATCATATTACACTATTGACGTTTTCGTTAGAGCTGAGGCAGTATTTTAAGTCTAAATCATATTTTTCTGTGGTTTATATATTTATTAAAGTTACATTTGGGACTTAGATGCATATAATACGCTCTTTCCTTCAAGGGTTTGAAATAAAGTGAATAACAGAATTACTTCATACCTGTTTGTATTTATGACTGGTTGAGGCCGGAGCTCTGAAGATTTACACTTGGCGGTAGAGTAAGATGCTGTGCTTGTCCTGCTCTCCTGGTAGGCCTAGTAAATCCTAAGCTCTTTGAGGTGAGGGCCCTCTTTGTTCCGTGTTTATACAGAGTTTAGCAAAGTGGGGATCTCGGGGTGGCAGTCCTTATTATCAGGTGCAGGACTGATAATTAGCAATACTTGCACCTGGCAGCAAGGTCCCAGTACAAGGTTAAAGGCTAAGAGCCCTCTCCTAGATTACGTGAAGCAGGGGCAGTCTGTAGTTACGGGAAGAGTTTCTGCTTGGGTTATGGTACCTCTGTAAGGCTGATAAACCTGCAAAGTCAGATACTTGGTGCATTCACCGCTCCAGTGTCCTTGTGTCTTCAATAGCACATGGCAAATTGTACTGGAATAAATACTGGTTATTGCTTTTGAATAAAGAGTGGAGAAAAATCAGACAAGGCTTGTGCCTAGTGGTGGAGATTAAGACAGCCATAATTTATTGCAGGCTTGCCTGTCATGACTAATGGATTCAGCCCCTATTAACTGCGCTGTGACACTTAAACTGACTATTTTTCTTCAGCTTCTTCCCTCAATTTTGACCAAAATGCATACCTACGAAGAAAAGACATTCATTCTTCTTCTCTCTAAGGCAGATTTTTGGTGTGTGAGATTAAGGGGAACTTCGGTGGCAAAGCCCACCACAGCATACGTACTTGTCCCAGCCTTTGTCACATGAATGCTGTCTTTTCAGGTGCTCTGCACAGGGCCAAGGGATTATAATGGAACCAGCTATCACCAAAGACTCTGCTCTCACACAGTACATGGGCCCCATTTGACATTTTGAATCTCACCTTACAAATAGGTGATACAGCAATTACTGGATGCAGTAATTGGGGTGCCATTGCACCATTGCATCTGCCCAGAAGTTTGCATTTCAAGGCAAATATATCAAAATATATATGACTGTGTAAACTTCCGTAATTTCTCTGGCTGTCTTCCCTCTGTCACCTTTCCCCCTCTCCTGCTATTCCTGTTTTATTTATCCTGCCGTAATAAAATCCGTCTCTCACAGAGAACAAGCAAACAAGAGACGTGCAGTAGTATGCTGACTTAGGACTGAAGATGCCGTGGTTAGGCAACAGGATGAGCACTCCCACCTTCCTCTTTGGGGTGAGCGTGGTGCATCCCTAACACCATAGTGACACCAGCACGAAGCGACACGGAGGGAAGTCCAGCTGCTTCCAGCTAATGCCCAGTGCAGAGCCAGGCAGAGAAACGAGCTCACGTCTAGCAAGCCTGTAGCGCCAGGAGGTGTAGAGGTGGTTGCTTTTGGAGCTACGAGCTCTTTGGAGGAAGGATCTGTATTTTTACAGAGAATTGATGGATTGATTTTATCACAGAGATTATTTTCTAAACTTCTCCAGGGTGAGAAAACTGTTTTAGGAAGATGGGCCAAATTCTTCTAAGCCATGGAGTGTTGTTGGGCACTGCAGAGCAATGAGGAGTTGGGTTTTATCACTGACTTTAGACACTTATTTTTAGACTTAAATTTGCTAAATGGAGAAATTCTTTTCTTGGCATAACCACGAAATAACTTATTTCTGAACATGTTAAAAAAATGATTTACTTTTGATAGGAATTTGAAGGGGACGGAAGAGCAAACTATTTTAAAGTCTTGCATGTACTTTTCTAACCAGATCATGGCTCCATAGTAATTTGAGAAGGCGAACACAGTTCACAATTGAGGAGTAAGTTAAAAAAACCTGAGTTTGAAATTCATAGGAGGAGAGAGACTTCCTGCTTTGTTCTTATGGTTTGGCATCAAACCAGTCATATGCAAATTTTAAATTGTGCTGCTAAATAGTTAAATAAGCAGATCTAAAGGGTGTAAGGTTCCCAGATCCTTTGTAATATCCACACACAGCTCATTTTAAATCTTCTACCAGTACATTCCGAATCACTTTTCTGATTTTATTGAAGAAAATGTCTGGAATTTTGATAGGAAGGACTTGAAAAAGATAGTCGAATCTGGATAAAATATTCATAGATATAAGAAGTTCTAGTACCAGGAAAAGGCTGCTGTGTGCCTTCATGACTGTTCTTCTAATTTCGTAATTTCTGTTTTCCCTGTTTTCTGTGCTGTTTGTTTAAATAAACTCTACTGGTTCTGTCTTTCACACATCATTGCTTTTTGCTTCAAAGGCTCCTTTTAATAACTCATTCTTTGGTTTAATTTTCTTTTGAACATGAATTGGGCTTCACCAAACACTCTGTATACAGCTCACACCCACAGACGCTGGGAGCAGGGTTGATTCAGTGTACATGTAATTGTGTACGGAGTTACTCTTTGCTGGGCTGGCCGATAGAGTTCAGTTTTCAAACTAGTTTCCATCATAGCTCTTTATTTTACCAATCCCATGTTTGGGGCTGCAACTTTTCCTCCCTCTTTGTGAAGAACAGACCACACTCCGATTTTGCACAAAATCTTTTCCACCATATGTTTTTAGTAATTGTATAGTAGGGAAAAATCACTTTTCCCTTGTCAGACATTTCTAGTAACACTTTTTTTGTAAAGGCCTTCGTCAGAAGTGGCTGAAATTTGAGACTGTTCGTAGAAATAGTCCTTCGAGGAGGTTAAGTTTGAGAAAGAAAATAGAAAATACGGTTAAACTGTGATTGAAAAATCACTCCTGAGCGTGTTCCTAGGAGCCGTGCCCTGTGCTAACAGCAGTCTTTGTGTTGGTGGCGCTGGGCAGGAGTCCGAGCGCTCACCCAGGAGCAGCGGAGGCCGCGTGCTGCCCGTGCAGGGCGGCTTGCAGAGGGTGCTGGGCATTGGCCAGCGCGGTGCGAGCCTGGCTTTGGCTGCGTTACGTGTCTGCTGCTGCACCTGCGCCCTTCGGTGGGCCGTGGCTGTGAATAGAGTATAGACAGAGTGGTCACACGGCACTCGGCGTGGCTGTTTCCCAGTTTTTCATTTGCTTTTTAGGTTTTTATACCTTGTATGCCATCAAATAGATGTCTCTTGCTGCTGTTCCTCATTGCTTGCACTGGACAAACTACCGTTGGTGGCAACTTTGTGGTGGGGAAGACAGAGGAAGAAAATCACATTAAAAGTGCACATTTTGAAACTCGGTAGGCAGAGGCAAATTGGGGCATAGAGAGGAGGTGGGAGAACCACAGGCAATCCCAAAAGAGCCAGAGCAGTGCTCTGGGATGGTGAGGTCAATGCAGCACGTAGGGCCTTGGGGCCAGGTAGCTGAGGCACCTGGGTGATGATGGGAATTAGTAATAGTCTTTGTGTCATTAATAATTTCTGTTTTCCAAAGGCTTTGCAGGCTATGGGAATAAGTGGTTAAGTAAAAGGTAATGCTGGTTCTTTTCAGTGTTCCCAGGGTCTGTAATGGGACCGGCCCGAGGCCCTATAAATAGCTTAGAACATTTTCATCTGTAACATTTGGTGTAAATTGTAACTTTCAGAAACTTATCTTTTATGTGGCGCAGTTTGCTTTTATGTTCCTACTGTCTAATCTTATCTTCCCATGTGCTGAAATATAAAAATTCATTGCAATTATCTTTCCTATAGTAAGATATCAAGGAGTTGGTACATTGTAAGGGGACCGAGTCGAAGTACAATCAACACACATTTTTTGGGTCTAAAAATATCGGTGCTTCAAAGGTCGGCTAAATGATAAATCCTGTCCTGAGTGTATATATAATACATACGAATGCACACTATAAATTTGTTTTATAGATTTTCATTGAAGCGCTTCACAGGCTGATGATAATTTCAAAACGCTGTGAGTTTATCTGAGGTCGCCGGTACAGCGTGCGAGGAGGCAGCGAGGCGTCGGGAAGGGCTGCAGGACAAGCCGCACGTAGGCGGAGGGGTTGCGGCCCTTTCGGCCGAGGGGGAGGCAGCGGCTTGCCAGCATTTGGCTCTTTGAACATGGCGAAAACCCATCGGGCTTTTTCTCTAAGAAGTCAGCCAGACAGCAGCAGCCTTCTCCCGTGGCCAAAGTCACTCCTGTGGGTTTCAATGGGAACGGGCCCTCGTGTCGCGCTATTGACTTCTCCTTTGTTCAGCTGCGGGAGCGCGGGGTGAGCGAGTCGGAGCGCAGCTGCTGGAAGTTGTGCTGCCACGGGGAAGCTGGAACGCAATCCGTGCGGGCAGCGGGATCCGCAGGCACCGGGAGCCAGCAGCGTTTCGAGCAGAGAGCGGGCAGAAATTCTTCCAGAAGGACTCGCCATCGCACGTCCCCCCATGCTCTTTTTCTTTCCATGGGAAAGGAGGGGTTGGACTGAGGCACTGTAAATAATACAACTAACCAGAGGCATTTTTAGATGCTCTAACACTAAACTGGATTTTCTCTAACATACATCCTGTACTCCTCTCGGGATGGTATAATTTATTTAAGTTAGTGCTCTTGGTATGTCTTTATTAGGAGTAGGAGCAACAGTCAAAAAGAGGTAGCGGTCAAGGGAGCTGAAGGACTCTCATCTCTTTCTCAAAATAATAAGTATTTTTAAGTAGACCCAGTGTTTCTTCTACCGGACTAAATAAAGCATTCCAGAATAAAACAAACACGTCTTCCCATTTAGGCTTTCATTGCACAAGTCCTGTTGAAATTCATACTAAGAGGGCTTGAGAATTTCCCTCCCATAGACGATCCCAGCGTTCGGCATTGTGTCCTGCCCGCCTCGCGCTCGGGGACAAACACAGCTGGGTGCTCAGGTCCGTGCTCGCCGGAGCTACGGGGAGAGCTGCCGGTGGTGGGAGCTCATCGAATGGAAACGTCTCACGTGCATTGTCTGCGTGACTGTGAGAAGCACGTCTGGTTTTAACTACACTTTCTGAAGTGTTACAGGCAATACAGTTGCTCTTTTCACTGGATATTGCTTACTTTTCTTCGGGATCACAAATATTTGAATACAATTATTCAGTCAGCTGGACATCTTTTTCCTCCCATTTCTACTCAAACAGTAGTAGAATTTGGTGTTGATTTAAAAGACTGTCTGCCTTAAAGCAGATTGCAGAGTTTGCACACTGTGAATTGTAATTAAAGTGTAAGGGGTGCTTATTATGTCAACAACTGGCATGAGAACCCCCGAGCAGCAGGTGACCCCAAACATGTGACGTTTGTGACAGCTAGGATCCTTCTTTCACTGGTTTAGCAATCTGAAAGACCAAATTGAAAGAAGCCCAGAGGCTGTATATTTCATTAAGTCCCAAGGGAAGTGTGGGATACAGCTTCCTTCTGCTTTGCTGGGACGTAGCCAAAAACTTTCTAGAGGCTCTGTTTTTGACAGAGGCTTGCTGAAGGGGGGGGAAAAAACCTTCCACCAATCACCCATAGGACCATAAATTTGACATTTCCCACAGTTTCTTTGAGGCACTGATGTTGCTGTGTCAGCAGTATGTCCCAAATCTTGTGTTGTATTGTTTGAAAAGGAACAGTCAAACTTTCAGGGGAGCTGAAATGTTTTTCTTCATTGTCCAACAGCTCCTCTGCTGCAAAACCACAAAGGATTATAAAACACACCTCTCAAACCGAGGGCTGCTTTTATCCAAAGTAGGTGCCGCGCACATTCACAGAGCCTACATCGTTTTCTGAGGCAGCAGAACACAGACGCTAACATTTCATCCGCGTTACAAAGCAGGCAGTAGAATATCATTTATAGACACATCAGACCCAATTGCAGCATTGATAAGGAAAGGAGCCTTATGAAAATACTGCGCTAAATTTAGCTCCAGCGTAATTCCAGTTGGGTTATGTAAAGAATAATAAGCTCGGCCCAAAGACTGAATTATGGGTCACAGCGCAGCCTGTAATTTATTTTAAAATAATCCTAAGTTCCGTGTTGGACAAGTTCTTCATCCTCAGCCCCTGCGCCGCATCCCTCCGGTCCTCTGTGAGCGGCCTGCGGTGCAGCCAGCAGCCCGTCGGGCGGCCGGCCTCCCCTCAGCCGCTGCTCCGCGCCGGGGAGACTTCTCATCTGCGTCACTGAGTTCAACTGAGTTCTTTCCAAAAGGTTTTAAGCAGGAAAATGGCGAATACTGTGCTCATTGTGTTCCTGCATGTTTTCTTGCCCTCACACGGGGATCTCTCTGCCTTTCTATCCCACTGTACTGCAGCGTTTCCTCTCAGCTCTTTCACGTGCCTTCTGATTCTAGATACTTCCCTTTCTGTGATAGCGCCTTATCCCATGACAGGAGAGGGCATTTTTGTCCTCCTTGAGTCAGCTTACATATATATGTTTTCAGTTAGTCTCAGAAGGAGGAAAGGTTTAGGATTCTTGACTCCTGAACACGATCGTCGTCAGTTCTGCCACTGATCTAGTAAGTAGCTCCAGTCAAGTTACTTAACCTACCGAGTCATGCTCCCTCTAGATACTACAGTAGCTAATATTTTATGAAGAAAATAGATCAAGTTAGATAAAGATAAAATAGCTTTAATAGTACTTCTATTTCAAAGGGGTATTTTGAGAATTAATGTTGACGAAATTCTTTGATCTTGGATGAAAGATGCTTTAGAAATGTAAAATATCTTTGTTATTTGTCATCTCCGGCTGTGCAATTTTTCTCAGAAATTAAATTTTCGAAAACACGCGGAAGGTTTCAGTGTAGCTCTGATTGTTCAACTTTTTTTTTAGAAGAGTTTCAGAAAAAGTGACGGGGTTGTTTGTGATTACACGTAGTACAATATGTCAGTTTAGATGCGAGTAATCCGGAGTTGTTAATGCAACTTCCCGTGGCACTCCTGAATTTGGCTCCATAGTTCGATGCTATAAATAATAAAATAACCAAAATGCTGAGATTGTGAAAGTAGATTCTGAGCCCTTTCTGCATAGCTTCCCTCATATAAAACCGTGTGCTGTTACCAGTCGCACAGGATTGCATCATTATTTCTAACCCTACATGCAGCGCGTGGTCAGACTGCCACCGACACAGAGCTGGGTCCCAAGAATTACTTGAGCAGAGTCTCAGCTCGGGCCGCAGCAGATGTCTTTGCATTTTCTTTCAGTGCAATATGGTAAAGACCTGCAAACAACCTCTGCCCTGCCAGCAAACAAATGTATGAAAATACTGTTAAAAATGGCAGAGGAAGTAGTCGTAAGTCAATGAGGTGGTTATGTTTGGTCTATTTTTAATTTTTGGACAACTGCTTTATTTCTTTTGAGCGGTCAGCTTCTAAGTGAACTCTTTTCCAAATGTAACATTGTACCTTTAACTTTTTGGAAGGTTTGTTTCTGAGAAAACATTAATAATATTTTTATCCGGGAACAGTTAGCTTTTTAGTCCATCTGAAGTTTTCAGCCTCTATAATGTACCGCTTGCTAAAAGGCACACTCAACAATGCATTAAGTACAACAGAATATTCCTTTGCAGGATTCCCTTTGTTGCAGACATTTTCTATGACATTTTAGTCAATATTTGCATGGCAGACTGTCCAAAATTATTTTGTTTTAGGCACATCACTGATAACTGGACCCATATTCTTTATCATTCTTTTACATTCATTAGTCACTCTGTAGTGTTTTTAACATTTTAAAACACTCATGCAATTCAAAGGAAAATAGATTTCAGCCAAAACGCCTTCAAAATTATCTTTTTTCCTTTGAGTTATTCAGCGATTTTTAACACTTCGTATGTTTGATGTTTTTTTCTTTAGTCTCAGCAAGGCAAAGTTTTTGCAGGCTTTGACTACACTAAAGATAGGATTTTGATAGAAAAAATGTGAGGTAAACTGAACTTAATGTGAAAATGTTATCAGACATGGTGTAAGGTGTAGCCAGCCAAAAAACCTGGCTATTTGCCTTCTGTGTAAAAGGTAATTTAAAAAAAAAAAAAAATTACAACAAAACTAATTAGCAGATATTCTAATGCAAGAAAATGTTGCTGTTAGTAAAGTTTCTTCAATATGCCAGAAAGCAGATGGTGGCAATGGAATAGCGTTTTCTTTTGCCAGCTTTTCTATATGCTTTCTAAACCTGCAAGAGCTTTTGCTATTCAGTATTCAAATTTCTGACACTCTATGATCTTTTTCATCTTAAAACAGAAATAGAAACTGAAACTTAAAAATGTAATCAAGTCAAGCTGTCTGTTCATCGGATCATAACCATGGCTTTAAAAGTTTGATTAAAATTTTGTCTACACAGTGTAGTTACAGGTTCTGAGAGCTCTGGGCTTTTCTGTTTTTAATTTTCTCCCTCAAAATTCAGTTTTTCAGCACTGGGACCAAGTGAAAACGGATTTTAGGTGGTATTTTCAGAGTCAACACTTCCATCTTAATCTTTTTCAGTGTGTGTGTGGAGGAGGGAATCCTACCTTTTATATCTATATACCCTATTCTTTCATATATTTGTAATGATCCACCGTCCTTTGAGATGGAGATACAGTTCCATTTCTCCATTATTTATGGCCGTTGTACCTTAGATTTTGCTGTAACTCAGTGTGGTATCGAGCCTGCAGGATGTTACTTCTCTCTGAGTTTTAACTTTATCTTCTACTTGCGTGGCTTACAAATACAGGAGAAACACAGAACAAGTAGGCTGCCTACCAAAAGGCTGCTTTTTTTCTGCCCGAGTCTGTGTTGTTGATGCCAACATGATACTGATGCAACAAAACACGTCCTGATTTTTATGGTAATTCTCTGTTCTTCTTTGCAGTCTGCAATATTGTGAGAGTAGAAACATATCCATAGAGCAGCAATCAGTGGCAATTCTTTGTGGGCAAAATCCTATGACTTTTCAGTTGGAGAAAGGCTTTGGGTTGATGGCAATATTTCTGCAATTATTTTCAGAAACAAGGCAAGAGAGGGCAAGGTAGGGAGGGAGGAAAGGGAGCTATCAAGCAGTTTTTTCTGCTGTATAATTTTATATATACGGATGTTTTTTTGCCAGCAGTTTAATTTTGCATAAAGCTTAAGAAAACCTGAAATGGAAATTTTTTACATGCCACGTTGAACTCCTCAGAGTGCACAAAACAAGGAAAAGACATCTGCCAGAAAAAAATAAAACAATAAAAAATAAAAATTGGCCACTATAACCAAATATGTACTTAGCAGGGGCTGAAATGGGAGCCAAGAGGAAAGGTGTCAGGTACATCAAAATGAAAGAGGGTTGTGAAAACGGAGCAGCTAATGTAGATCCATAATAAAAAATAAATGCATGAACTCTGTTCAGGTTGCCCCTTCTGTAACTTGGTATTCATGCTATTGACAAAAACTCCATGAAATATTAGTTCACCCTTTCATTATTACTTAAATAATCACACACATTTTTATTATCAACATTATTTTTCCTTGCGTGAAACAGAATAATCCTTAATAGGAAAAATGGGCCAATTTCTCCAGGAGTTAGGTTTTTTTAATATTCTTTATTCTGTTTGAGGTATGGATTCTTACTTAAATTTTATGGTTAAGAGTAGGAAAACGTTACACCTGTCCTTTCGGAGAACGAGGAGAGGGAGAGGTTGACGGAGGAGAAGGTTGGGGGTTTTGCCCAGTGTGTTTATTTGGTGAGGGTTTTTCTTTGTTTTTGCTGGCTGATGAAGTCTTGGACGGCTCCGGCAGTGGAGAGAACTTAGCAAGAGGCACAGGCTGAAATATGTGAATGCTCTGATGGTCTCCAGAAACAGCTAGTTTATTAGTGTGATGTTGAAAAGGCGAGTCTCGGAAAGCAGGTTCAGAAGGCTCCGCTCATTGTCAGGAGTACTTTTATTTGGCCTTTTGATGGAGGGCAGGTTTGGGCAATTCTTTATTCCTGCCCGCTATGGAAAATCTGGAGAGCCTCCTTGGTCGTGACCTTGCAGCAGTGCGCGCCGTGGCCCAGGGAGAGGCACCGCACCGCGCTACTGCCCGGGCAGCGAGGATAAAGGATGAGGATGGGCACTGCAGAGAATAGCCTGGGAATACGCAGCTCCCTGCCTCGGGTCCCATAAGGATGAGTTTGTCACAATAAATAAATAGCAAGAGGGTGGGGGGGGATAAAGATTAATTGGGTGACTGTACTACAGCCAATGGAGTCTCACCATATGGTGGACATAATCCTGCTTTGCTAATGTTAGTTTACTCACCAGTGTAAAATTGCACAAAAGCAGAGCTGGAGACTTTTACCAAAGCGACCAGATCTGCTCATCACTCAGTTTCATCTTCACTTGCCTTTGTACGTGATGTAAGGCATTACAAAAACTGCGATTTAGCCTCCTTAACTGTTGCTGTTGTTATTGAGTTAGAATCTACTCCAGAGAGAAATGCAGAAACGATTTCTTATTCCTCAAAATATCCAGAAAAAAAAAAATGCAAGAGAAAGATAACCCGAGAGTGACTGGAAATATCCCTTCTAGGTGACTTTGGATTCACTCTAGCAAGTAATTTTCTAGATAATGTAGTTGAAGGCTTTCTAAGCCAGCGTTGCCGTTGCCATTGTAATGGCTGTATCGGTGGGAATGATACTTTATTATCAGCAGCGGCGGCTTGATTGCTCGGCTCCTGGCTTTTTACTCCTTTTGGTAACTGTGCTTCTGAAGGTAAATCACTTAACCTCTATGTGCCTCCTTCATCCCTTCGTAAAGCGGGCACAGTAATGCTCACCTTTCCCACAGAGGTATTGTAAAGCTTAGTTTAATGTTAATAAGATGTTTTAATTTCCAGGATAAAAGGATGTTCTATAAATACACATTAGAAGTAATAATACTTTTAATGTATACCATTATTTTATAACAGTGCTTTTCTAGTTTTAGAAATTTTTTATTGGTTTGCAATTATTGCAGAATCCGTTTTTGTTAATTAAAGATTGACATTCGGGCAAAATTCGTTGAATTATTCTATAAATTCCGTTCTGCGTGCGCTGCGCATGCCCAGAGCCGTGCTCACCTGCACTTTGGGATCATCAGTACGGCCCTTCGGCTTTTAAAACAACTCTTCGATGCGTGTGCTCAGAAGTTTGATGGCTCCTAAATAGAATGGTTCAAATATTTCAAAGCACTTGAGATTCGTATAGTGTGAAGCAATTTAAAATTATTGTACTGCAATTAATTTTAAATAACTGAGCACTGCATATGTCTAGAAACCCATACAGATCCAAATGGAAGCTCTCTAAAAATTGAAATGATTCAATAAATTTAAATCACTCTGAAGAAATGGATGTAAGTACTGTAAATCATTTTGTGAGGGGGATAGGCAAATTTTGTAGAACTGAATCTGAGGGTAGAGACTCTAATTAGATATTTTATTTTGGGGTTTATGATGATGAAATGTAGGTTAATTTATATTTCCTAGGGATATGAGGGCAGCTCTTGTTGATCCATATGGTTCCTTGTAGCTCTTACATAGGCTGCTTTTTTTTTTTTTCATTTCCCAAGATTACAGAAACTTAGCAATCCAACTTTGCACATATTTTTTTTCCATTACAAATATCTTTCCCTCCAAATCTGTATAAAAAGACATGAGAAAAATATTGGTCCACAGCTAGAAATGCCAAGTGTATTTTTAAATGCAGCTAAAAAAGTACTGCAGAATTAAACATTGTACAGCATGGAAGCTAACATTTTGCGGAGCTGGGCTGCTCAATGAATATGAATTTCCATCAGCCTAAGCCGCCGGCTCAGGTAGGGCCTGTATCTGCAGATACCAACGCGGATTACTGTCTGATGGCGGTCCGCGAGCCTACGGCGTGCTCCCGCTCCTTTCCCCACGGACGTATCAGAAAGATGCTATCTGATGGAGGAAGGCTGGTGAAAATACCGACGCGAGACCTGTCGAGAGCGGTGCCGTTGGCTGTAGATCAGCTCCAGGAGAACGGGCGCGTGGGATCCTCCACCCCGGCTCTCGCTGTAGGGCTTCGGTTCCTCCCGAGCACCAGAGCCAGGAACTGGGGCCGCGCACGGCCCTCGCCAGGCCCTTCCATCCCCTGCCACCTGCGGAGGGTCGGGACGGTGCGGCCTCGCTCCTGGCACGCGCGCTTCCCCCGGGGACGTTCCCTCGCCGGGGCCTGGCCACCGGCCTCACGGGTGGGCCAAGGCCCGTGGCGGCCGGGGGGCCGCTCCGACGGCCCCTGTCGCTGCCGGCGGGGAGGAACATTTTGCGTGGGGTTTGCTCCAGAGCTGGTGGGCTCCTCGGGGCCGAGGAAGCGCGGAACGCGAGAGGGGCCCCTCTTCAGGGTCTTCCTTAAGGCCTTACCTTACTTTTAGACAGTTGTCATTATCTTTGTCTAAAGGTCATGGCTAAATTGAATAAAAGGAAAGCTGTGTGTTCCTGTCGATGCACAATGGCAGTATTGACTTTCCTAATCCAGTTTGCTGAGGGGTGAGAGAATTAAATTAGATATCTAAGCACAGAAATTGAGAGCCTTTGAAAACAAAGATAAGGAGACAGCCTGTATTTTCCTTTTCCTGGGAGCTCTGGGCTCAAGATTTTGCAGGTGTGTCATCTGATCCATGGCTTGCATCGATCAAAACTGTGCCAATGCATATTTAATTAGCAAGGGGACCCTGGATGCATTATGGCCATCATCCCTATATTGAATGGACTGTCAGACTTTCTGAATGCCTCCCCACCCCCCCGCTTCGTTGTTTGGGGAGCTTCTGCATTTTGTCTGAGCAGCTAAAAGTTTCTTTGTTTTTAGCTGGTGATGCATACAGCACCACTGAGGAGAATACAAACAAGTAAAGTCCTAAAGTGTTTATTTTGTCTAGGAAAAAGGGCTGAACCAATTTGAATCCTCTGGGTAACGGATTTTTGTATCTCTTGGAATTAAAAAAACACAGTCGCATGATGTTTACTTTAAGAATATTTTATTATAACAAATAAAATCTGTGCTGTGGGATTTCTTAAGGAAGCCTTTGATGACAATTTGAATTAAGTCAAAATTAACGTTTGCTACTGCAAAGGAATAAATAGAAAATGTTCCAGAAATGAATCAGTAAGCAGGAATCAAAGGCTGTAAACTGTTTTAAAAACAAACATTTAGAAGTGAATCAAATACTTGTTTGTAATATCAAGGAACAAATATGGGAATACACAGATTCCCCGCATTCTAGGCTATCACACGATAGCAGTAAATCATTTATGGGCTAGTGAGAACAAAGAAAGTTGATTTAAAATGAAACCATTCTGATACAGCTCTTGGGTCTCATAGCTTTCTGGTTAAGTTGCGTGTTTTTCTTCTTGCCGATGACGAGGGAGGTAACCCGAAATTTTCGCGTCCTGAGAAGTTAGCCCTGGAGTTGGGGAGATCTTTGTTTGCATCCACCTTGTTACAAAGCCGCCCCGGCAGACAGAGTGTTGCCTGATAAACAGATGTAATACACAAAGTCTGCTCACAATAAAGAGCAACAGACTGTGGGCACATGTTTTGGTCTCATTCAAACTCATCAGCATAGTCTAGCTAGCTGTTTTGTTGCTAGTCTACTTACGGGGTAGCTTAGTAGCGTCTTACTGGTGAAGTAACAAGGAGTTTTTTTGCCACAAAAGTTTTGTGGCAAGGGCTCATGGGAAAATCATTTGCATACATCTTGTTACAAAGGCTGACTACTTCCTGGCTTAGACAAAGTGTTGCCTGATAAACAGACTTAACACACAAATGTCTGTCTGGAATAAACAACAGCAAGCTTTGATTTACATTTCCATTATCAAAGATAATCTCTTTCCCAGTGTACAGGAATTAAGAGTCCTTGCCTGATAAAAAACCAGGCTGGCATGGCGGGGATTTTACCACTGCAGAACCCGTCTTCGTCAGCTGAGGGGCTGTGGCATACTGTATTGGGGGGTATAAAAGAAAACTGGAAATCTGGTATGGATATATGTACGTGTGACGGTGAGGTGGATGATAATGAAGCACTTTGAACTCCCTATAAAAGTTGACTTGAAAGCGATGGCTAGAGTTAAACAGAGACCCAGGCCTACCTTAAATGAAATAGTAGTAGCCACCAAAATAGCCATAAATAATAATTGTAGCATATATAGAGCAATGCATATGTGTTTATGTTATAACGTGTAATGAAGGGAAAGTGAGTGTAAAAAGCCTCAGTCCTGTTGCTGGTTTCTGTTTGTAAATCCCTTAAGCTCACCACGTAAGGTTGTGTATAAAGGAGCATGATTTAGATTTTTTTAAACATATATAAATCTTTGGTAGAATCCATGCCCAAAATTATAGATGAAAAATTTATTGCATGAACACAACCCAGCCGTATAAATATTTTATTACAAATAGGACTCTGAAACTTGAATAAAATATGTCAGTTTATTATACGGTATTTCCCCCCCTAAAACATGATATGAATGGAAAATTTAACTTGTGCACTTCCCCGGTGTGCCGAGGAGGTGCGGGGCTGGCAGAATCGGACAAGGGGCCCGCTCTCCTTGGCCGCAGAGCAGGCTCGGCGTGGGCAGCGGCAGCGCCGGCCGCTTCTTTCGGCACGACGTGGCCATCGCCCGTGTGCCCTTCTGCTGGCCAGGGCTCGGCTTCGCTTGGGGCTGCCTCTTCCTGGGTCGGAATAATCCGAGACCCGGTGAGGCGCTTTGTCCAGCAGGCGACGAGGCTGGCCCCGGACTGCCACCCGAGGCTGGAGTCTGCGAAGCGCGGCGTGTCGAGGAAGTGCGAGTGTCCAAGAAAACGTCCCGTTTTTCCCAAGTCGCGTAGCCAAGGAGTAGTTTAACGCTGGGAAGTGCCATGACGCTCGGCGCGGGTTTTTTTTTTTTTTTTGCAGAGGAGCGTAACAGCTCTTCACCGTCTGTGTCGTGGTCTACGAAAAAGAACAACATTGTCAGTCTGTTGACATTGGTCCTGTCCACGGGCCAGACTTTCCTGGGAATGTTTTATTCTCTCCAAACAATGGAGCGCTCCCTTCCAGAGCAGCGAGCCTTGCCTCCACGCAGCCGTCGCGCAGCCGGGCTGTAACCCACTCCTGCTGCAGCCGAAAATGAAAATTACATCCTGAAAAGTCCCGAGCTTTGGCTGGGGCTGAAGGCCCCTGCCTGCGTGTGGCTGGAGGCCGTGCAGACCTAGGGCTCGGGCGCCACTGCCTCGATTGCGCTGGGGCAGCCAGAGAGGAACGGAAAATAGAGGTAGAGAGTGCTACTTCAGGAAAACTAGCCTGTTTTGTTGCTGTTTTCCTTTTTTTTTTTTTTTCCTTTACCCCTTAATCGTAGTTGATTCTTGGAAGTAGAGAGTAGAATTTCTTTGACGTTATTTTCATTTCATGGTTGCGGCTGGTGCCAGGTCTGCTCGAGCTTCTCCTGGCCGGTAACCTGGACTCAAGTGTCCGTACTCCTGCTAACTCCAGCAAGTTGAGGGTTAAAAATCCCAACCACTAACTTTTCTTTAACTAAAAAAGCCCCCAAATAAAACCCATTGTGCTATTCAAGGTTAAGCTTCCTTAAATATAAAACTAGATTCCTGGGTGATTTTTTATTTTTTTTTAAATCAGCAATCTTAATAGTGGTTCCTCACTATAATATTTCCAACTCCATCTGAAATCATTTAAATCCTCCCCTTAATAACATGCACTTTATTGTAATATACAGATTCTTTGGCTTCCTACCAGCCTTAGCTTAAGGCACCAATGAAACTCGTTGCCGCAGGGGGCCGTGGATTCAAGAGGGGCTCGCATCTACTGTATATTTTGTTTTGTATGTTTTCCAATGGCTCTAATTATTGCAGGTGGTAGAATTTAACTGGCGGTGTTGTTGCTAAAGAAAATAGGCATAAAGTGTATACTGTTTTGCAGAGTGGCTATCAAATATATAGAAAAGAGAAAATCAAATGAATTGTTAAACTGCTCTATAGTAAGTGATTTTATTGATTTAATGCAAATGCTTATGAAAACGATCTTCCATTTATATCAATTATGTATGGGCAAAAATTAATTTATTCCTCCGGTCACCTGTTTGGCTAACTGACTCAGCAGGACACGCTTTCCCCCTCCTGTTGTATCCCAGCCCGCAAAAGAATAAACATTCAGAAAACTGGAATTTTAAAGTTTCCATGTGCAAAACAACAAAAAAGCCCCGACAGGAGTTACTGCCAACTGCTGAAAAAGCAGAGAGCGAGCTGGGGAGGGTGAGCAAGACTCGTCCTAGGCAAGACTGTAAAATACAACGGCTCTGATTTTGCCAATCCCTTAACCATGTGGCGGCACATTTATATGTACCGGATCATCTGCGGCATCTGAATAAAATCAGGGAAGCAAAATTCTGCATATAAACATTTTGGCTAAGTGCCTTAACTCAGTCTTCTTATCTGGGGTTTCCACAAGATGCCACCTTGCATAACAATGCCGAGCGTACGCTTGCCCAGTGCACATTTTCGGTAGCCTTCCGTGCTCTGTGTCGCAGTGCATATTGTTTTTAATTCTGCCTCCTCCTGCTTTTTATTGCCCCATGCCTCTCCGCGAAGAATACTGCTGAAAGCTTTTGTTGTCTTTTTTTTTCAGAAATTAGTATTTAATTTCAGCAGAAGGGGTGGGCTGCAGGAAAACAGAATTTAGCAAAATGTATCACAGTAGCCGGAGTAATAAAAGAAGAAAGTTAAGATTCAGTGTGCAAACAAATGCCCTGTGGTCAGTAGAGGCTCCCTTTTGCGCCTAGCCCTGGTGTTGGAAAAGCAGCCCCGAGTGCAAACAAAAGTACTTTGTGTCTCAAAACCCAGGAGCAGTTCCCGACGTGCGCGCTGCTCGCGGGCTGCCGAGCTTTGCTGGGCGAAGGTGCCAGGCAGGGGGCTGGAGAGCGTCAGCTCCAAGCCCGGCTCCGGCGTGTGCCACCGCGCCCTCGTCCCTCGTGCTGCTTCACCGGCTTCGGTACCGTGTCGGGAGGAAAACAGGCTTTGAGTCCCATATTTGTGCAGCAACTTTTTCAAATGCGTCAGTTGTTGTGGGATTGTAACCCTACTTGGAGCGTAAAGCCCAAACGCTGCTTGAGCTGGGGCTTCTCGAAGGAAAACAAAATCCTGGAGAGTGAGCGAAAGCCTCGTGCATGCCCTGTAAAATGAAATCCGTCGGATGTGGGTTTTGAATGTTAACTCAATATTTTACATTTCTGATATGTTACCTTTGTGGCTACCTTTGTGCCATCGGAAACGTGAAACTTCCTGCCAAAATCTAGTGTCCAGAATATAACAGCAGTGTGCCTCTTAGGCGGTAGCCTATCTGCTGTCTGATTTCAGCTTCGTTAAAGATAGCCCCGAAAATGAATATTTAAAACAAGATTGCAGAAGTAAATTATTTCATTGGAATTCATTGCAGAAATTTTTAAAAAATTATAAATATAAAAGAGAGGAAACAGGCTCTGGACACATGGGGAAGCATACAAATTTTTAGCAGAACTTCATTTATTTTAAATAGAAATATCAGGATTTAAGCTTTTTTTGCTAAGTATTCTGAATATTTATATTTCAAAATTTATCAAAATTTGTTTTGCGAGCACATTTTTTTACATGTAGTTTTTAATTTATACAAGATTGTCCTCTAAGCTTCTGAATGATACCTAATGCATACAGTCAGCAGGTAAAAAAAAATTTGAATATTTAAAATAGGCATTTTCTTTATAGTGCTCTGCGGTAATTAAAATCTTCATTTGCTTAAAAGCAAGGAACCTTTTTAAAGCAATAAATTAGCATTGCTTGACCCAAGGTCACTAGTAGTACTGCTTCTTCCAGCGCTATTAATACCTCAAAGAAAAAGAAGGGGTGGTGTTATCACTCCGTTGCAATAGAAGTAAGATTTTCAATTTAATCACAGTTAAGTGTCATGACCTTTTGATCTTGCATTGACTTCTCACTGAAATGTGGTCAAATTTCAGACAGCTAATTCTAAACTCTGCAAAGTCAAGGTGAAGTCAGAAAATAGGTTCGCCACGAATTGAGGTGTTTTTGATGCAGTAGCAAGTGGTTTCGTTTCCTAAGTTTTGTTTCACTGCAAAAAACTTTTTTTATGGGCTCAATAAATTACAAAACAATTTCTGGAGGAAAAAAAAGTGAACTTTTTTTTCTGCTTTTATGAATTGCAAAAACAGTAATTTGAATTTGCTGGTTTTATATAGATTTTTTTTAATTTATATATTTTTTTTCTCCCATAGGTAAAGACTCATTTTTTCCAGTTCTTAGTGTTAGAAATAATTACGAAGGAAAACAGTATTTGACTAAAGCTTCTACTAAGAATCATTTTCAAAGTGAAGAGCAATCATCTTCACATAGAGTTAATAATGTGTAAAAAAAAAAGCAAAACATTCATATTTACACCCATCCTTTTATAGGTCATTTTATTATTTCAGGCAAATATATTGTGTTGGTTGGAGACTGTTAGCTGGGAGTTTGTAGGACCCATTATTTGTACAAGTTCTAAAGCAGTTCGTCGAGTGTCTGATCTCATTTATAGCACTGCAAATCAGGGTAATACCGTTCATTTCAGTGGTCTTGGAGCACCGTAACCACTGCGAAAGTATGGCAAAAATCATCTCTTCTATCAGTTTTGCAGATTTTGTTTCAGAACTGTGTAGACAACAATCTCCACGACTTTGTAGTGTTGCTTAGTTACCTTTATATGCAAGCTTCAAAATCTGTTTTGAGACTTTACTATGTGTTGGATTAAGGCTCTGGCTTGTATACAACATAGAGGCTGCATTATAAAAAACATGTAGGAGAGTAGTTTAAATATGCCTTCTCTAAAAAGAAGGATTCTCAAAGCTTAATTTATGCAAACACACACACCAAGCACTCTGTGTAGTGCCGTAAACAAGATTCCCTTTTTTTTCTAGCAAAAAATCTTACCTAGGCACGGGACTTTTGCATTATCATGTCCTGGTGCAACATTCTTGTCCTTAGTTTGTACTCTCAGCCTTTTGAGGAAGTCTGGCGCCTCTGATCTATTTTCCACAGCAGACCCTGTAATTTTTGGCTGTATTTTATGTTTTTCAGATTCAAGTCAATCTGAAAGTCCCAGCCAGCCAAGTGAAGCTGATATTAAGGACCAGCCAGAAAATGGTAAGTTCTTACCTGCTGCTCCTGCTTTGGGATATTAAAACAGCCCATATTTATTAAGAATTTTTCCTATGTCTAATATAAAAGGACTATTCAGAATAATTGACATGGGATAGGTGCAGATAGGTTGTGTACTCTCCTCATAGTTCAAATGCTGCTTTTTCACTAATCTAAGTAGCATTTGTTTCTCCAGTCCTGGAGAGAGACATTTTTTCCTTTAAAAATCATTTTAATTAGGGAGATGCCATTAAAGAGCCTGCTGTATGCAACCCTTATCCTTATTCCTCCGTAGCAAAGGCTTTCAATCCCTGGGCCGTGAGTCATGACCCCCTAGGGGTGTGTAGTTCATCGCTTTCATTTTTATCTATGTGCTTTTAACTTCATTTTGTTTATTGATGCTCTCACATGACACACTGAAGTACCTAACTTTCGGTACGTGGCCAGCCATCATTTCAGAGTGTAGGATCTCAGACAGTCCCATGAAACAAAATGGTTGCTTTGAAATATGTTTCTGCAGACCCACTCTCTGCTGCAGAAACCTGCTAAGCAAATCTGAGCAGCAACACTCCAAACATCACAGTTTCAGGGCAGGACTGCACACCTGCGAACATACCAGCTGCTCGGGCAGGTACCCACTGCAGGAATGATACAGGTGCCACCAGCATCGTCTGTATTATTTATGAGTGTGCTTTAAAGGCTGTAGATACTAGGGGTAAGCAGCACCGGGAGGCTCGAGGATAGCTTGTCGCGCCGTTTTCTCTGTGTGTTTGCAGTAGTAGTGCTTCAGGTTGTGGGCGCTCGGTCTTATTTGGAGGTAGCAGTGGGACTGTCAATTTGGGGAACGCTAATATTCTGTGAATGGGGACAGCTTTAAATTAGAAGCAATAGCTTCTACTGAATCGATGGCTTCCATTGTAAAACAGCATGAAAAAAATAATAATAGCAAATTTATGTAGGGAATGCATGTGAAAGGATAGGCACGTGTGTGAGGGAACACCTTCTTGTTCTTTTTATGTTTAAGTAAGGTAGAGCTCAACAGGTTCTGTTCACCCATAGGCAACTCAGGTTTTCTTTACTACTACTTATAGTTAGGACTTAGAAGTATCGTCTCCCAAAGTGAAACTGAGCTAAGCAACTATTATTCATAGTTTTTCTTGACATTTTATTTGTAAAAAGATTTATTTATTTTTTTATAAGACTTACATGTAGAAGGGAAATCCAGTGTTCTGGAGTGTACTGCTTATACACAGAAAAGAAGAACTTTGGTGAATGATTTGAGTCTCTGAAACCTGTCACTGTTTTGGGGACACTTAAATCCACCTATTGTAGAACTATATTATGTGTAATAATAGAGATGCGACTGCCCTTTCACAGAGCAACTATCTGCTTTTGCCTCAAATCTTCACAGAGCATCCCTACAGCTGTGTGAGTGGTGAGTGTGTGTTTTGAGGACTTTATTAGTAGCCGGCCAAGCTGCGAGCTGAAATGAGGTTGAAGGGCTGCGTTCAGATCGGGACTGCATTTGGATCGGGGTTTAAGTGGCAGATAGAATTCACAGAAGAAGAGGTTCAGGTACATGAACACTTAAAAAACACGAGTGTGTATTATAGGGCACAGGGCCCACTGGGCTGGTAAGATTTTGGCTTTGGGGGATTCCTGTATTTTCCTCCCACTGAAATCTGAAAGGTTTCGTGTTTTGATGGGTTTCGTGCTGCTCATCTCTAAGTATACCATCTTAAAACGTTTTTGTTGTTTTTGAAAGACAGTGCCTAATTTCTCTTATCAATCCTGTTCACAGAAATTCTAATTTGTAGCCAAAGGATTGCGAGGTTAAGAGAAGAACTGACTAAACTGTGATTTTTGTTCTGCCAATTCTTGGATTTTTTTGTGTGTGGAATATGTTGCCTATGTTTATTAAATCATATTTTAATTTAGAATGTATTAGGCACCAAGCATGTTATTATTTCATGTTTAGATAATATTCTTTCACAGCTATTAAACCACAGTTCTTCTTACCCTGCAGTTTCTCAGTCTTAAGGAAGCTCGTTACTCAACAACCACCACGAAAAGCAGCAATGTCAGTGTTTAATAATGTAAAATCTGTAAAAGCCTAGTGAAATGAAATATCTCTGATTTGGAGCCTGAGTCTTCCTTGTAAAACAAGCTTTTAGTGAATTCTTGGAACTTCGCTGGTGACCTGTTAAAGGTACTTTTTTTTAATAAACAGGAAAAAGATTTTTCTTTTTCTCATTTTTACTAAAGGGTATTTTTTCCCACCACAGCAGAATCCTCCTAACTAATTACGCACCTTTTGCAGTGCCTGTGTGGGAGATTTTCTTTACAAATGCATCTAACGCAGGCTGTTGGCCCTAAAGGGGCTGCTCCCCCTGGGCAGACGCTGAGCTCATTCTCAGCGCACACAGCCCCCAGCTTGCAGTGTACCCAGCCTGTAGATCAACACAGATCTGCAGCTCTTATCTACTGAACGTGAGGATGAAAGCAAAACTGCAGGCTTTAGAAAATGAAAAACTGCACGCACAGAAACGGACACAATAAATCATATTAACTGCGTTGTTCTACACTTGCTGTAGACCCACTTCCACAGGGCCTGATCCAACTCCCTCTGGAGTCGATGGGAGTCTCATAATTGATTTTACTGAGAGTGGGAATGAGCCCACACAGGGAGGATTTTTTTTTTTTAAATCAAAGAAAAATAGCATTATGAATAATCTTATTCCCACTGATGCTAACAGCAGAATGACCAGATTGAGGGCAGGTTTGGAATCATTCTGCATGTGTTTCTGTAAGGCACAAAGAAGCATATCGATTAAGTACTACCTTTTACATGCATGCATTCCTTCATTTTAAAAAAATAAATCTTTAAAGGCCTTGTGAGGGTTATACAGCCTCTCTACTTGCCTGTTAATATCCTTTCTGTTCCACTCCATAAATTCTAGAGCTATTTATTATACACATATATTTTGCATACCTTGAGTAATGTAGGTTCAAAAGGGTCAACTATACAGCCCTGAAAAAGAAGGCCTCCTACTACAGATTTTAATTTATCATTTTAATTTGTATGTGTTATTTAGAAAAACCTGTATGTCTAACCTTCATTAAAGTGAAGTTCATGGGAAAAAAAGCTTTTATTTTTTAGAGCCACCCCTCTTTTCTAGTGGGCTTTACAGTTGCATTTTATGGAGCAGAATCATCTCGGAGAGAGAAGATGGTGACATCTTCTGCTCTCAGTGGTGGCTCGAACACAAACTCTAACCTGTACTTCAGCCTTCATTAAGCCAGAATCATTTTCAGGCACTTAACTGACCGCTAGCTCTGCAAGAATTTACAGAAATACTAAGAATTTTATTTTTTCGAAAGAGAGAGAGAATCCAGCGTGATGGTCATGAAAGGCAAGCATGCAGGCAAGACGAGGCTTATTCCTGCATGCTTGGTCCACGGTCCAGATGTCTTGTCCTGGAACTGGGGAGAAAGCTAACCTGTAAGCAAACAGTGTGCATGGTGCTGCTGTCCCCCAGTCCTTTACCACGGAAAAGAGCTTCTCAGGGAGAGGAAGAAAACCCAGAACGTGTCTGTTTGTTACGTGGGTGAGGAAATTTGCAGGAGGGATGTTGAAAGAAGCACGCAACTTCATTTGAAAGGCAGGAGCGTGTTCAGATGTCCTGATATTTTGCTCAAATGAGTGTTTTTTTTTCTGACCAGCTGGGTGGAACACCCGCGTGGAAAATTCCCCACTTTTGTAGTTGCCTAATGGTATGTAAAAGCTTCATTTCAGTTGGCACCGCAAAGCGATTTTGCAATTCACCCAATCAAAAAAAAAAAAAAAAAAAGATTATTGATTTTAAGAGCTTGTTAAACGCACTGGTTCGGTGTTGATTTTTATAAACAAACTAGTTTTCAGCGAACCGAGGGTGACAAAATGGCTAGTCTGATGTAGTGAAGGGACTGCGTGCCTGGGGATCAGCAACAACTGAATTCCAGGCTCAGCACTGCCGTGGACTCTCTCTAGGGCTTTTATTCTTTCTTTCAGTCATGGAAACGGCTATCGGATAGGTTTTCTTTTTGTAAACGGGATTATTTTAAACTTTTGCAGGAAAACTTTTCAGTCTTTCTTGTCTGCAAAGTGGGGATGGTTGTGATGCTAGCTTTCGGAGATTCACCGAGCATTGATAGCCAAATCCTGCTCTGCTCCGGCAGGAGTTTAACTGCGGAGGAAGGCAGAGCACAACCTGGTTAATAGCGGTGGTGCAGGGCCGTGCCAGTGCTGCCAGACCTCCATCGGGCGAGGTGTGTGCTTGATGTGGTAGCACTGGAGGATCGCTGACTGCAGCGTGAAGGTAGGGGCGAAGCGTGCTGCTTAAAGCCGGGGAAGGCCGTGTCATTTCTGCAGACAACTGATGGCTCTCGAGCATGTGTTCCCGCGATTCGATCACTCGAGTCGGTAGCACACCACTTTAATTGTAGATTAGCGAGTTCTTTTTAAAGAAGTTGATAAATTCTCCCGTTTCAAGTGAGCGAGACAGCAGTCATTATTACAGCTGATTACAAACGTGTGCCAAATTCATTGCTCAAACAAATTATATGGAGGGAGAGGCATTTATCTGAAAAATAAAAATGTTTAATGCCCAAACCAAATGCTTTTTGCTTTTAATGTATTCTTGCTGCTTTGAGCTGCAAGTACCTTAACAGCACTGCAGGAAATGAAAGGCACATTGTTCTTTGTAACATTAAAAAAAAAAAAAAGAAAAAAGAAAAACAATGATGTACCGTAACTCACAGAACTCGTTTTTCAGCCCCGCAGTAATTACACTGGACTTGTAAATATCATCCGTGAATTCTTCGCTTAAGTAGGGCCGGACTGGGGCATAAAACCTTACCAAAAAAAAAAAAATAGTTTTAAGTATATGCTTACTTTTTCATGCCTAAAAGCATAAAGGAAGGAATTCTGGTCCTCAAGCTCTGGGGGAAGGCAGGTTCCTCCCTTCCCCTGGCACGGCCGGTTGTGGCAGGCGAAACGCGGCTCGGGCTGCAGGGAAGGAGGGGGCTAGGTGGCTACGTGCAGCCTGGCAAAACGCGAAAGCAACTTGTGGAAGTACCCCTCTGCCTTAACTACCTCTCTGCGGAGTTCAGCCCCTTTCCGTGTGCTCTTTTTCAGGCCCCAGGCCTGGTGTTCTGCTTCTGGGCAGTGAGAGGGCTTCTGCCAGGGCACGTGGAGGCCCCTGGGCTGGGCACTCCATGAAAACCGTGCAAAGTTCCTGTTCAAACCATCCTCTCAAGCTGCCACGGGCAGAAAACACAACTATTCTTTGTGGTTACCCCAACCACTCATCTGCATTATAAGTTAAATGGTAGCTGAGAGACCTCCAATTCCTTCTACAGCCACATTTGTAGCTAGGAGGAGCTTACTGCCTTCCGAGGCCATTCATTGCCTGTTCTCAGGCCATGCATCACCCCCGATCCCCTCCAGCCCAGGCGGAGCACAGCTCTCCCTGTCTTCGAGTGCTGCAAAACTCGAGGTTTCTGTAGGTCATCGTGTCAGCCCCCAAATTTCCACCCGGGTAGGGCCGGGGCTTGAGCGGTTTGCTGAGCACAGGATGCTGAAGCCGGTCCTGTTACAGGTGCCTTGTCTCCGGTGACTAGCATCCCTGAAGCACCTCATTTGCAGCAGGTAACTCAGCCTCGCAGAGAAAGTTTTCCACCAGTTAGAGCTGCAAACAGGGTAGTGCAGTAATGGCAGCCTTTATTAGCGCTCTCCTTCATGGGATCATTTGCATCCGAATCTTATAAATGCAGGAAGACTCTCCTCTCTTGTTTACAGAGCAACACTGGAGAGTTATCACAGCCTGAGGGACTAATCTAAAATTAACTTCGCTTCAGAAAAAAAAAAAAGCTTTAAAAAAAAAGCCCTTAGCATTTTCAATAAGGAATCTCATAGCTGGCGACAAAGTCAGAGCTTCTGGTGATGTCAGCTTGTTTGCACCTTTGTAACATGCCAGGGCCAAATTCTGAGCGGATTTGCACCCTTGGAGATCACGGTGCCTGCCGGGAACAGCGGTGGGGAACTTTGTCCAGGCTCGAAAGCCCTGGCCGAGCTGGGGAGCCTCGGTGGGATTGGTCTCTCCTGCCTTGCCGCGGGCTGGACGGGGTCAGCCGTTCGCTCCGATCGCTCACGCCAGCTGACGAAGGTCTGGTTAGGTCCAACCTGTATTTCGTCACCCCGGGGAGATACTGCGGGCGGGCAGGCGGTTCTGAGCACCGGCATTTCCCTAGGAAACAAAAGCAGATACGCCTGGTTATAAAACCACCTTCTGTGTGGTTTAGTCTTGCATTCTTTTCATCCTGTTTCTTTACAGATAGACTCCAACAAGAACTGGAAATACAGTGTTATAATAGCCTAGGACTGAAACTTCGCTGCATTCAGCTGTGTTTTCCAGCTAGTTTCACGACTTTCGGGGACAGGCATCTGAATAATTAGGAAAGAAAATACCGTTTTTTTCGCTGCGTTGCCATATTTTCATTGAGATTCACGCTCAAAGTCAAACGAGTTTGTGGCCCAGATTGTCAGGCGCTGCTTCACCATTTGCAGGATTCAGCGGGTGCTCGGCTGGGCTCAGGCTTGAGCCTGCTTATCAGTAGCTGGCACTCTCTTGAGGGGACCCTGTGATGGCAACAGCTAAGGGTGTTGACTGTCAATCGGGCGAGATAGGCGGTAGTCGGCCGGGGTCAGTGCTGAAGCCTCTGCTGGGGCCGAGCGGAGAGGCTCCTCGTCGGTGACCCGCGGGGTCTGAGGCTCGGGGATTGACAGAGGACTTCAGTTTTCACTGCTGCTAACCATTAACCTTCGCGAGCAAAGCATTCCCACAAAAAATTCATCCAAGGCGAGTATGACAGGAAATATTCAAAGCATGAAATGAATGCTTATAGCATGACAAAGCAGTGCTTGAAAGACATGAAACGTTCATTACGCTTGGAGTGGCTGAATGCTGCGAAGGAAAGGAGGAATAGAAATGTGGCTAGGGTATATGTTTTTATTTCAACATATGTGTGTACAGGAAAGAGGCAATGAACCTTTCCAGTGGATAAGGTGCATAAATACAGCTGCAATTATTCTAAGTCGTTTCAAAATATATTTATACTCTGTTGCTCTGTTCCATTCCTTTCCGCGTATATTTATCCACGAGATAACAGCAAGGGCCACGGAGAGGGCAGCGTGGAAGCGGGCTGGCCAGGAGCCCCTCCTGGGAAGCTCCGGTGCCTTTCCCCTCCCGGCTCTGCAGGGCCGAGGCGATTTGTGCCAGCGGCAGCACCGGGCTGCCCCGCGGCCCCGGCACCCCGCGCTACGGCTACGCGCGGTCCCACCGCCGAGCGCTGCCCCGGGGCTGGCTTCAGCCAGTCCTCCTGGGGTGGCCGGAGCTGCGAGCAAGCTCCGGTTTTCAGTACAGCCGGCTTTTTCATCCGTCTTCTGGAGAGACTTGCTGTTTAATTAGCAGCTGAGAGTGGCGTTGGGTCGGAGTAATTGCTACCGCCTGAGCGGACCGCAGGCTGAAGGGTGCTTTTGAATTCCACGCTTGCCCACCAAGAAGCCGGGCACTTAGGGGAAGAAGTTTATTTGTGGTGTGGGCCTCGCTTTAATTTTCTGTCCAGTAGAGAGGGGAGTTTATTAGTGGGAAGAGACAGAGCGTGCGGTGCCAAGGCCTAACTAGCAAAACAAAACCCCAAACCTATCTATTTGTCTTTCGATGTAAGAATTTCCTAATGCCTGTAATGTAAGACAAAGGGAAAATTTTACTTGCAGGAAAATTGCCTTCCACAATAACCAAGAAAAAAAACATAAAACGCCCACACCAGAGCAGCACGATCCAAAATGTGAACTTTTTACGCCTCCCCAACCTTCTAGGTTAGGCTTCCAACCAAGTGATCTTTTATTATCAACATGATATACCCTTGACATAATTTGGCGCAGTAAAGCTTCTTCGGCTGAACTCGTGATTTCATTTACTAGATCTGATGAAAGTTCTGTGAACCACGGTAAAATGTGATAATTAGTAGTTTAATTCTTTTAGGGTGTGCGTATTAATTGAAAAGGCTTGAACTATAAATACAGGGCCTGTGGATAAAAGCACACTCTGAAATCAGTCGCTTATCCGAAGTATTCATTACTTGACATCTATTTAGGTAGCGTCTCTTTGCAGCAGTGCCAGTCGGCTGCTGGAGCGAGCGGGAGCCCTGCACGCAGGGATCACAGCCCCAAATCCACCGCTTGCGGCTGCTCTCCCGACGTCGGAAGGGCTCCCTGGCCAAAATTTTACCCTCTGTGGTCAAACCGCTGGATGTTAAAAGCGTGCGCTTGGAGCTGTTCACGAGTTAGCGCGGGGCTGGCTCTTTCTCCTTGAAATTGGCAGAAGGGGCCAAGCGTGCCGTCGGGCGGCCAGCTCTCTGTGTCCTCGCCCAAGGGTGGGTGTCTTGCTGGGGCTCGGTGAGGGTCCCAGCTGGCCTGGCACTTGGTGACAAACTGTGCCTTCCTTCCTTCCTACACGCTTACCTTAATCATAGCTGGGACCATCAGCACCTCCCGGAGGCCCCCGCTGCTGCAGGCACAGCTGAGTTCATGCAGCCGTGAATGTCAGCGTGGCACGGGGCCGCCAGGAGCTGCGATAAGTGATCGCGCTTTCTCGCTCCGGTGTTCTTTGTTCTGACTTCCTGACCGAAGCAGGAGGTATTCTATTGACTCTAGGCCTTTCCAAATACATATATTCGCTATGAAAATGCACGTCATTATTTCACACCTTCCTCTGGTTTCTGCGTGTGGTGCAATGCCTGGATGAATCATACCTGTTTTTAAGGTAGTGTGATTTTCCCTCATAAGGATCCCGACGTTTGTGCTCATATATGGTTTGTGCGCTCACAAAAAAATCTGTATGCATGCACTACAGATTCACGGGTTATTCAGGTGGTTTCCAAGTAGCCTTAATTTTATTAATCGTAAGTTGTCTACGCAAGCAAAGACGTCCAGGTGAAGAGCAACACACAGCTACAAAAGGGAAGCTGTAAGTTGTGTTGCTGCAAGCTGGATCGTTGTTCTTGTCACCGGGGTGGGGGGGGGGGGGGAGCACTTCTGTGCGACCAGGCCCCCAGGAAAAGCCTAGCCTCTTCTGTAGCTAATCAGATACCACTTTTTAATTGCAGATGCTACTTTTTAATTGCAATATTTGCTAGATAGGAAGTGGAGACAAAGTTTAGGGTGACTCTGACAGAGCTGCGAGAATAAAATCCCCTCCGAAGCCTGGCTGTAGTGCGACTGAAATGGAAAAATACCAGCTCCGTTTCTTGGAAAGTGAGAAGGAGACTTTTATTTGCAATGGTTCACAAATATTTTCCCAGGAGCAACGTAGCGAGTATGGCAAAAGGGGGGGGCAGGAGGAAGGTGAGGTGAGCGAGCCACACTTGTAACCATACTCCTTTAATTCTGCTATTGTGATCTGCACACAAAGGGCACTGCAAGTTGTTTACAGCACTTCGTGTTATTCATTTCTGCTCTGTTTTTTTCCCGTCAGTGCTGTATCTTCAGTTATACAACTTTTTTTTCTGAGTTGTGATAGTGTCCGGATAGGTTTTGGTGAAGGGGTGGTAGAAAGGTGCCAGCTGATTAAACGTGCTGCTTACTGTGTGCATTTCATGTCTGCTCTTACATTTTTTCATTAACCACTGTTGCAACTGAAGAAAATGCTGAAGTTTGACAGTTGGGAGTTACTGCCGAGTATGTGCTGTAAACTATATCATCCCTCTGCCTTCTCCCCTTCTCCCCCTCCTGCTGAAACCAAATGATTTATAAAATGCCTTCACATTCTTGAGTGAGTTCACACTATCACCTCCAGGCACTGCACTGAGGAGTCTTAGGAGTGGATGGGAAGCACAGATCTGATAGCTGGTATTTTTCTCTGAAAGGGAAAAAAAAAAAAGCTGATTAAATTTAAAGGAGAAAAGTTTCCTGCTGTGCCCTGGAGTAAATCTGTAGTCAGCAAAGCACTTTTTAGTAAACAAGAGATGTACATGGTTATAGTGTTTTTTTATTATTGCACACTGCCATTGTTTTCCATTTTCATAATATTCAATTAATGTAATCATTTTAGAGTGTCTCTCATCATTACCTCCCATCCTCCCTCACTCGTACTTGAAGCAAGGGGATCTTCTGCAAGACACGCGCTGGGATGAGGAGCCGGCACCTCGCTCCTGGTGCTGGCAAAAGGAGGCAATAGAAGAAGACAGGGCAGCTAGAGAGGATCCTATTTTTTTTCTTGGCCTTTGGTCTCTGGACTTTGCAGAGCAGGAGGCCGGCACCCTGCTGGGTCACCCCTGGGCCCTCCTCACCCTGCCCCTGGCCCCAGCCCGCTGCAGCGCTGGGTGACAAAGGGTGCTGGTGGCACAGCGTCTTGCTGGGTGACCCGGGATATGGGGATACGGGGATACGGGGATACAGGGGTATGGGCTGGCAGTTTGCTGCCAGCCATAACCAGGCACAGGGGTGGCGACACCATCCTTCAGGCTGCAGAGGGCCAAGCCCTTTGCTGGCATTTCTTCTAAGATCAAAAGGGAGGAAAGCTTCTTACGTAGCTTTAATACTCTTTCACAGAGAGTCTCGTCCTCTGCCCCTGTTAGTTTTCTACTTCTGTTCCTTACTCTTAAAACTGTAACAGAAGGCTCTTGGACAGCTGCATCCCCATCTGAAAGCCTGCTGGAGTTTGGGGGTGTCCCCACCTGACCAGCTTTGCAGCGCAGACCACCTGCAATTTTCCCACATGTTATACCTCAAAGCCCTCAAAAAGCAGGGGATTTGCTCTTCGGAAATTTCCAATAGCAGAATGCAGAGAGCTAGTCCTGTCCCCGCGCCGTACAGAGGGGAGCCAATTTTCCTGTACGGCAGAGCATGCCGTACTTTGAGCCGCAGGAGGAAGGCGAGAGGGAAGAAGCCAGAGAGGACGGGCAGCGCGACGGACTGGGGTGGCTGGGGTTTTGAGGCAGGAAGGGAACCCCACAGATCTTGGTGAGGGAAGACTTACAGCAGCAGGCGTGGTAGTGGTCCACAGCTCAGTTTAAAACTATTCCAAAACTGGGAATTAAAGGGGCTGGAGAGGATATGAACCTGAGCAAACGGCTGCGGAATGAGGCAGCCCAGTATTAGTGGATGCAGCTCTGTGTCTGTCAGGGCCATGAATGATGCGTTTGCAGCAGGACGGGGAGCCGTCCACTGTTAGAAGGAGACAGAAGTAAAGATCATCCCGTGTACAATATAAATGTAAGTTGTTATTACTACTATTGCTATGTCAGCCGTAAACTGTTCCCACGAGAACAGAGATGCAACATCATTGAGAAAGAATGTCTTACTGTGAAATGGGCAGCAGAAACACTGTGGCATTATCTGCTGGGTAATGAATTTACCTTGGTGACAGATCATTATTCCCTCCTGCAAATGAACCAGATGAAGGACAGGAACACAAGGATAACTCAGCAATACTTGTATTTCACAGCCTTCTGAAATAAAAACAGAAACAAAAAACAAACAAAAAACATCAACAAAACAAACAAACAAAAAATAACAGATTTAAATGTAAGGATACAGAAGCATGGCATGTCAAGAGGCCCGTGGCAGGAGGTTGGAAATAGATGATCTTTAAGGTCCCTTCCAACCCAAGCCATTCTATGCTTCTATGATTGCTTGTGGCAAGATATGAGGGGAAAGCAATTTTTTTTAGGCCTATGCTAACATTATATATGAACTTCAAAGGCTTGGATTTCACCCCTCCTAATGTTAAGCATTAAAATGAGGCAGCAGCTATGAACCTAAAATCCTAACTCTCCCTCTATAATCAGTGGAGATACCAGGTCTTCTGGGAATTCATCTCTTTCTGCGTTGAACCTCTGGGAGGTTTAGAACAGAGATGTTTCAGGTTAATGCTGTAATTTCTCTGGACCTGAGATTCTGCTGCTAGGGGAAGTCATCCTCCCCTCTCCCACTCATCCTGATAAGCCGGGAGGAGACAAAGAAAGACTTAGGCTGCAAGAGCAAAGGAGGGTCTAACAGGGCATGTTGAATGATTTCTGCAGGGTAGAAGAGTGGACAGTGTAAATACCACCCACTTGTATTTTCTTCCCATTCTGTTTTTCCCTTCATGTCTACAGAATGGGAGTTACTTAGATAAATTATCTTTTTAGAGCAGTGTTTATGTGCTCTGTGGAAGAATGTGTCTAGGGATGGGCATACTGGCAGGAAGAACTTCCTCCTCAACTCTTCCAGTGAAGTTTTGTGCTAAACGGCCCAAATGCAACCATTATTCAAAAGTAAAAATGTTCTGTTCCATTTCTTGTTTTCATTCTTTCGTGTGTCTGGGGACTAAACTGCTGTGAAAAAGAGCCCATTCTCACAGGATGTCTTGCCTAATTTTGCAGACGAGAGAGGTTCAGCTTTTCCAATTACGATGAGATAAGAATCTGAAATGTTGGGATCACATCCATCCTGAATTGAACTCTGAGTCTTCCAAAATCCATCCATCATTATTTTTTTCCTTTATTTCTGTATTTCAGTAATGCAGGCAAAGAAAGAACGGAGAAGAAATGGATGTTTATGCATTATAAACCGTAATTGATGGGTTTCCTTTTTACCTGAGTTGCTTTAGTTTAATGTAAAGGTCCCTGTGAGTGGAATTCCTTTTCCATTTTCGTTCTTTCTGCCTGCTTGACTGCCACTCATCAGCAAAAGATCTGTCTTTCGCGTAAAGTCCGTCATGGTACAAAGTTTACACGTGGCGTACTGTTAAAACACACCTGATGGCTGTCACAGGGAGGATGATCCAGGCTGGTAAGCATGGTCCAGCTCTGAAGTTCTAGCCCCTGTGCTGTCTTCAGATTGTCCAAAATACATCCTGATGGGCCATTGGACGTAGGGACTCCACCCCACTGCCACGTTTCTGCATTCCTGAACATCACACCACACCACACGAGACTGCTGAGCTGGAGTAAGAGAGTCTAGAGAGACAAGCCTTCTTCTGCAGAAAGAGGACCGCGTAGGCTCAGCTGAGCAACGTGACCTCTAGCAGCAGATTCATCTCAGTTTCTCACCTTGATACCTACCAGGAGTGTGTCAGAGTTGCTGGAGGCAGGCTCCTGGGGCAAGATGTCCCATCATTGTCACGTCAGCTCCTTAAGGCACCTCCCCTGGAACCTCTGTATCTGCCACACATGGGATGAGCACATGAAATCAGATACGGACTGAGAAGGTCCTTCTCCACCCCTTCTGTTTACTGTCTTAGTCTTGAATCCCTCAAAATACACTCAGTTAGTGAACTCAGGGGCCCTTTTTGGGCTACAGCCTGAGCATTTTACACAGAGAGACAGAGAAAATAGATTTGGTCCATGTTCTGGCCTGACCTTGGCCTGAACCTGAGAAAGTGAATGCCCCTATCACACCAACATGTGTCTGTAGAAGTACAGTAAACACAGATGGGGGTCACTGGCCCTCTCTGTCGTATAGTCCCAGGCCAGGAGTCTAGAGTTTTGGGCTGTCCGCCCAAGTACTTGTTAATAAATGTCCATTCTTAGCCTGTAAAGGAATGTAGACAGGGCATCCTGCCCTACAAAACACAAACTTAGAATAAAATAGAAAGAGTCTCAGTCATCATGCAGAGACTCCTCATCCACCAGTCTCTTCCCACTGGACCTCAGCAGCTAGTCTGGGACTTGGCTGGGAGTTATCCACTGCTGCCCTGGGGGCTCTCCCCCGCTGTCTGAAAGTGTAGTTGCCTGCCTAAAACCAAGTCCAGGGCTTCATTTTGGAGCCTTGTCTTGGTACCTGAGGTGAGACTGCCCAGGCGCGAGGGGAGACGTTCGTGAGGTTCCCCCCACCTTCAGCAGGGATCCCTCAGGGCGGCCCTGACAGAAATTCACCTTCCCAGTGATGTGCACGGTCAAGAACACAAAGACTGTACAGGGACTAGGCAACATCTTAGGCTTCCTCGAGTGCCTAGGACTTGACGGTATTTGAGAAGAAGACAGTCAGCCTGCCTCGGACTAAAAGATATTGCAGATAGGAGATCGTAGTTCTGTGTAAGGAACAGAGGCGTAACAGCCTTCTGCAGAGAAAGCTCTGAGCGATATACGGGAAAGAACAATAAGTAAGTGGAGCAATACGATTTGCATAGGTTTTATTGTGAAGGAAAGTTTGCTCACTGCTGTTGTCAGCAGATAAGGTGCAAGAAGCAGTTCTGAGGGAGAGGAAAGCCCATGCGGAAAGGTGGAGCTGGCTGATCCTGGGACTTAGCTTCCATGCCCCGAGTCCCGATTTTCGAGTGCATTTACGCTATCTAATCTTCAGCAGATATTTCTACAGCTTCCATTATCGTGGTGTCCAGCCGCAGTCTATTCAAAGAGTGTTGGTGTGAAGAGAGAGGGGTGCCAGGAAGGCAGAACGAGAGGAAACAGCTGATGGAGTCACCGGGGTTTGTGCCTGCATTGCCCAGCAGACAGGCAGGAAAGCTGCCGCCCTCGCCTGACCCGGCCCCGCCGGCTCCTCCTGGACGCTGGGCTTTTTCTAGAGAATTCTGCCACAGGCTGTGAATGTGTGGATTATTCCTTTAACTAGAAACTGGCATGTAAATCTAAAAAAAAAAAATCACAGGGGTTCGGACTTTGTCGGCGCAGCTCCAAGCCGTGTTAGTCTGCGGAGCGGCCTTGGAGGATACAGTTAGCTTCCCCCAGCCGAGGGAGGGGTTTTATGGCTCCTAAAATAATTGCAGCATCACTGAGTCGAGTTGTATAATTTCTTGGCAATATACTAATTAAAACTAGGTATTTACACACACCGCTTATTTAAACTTAAGACTTATTTAAAAGAACCTGCATACTTACACCAACTATATATCACGGCGTTACTGAGGACCACATTTTTCATGCAGATTGAATTCTCAACGTTGTTATTAACATAAATGAGCCCACGGTTTTATGCTCAGGACTGAATACTTCCAGTGCATCTGAATCATCCTGGTATTTCATTTCACCATCTAATATTGTTTTTAAAATTCTACATTTTTTTTCCTCACCGTATTATGGCAATTAGAAATGGCTCTGTGTTTACTAGGAACAGAGAGTCCAGCCGAGCTGAGTGTTTATGTGATGAATAGTGCTAAAAGAAAAGTCAGATGCATGTCGGCACTTATCAAAGCTGTTCTGCTGCTCAGAATGACTGTTCGTGATACTTGTTTCATGATAAACTTCCTCAGAACATAATGTTACTGGAAAAAAAAATCCACTCTGAGAAATACGCAGGTGACACAGTTGAGTCAGCAGCTTGCAACAGTGACACAGGCTTACGTTTATAAAAATCCCCACTGAACTTTTGTCTTCTGCATGAGTATATCGCTGCCTTAAAAACTGTCGCCGCAAAAGTGTCCCGTTTCTTGTGTTCACTTGGTAGCTGCTTAACAAAAATCTTCCCACCGCCCTGATGAAGAGATAGGTTCCTGGGCTTAAAAGTCTTGATAGTCACAAAACTTTCCTCTCGCACATGTAAATCACCATATAAGTGTTAGTATGTTCAGTGACCACTGATACCGCTGGGGGAAATGATAAACGTGGAAAAATAGCAGGCCGCTATGGAAACCAGAAAATCCTACCTCCCGGACGAGAGGGTTTAATTATTGAAGTTGCAGGCATTTCCCCATGCCCAAGCATCTCAGCATTCATAGGTGGAAAGTACCTCATGCTGTGTTTGAAATATCAACTGGATTTAAAAGAAGGCTTTGTGCTTTGCTGTGGACCTTTCTTAGCCTCCTGCAGATGGTCCCTATTGCTGAAAAGAGACATGACTTGTGAGACACGTAGACCTCCATGCTGTTTGTCGTGCTGCTCTAATCCTGCTTTCCACCCATAAAGGGCTTCACTCCTTAAGCCCTTACCCTCTTTCTCCTAAATATTAAAATTATTTTCCTGAGTGTCATACCGTATTAAAGCAGAATGAAAATGGGTTTAACAATTGCTGGCATGGGGCTTCTGTACAGCATGTGTGTCACAAATCATGTCACTTTTCAGCAATAGGGCTGCTGCCAGCGGGAGGCTCAGAAATGCTCATGTTAATCAAAAATTTTAATTTCAAATCAAATTGACAGTTTACACATGGTGAGAAATGCTTCTCACCATGTGATATTTCAGTATGCTACACTGGGCAAAATGGGTGCACTTTCCTGTTAAGAATTTTGACTGCAGTATCTGCAAATTTATGGGTTTCAGTGTATTGGGTATGGTGAGTGGTTGATCTAAGGGAGCCCCTTGGAGAATAGGAGACAGAAGGGTTTTCATGCAACCTGGCACTGGTGAGCCGCTGTTGGCACATGCTGCTGGAGAAATGACAGGTATTCAATAAACATCAGTATGGTTAAGAGGAAGATTTAAAGGAGGGAGGGGCTGCAGTGCTATAAACAGGATTTGAAACAAATGTGCTTATTTCAGTCCGTGATTAGTCTGAATACCTAAGTATTCCACACCAGTTTCTAAATATCTTTACATTTATTTTCACACTGATGTTCTACACACAACATCAACAATAATATTTATGGCATTAACGCTCTGGGCTAAATTCTAGTTTGAACTGGTGTAAAACCAAGTAGGCTCTGCATGTCGAGGCACACTCCATTGGCGTGAAGACCAGAGCATGGGCTGTGCATTCGCAGTGTCATCTCCTACAAGCCCTTCATTCTGCAAGCAGCTATCTTGAAAGTCCATGGATAAAATCTAGAGGCAAAATTTCAGTTGATCCGTGAGTAGGAGTGAGAGGAGTAAGGACAGTTGACAGAGCGTGCGCAGTCTGCCTCAGACAAACTATCCATAGAAACCAACGTTTTCAGACTGTACCAGAAATATGATGCTGACATCAAAATATGACCAGCCGAGGAGAAATTATCATTGCATTATGCTCTGTCGGGGGATTTTCAGGTCTCTGGGGGGTCCTGAGGTTAATGGGATGCCTATCTATCTCATGACATTGGACCTTTCGTTTAAAAAGGGCCTTACAGGGGAAGAGGAATTGGGATGGCAATAACCACCTCCTTGCACCTCCAGTGCCCGCATTATGGCTCACCTGCCGGGGCAGCACGTGCCATCAGCGTCCTCAGGAAGCTGGGGAGCACCGGGTGCTGTCCGTGTGCTCCTTTGGACATGGAGTCGTGCTTCAAGCTGCGAAGCCGAACTGGCAATATTGCCGCAGACCTTGGAGATCACAGCTGTCATTGCTCTTGTTACCAGGGTTGATATGAAAATATGAAGATAAATAACTCCTTCATATTATTATTTTCAGGGAGGCAGGCTTTTCCTTTTATTACTCTTTTTATTGTTGGATGCCATAAATATTCCATAATGATTATCCCAGTATAGATTTCATCTTTCTTACTTTGAAAGGCTTTTGAGGAGCACATTATTTATAAGCTGCCAAATGAGTATGACCATTTATAATGATTTTTCTTCTTTTCTTTAGTATTTGCTTTTTGGATTGAAGACCTGAAACAGAAATATGCTAATTTAAGACATCTGTTGTTTTTCAAACTATAGGCCCCTATCAGTATTAATGCAGTTAATTTATTTATCTTATTGTGTATATGGTAGAGAGGGAGATTCTTCGTTTTTATCGTTATATAAAAAAGTTGCATTTAACTGGTTTCTCACCCACATCAATATTGAAAAGCACCCTACAATGCTAGGAGTCATCAGAAATGAAAAACCACACCACATATTGTAGATCTTGGAACGGTTTCCGTTGCGCAAGGTCCTTAAACATGAACTTGAAGGGCTTTCAGTGTTTCGAGAAGACCTTTTTCTTCAAGGGAAAGGAGCTATCCATGTGTCCTCTGCTTGGACAAAACCTGACATGATTGATTCCGATCTGTGATCGGTTCATTAAGAGTAATAAGTTGCCATTAATTCCACTGTCTCTGCACTTAGATATAAAATGAGCTGTGTCTCCTAAGAGCTGAAGCTGCTGTGGATCCGTGCAGGTTGTGCTGGTGACACAGCCAGTCTGGTACCACATTTCCTCTGGTCCGCGCTTATTAACTCGCAACCCGGACTCTGGAGCTCCATATGACACATGCTGAAATAATAACGAGGCGTTGCTTTTATTAGGGACTCTAAATTGCTGTGAGTGAAAGGCTACGCGCAGGGAGATGTTACCTGCATAGCTCTGTTCTGATTCACCTGCGGATAACGCCCGTCGTCGTGGGGCAGCTGGGCTCCCCAGTGAAGGCATCTCCCAGCACCCCCAGGTCTTGGTCCCAGGTGGCCCTGGGGAAAATACAAGCTGTAGGAACGGGACTGAGCTGGAGCACAAGCACCAGAGGTGCGTCCGCAAAAGCTAGAAGGGGCTCACAGTTTTACTGTCTGCTACCTACAGACCTTTTAGCTTTAAAAAGGCAAATAATTTAGCAGTGGTTTTGCATATTGTGAAGGGTTAACAAAACTTTCATTATCACACTCTATTAAGCCAGGACCAGGAAACAATTTCTAATCAACACTCTGATCTGGGCAGGGATTGTGCAGTCTTTTGTAGGAGGCCTCAGATCTGTGTTCTCTATTCTCACATGCTCACTTCCAGCTGTTGTCATTGAAATCCCACATAATCTCCCCGGGTCAAAGGGCAGTCATCCATGACTGCCGCTGTTAGGAGGTTATGCTGATTTCTGTTGTCAAATATTGGCCCTTTTCTCTTTCAATCACTCCCATTCTACTTTTTTTAACAAGAAAGATCCAGCCTAGAATTGTATTACATGACTTTAAAGTCTTAAAAGTGTTCCTCTATTGTACTGACACAACATGCCCTGGACGGTCTAATCCATTGCTGTGGGCCACAAAGAAAGTTTGGGTGCTTCTTAAAACCTCCGCCAAAGCCAGGTAGGCGAGCTTGAAAGAATAGCAGCGTATGTGACATGTGGCACAGCATTTATTTCATAAGAAAACGTGTGTTTTGTCTAAGGTGAGCTATTGCTGTGGCATTAAAATTAAATTGGAAATAACAAGCCAAAATACAAGTGGGAGCATTTGTCAGGGAAAAAAAAAAAGAGAGAGAGGTTTCTGTATCACTATTGATGTGTAATATCTTGTTTAACTCTTCTGTAAAAAGCCCATGAAATAAAAATGTGGTATAATTTACCATTCAAGGTTTATCGTGTACGAATTTGAGGAATGCATTTTGTACAAAGCAATTAAACTGAAGCCATTGTGCCGGCTCTGGAGATCTATATTTGGGGTCTGTTAGTAAATGCAGATTTCATTACCGTTACCCGTAATATAGAAGGAGCCTGTGGCCCGTGTACAGCTTCACGGTGTCTTCCATCTAACTGGAGACATGCTCGCTTGGACAGGGCATTGCAGGCTGGGATCGACAGCCTCCTCAATCCCCGCATGGGTTTTAAATACAAAGTGAGCGGGCACAGGCGCTCGGGCAGCGGCTGGTCGCCGCCCGGGGTGTCCCCGGCCACCCACGCTTGCCCCGGAGGAAGCAGGGAGGTGGACACTTCCCAAAAGTGAGGTGCATCTTCCTCCCTGCGCGTGCACATGGCACGCGAGCACCGTGCCAGTTTGCCTGCGGGACGCGGGGTTGGGAAGCGTGCTTCGTCCCGTATGCCCGTCACCATATCCGTGCTGTGCTGCTGGAAGGGAATGCAGCCCCTGTGGCTGCAGGGGCTGGGTCAGCCCAGGCTGGAGAGCCTCGCCTTCCAATTAAGCAGAGCATTAACGTTAGGAAGGTCTCGATTGAAGCATGTATATTCCGTCTTTTTTCCTTTTGCAGGAGAATGCAGATCAGGGCTAACTCTGTCGCTCACGTGCTCCTCCCCAGTGCAGCCGTGGAACAGCTAATCTTTTGGGAGTCCTCGGGGTGATCCGGGTTCCCTCTGATAACGTCCTCTCTCTCAAGGCCTGCGTGTGCCGTGCGATACAGACATTAATTTTCAAATCAATATTATTGCTCCACATTGTTTGTGAAACATGGGATTATCTAGATAGAGGATAAAACCAAAAGGAATCAAGTTGCACTTTGAGCAGAGAGGGCTTTTCTTTTAATCAGGCATTTGGTTAAGATAATAGGCTTGAGACCCTAATTGATTATTACTATTTTAAGGTTTTAAGATGGCTATATATAGTGAGATGCTGAACACGAAAAAGGCTTTAGAAATGGTTTCACTGCTAGTTTGGGGGACCTGTCCTGTTATTTCAAAAGACTGAAAATTAATCAGTCTCTCCACCCCCCCAAAAAAAAAGTGTTCTCCAAAGTTTAATACTTTGTCACTTGGACTGTAGTGGAAGAGAAATAACTGGATTTGGACTTTTTCATCTTCAAAGGTTTAATTCTTCCCCATTATTATTTAATTTTGGATTTCAGGAAAACAGCTGTACCTCTCTTTAGAAAATACCTTGCATATTTATGGTGCAATCTAACTATATTATCATAAAAATAACACTGCTGGATTACACAAGGAAACCTGCTGATTAAAGAACAATAATACCTTGAGCACCTTGAAAATATCTTCTGATATTCAATTAAAGAACAATAACCCAATGAACTTTAACCTATAGACCATATTCAGACTTTCTACATAAAAGTAATTGCATCAGTCATGATTTTCTCAAGCTACAACACAAGCGGTTGATTGGTAGATCAACGTCTGAGACTCCTTTTTACAGCATTAATTGGGAAAGCAGACAATACTCTCCCTGTAAACTAGATTTTAGGACGAAGGTTAGTTGCCTTTGTACACGTTTACTCATTGAAATAGGAATGTTTGCTTAATAATTCAAAACAAATAGCATTAGACAACAAGTCCTAATCCTGATTTCTCCTCTGCCAGTGTAAATTAGGAGAAAATTAGGTGAAACTTTATTTGATCAGTGTAGAAAGACTTGTTTAAAATTTCTTTGAGATCAGAATTAGGCTCCAGCAATTCAAGCCTTTTCTTCTGGCTTCTTTACTGGGATCTAAAAGAAGAATATGTAAATCACATTATGAATTTTCTTCCCAATTAAAGCGGTCATCAAGTTGTAGAAAGACGTTTTTCATGTTTTACGTGCTACGGTAGCATTGCATCGTACTTGTACGCTATATTAGATGCATTCTCCAGTAATGGTATGTGTTTATTATTTAGTACCCTGATCTGCTTTATTCCATTTGGTCTTATTAGCTTGTTTTATTTTCCGTCTTGGAGGAAAAAAGGTCGTCCTCATGAGCCGAAGTGAGGTCTTGTGTAATGACATGACTCCTAGCGGGACCTAGACTTGGGCTGAAAGCAAAGATTCAACAATATATTTAAATACCTGCTTCACTTTGTCAGCCCATCTTTCTTTGTCAGCCCAAATAAACATGTGCTTTACTCAAGCACGTGAATAAAATTAAGCACGTGCTGTAGCTGCTTTGCTGAGTCAGGGCCTGCCTTAGCTATCCAGGTGTCTTAATTTATACCCAGAATTTCAGTGAATGGGCTCTGTTAGTTTTTTATAACGCGAGTAAAAATTCTCTCATCCTCATTTTGAACACCTGCTTTACTACCAAAATGTGACTGTCGCACAAAGCTGTAGAGATAACCAGATCATATACAGCAATTTCAATGTCCTATCTTTGGGATATTTAGCAAAACTATCACAGTACACATATTTCAGTAAAGTGCTGTATGAAAAGTAAATCTTGCAAGCTTTCAAGATGTTTAATCATCTTTTCAGTATAGGAGGTTTTTAATGCTAACATCTGCATATGTAATTGCTCAACTTTACCTATTTTCTTCTCATTCGGAATTAAGCGGCACAACCGAATTGATACGTTTTTGCATTTTGACCCTTGTTAATAGGCACAAAATGTTTACTTTACATATTTTGTCAGTCTTGCTAGTGCCCAGCCATTCTTCTTTTACTTTACCTCTTTATCATGGTTCTCTCATTTTCTTCTGGCACTGTTATCTCTGCTCAGCAAAACCTGCGGTCTTAGGCCTGGATTTTGCAATCTGAGCCATACAGGCAAATCTTTAAACTTTCATGGGGTTCTACTGAACTGCAAATTCGGAGACCAACCATACATCAAAATGAGCTCAAGATGCAACTCTTAGCCAAGGGCACCGCTTTTGTGCGTATCAAGGTATTATTAATGATTGGTGAGACGGGTCCCTGATTTCCTAATGTTTATAAGTAAATAACAAGTGGGAGAATTGTGAAATTCCCCTTTCATTTGTGAAATGTTTATTTTCAGTATTGAAGGATGAAAATCTAATCACTCTAGTTGTGTGCTGTTGTTTAATGATTACTATTACATGAACACACATAAGAAATGTTCCTACAGAAATAAGTGGATGTTTCAGGTATACCCAGCAAAATAAGATTTTACGAATAATAAAGTTACCAAGCCCAAGCCAACTTAATCAACTTTTCTCATACATGGGGGGAACCTGAGAGCTAGAGTGTGTTGAAAATCATTCTACTGCATTTTCTTGTCCGGTTTTACTTGAGTTTGCTGGGCTAAGGGAACGTGGTTAGCCATGCTACAATCATGTTTTTATTGCATGATTACAAAGGGCTCTAGACTTTCCCTTTAAAAACAAGCCAAATGTCTTACCGTAGCTGGGATTTATTTTTCACTTACATACTTAAATTCCACCTTCACTCTGAGTGCGGTAGGAACCTGCCTGAGCAGTGCAGGTGGAAGTGGACACCGGAGCAGAGCCGGTATGGTGCGCTGTGAAAAAACAGCACGTGACAGATGTTCGTAGTATTGCTGAATGCACTTCTGGAAGTTGCTCAGATACTGTCATGATGAGCACAGTATGAGAAGTTATATAGCATAGACTGGCTTCCCTACGAAGGGCTCTGCGGAGTAGTAAGCGTCCTGGCCCCGATCCAGCAAGGCACTTAAGCATATGCTTAATTTTAGGCACATGAGTGGTTTCAGTGAAGACCTAAGAGAATTATTTTTAATTCACAGATCATTTAATTCAATAGGCAGGTCTGCTGCAGCATATGAAAAGTAGATCTTCATATTAAAAATACTTGGGAAATTGTCAATGAACAAACATTGTGTATGGCCAGCAACCATTTCTAAAAAGCAGAATGATGTAGTCATCACCTTTATTACGGTAAAATACAAAGCAGATGAGGCAAAAGCATTTACAATTATCTGAGAGGTATTTCTAACTGGAAAATAAGGAAAAATAAAAGCTTGTAGGAACATTTTTTCATTTGAAGTAGAGAAAAATTTATTCTCTTGCTGTAAATAAAAACCTTGTTTGCAGATTGAGGAATTTGTTTGTGTTGAATTTCAGCATCAATTTCAATATTTTATAGTACATTTATCTACAGCTGGAGCATGACAGATTTGTGTATATTTATATGTTTGTGTACATAATACATATGTATATACACATACACAAGGATGCCCAGAGATATACATATACACAGTTTGAAAACTCATCATTATTGCAGAAGTATAAAAACATGCCTGATGCAGAAACTTGTCTCGAGTCTGTTAGCTTAGCAACTGCGTTCATCTGGCACCATCGGATCCTCTCGGAAGCAGGGAACTTTGTCCATGCAGGGTGCAGAGCTTAGCGAGGGCTGGGCTGGAGATGGAGAGCTCACCTCCCTCCAGCCCTTGTCCAGCCCCCTCCCCAAAACCTTCCCTGTCGCCCGCTGCCCCCAAGGTGCGTCTCTTTGACTTCACGTTGCGTGAGCAGAAATGGCAGCGGGCTAAGTTGCTTTAGAAGCAACTCCAAAAGAAAGGCGAGAGGACAAACGGGCAGCTTGTGTTAGTCCTATGGCTCAGTCCGTTGTGGGAAGGTGCGCAGGTATTGCCGGGGTGAGCAGGCTGTACGGTACAATACACCGAACGTAAGGAAATCGTACTGCACCTGACAAACAATTAACAGCGGAGCAGATGGTGCCCCTGCAAAACATTCAATAATATATGTGCGCGTGCTGGAATCGGTGGCTCTAAGTAGGACAGCCTTAAAAGGTACGCCACTTATCCCGCAGGCAAGCGGGACTTTACGGTTCTTTTAATAATCTCTTTATCCCGCGATTTCTCCTTTGACCCTGATTTCAAAAGCGGGAGGTCAGCCTGGCCTAAGTGCAGCCCGCTAATTGAAGGCCAGGCATGTCCCGCGTGAGCCGCCACAGCCCACTCCGCGCACTTACACTGGGTGGCAGCCTGAACGCTGCTCCTTTTGTAACTGATCATACCCGTGAAAATTAAATGAACATTTGGTGGTAGACATGTTTTCAGAGAAGAAGGAAAATACTGTTATGTAAAGTGTAATAACATTTTGATGTGTAGAAGCATTCCTTGCACAAGGGAGGCAAGCGTGGAAGTGCACACCCTGGTTCCTAAAGACAGTCCGAAGCTCAAAGTTAATGCTTTTCTTATGCAGAGATTTATTTTGCTTTTCAAAAGCTTGTTTTAAATGTTAGATTGATTTTTTTTTTAGTGGGAATGGCACTAACTTAATTTTTTCAACCGGCATCTATTTTAAGATTTCCCTAGCGTAACCTTAGAAAATGAAGAGTATATCTTTAAATCTTGTTTTGTTTGAATGAATGGGTAGATAATCCTGATCAGATGTTTCTTTAGAGAATAATGTTTAAAACGATTATGGAACTTAGCTGTCCTGTCTGTTTCCTAGGTACAGTATTTTCATTTCAATTGTGAAGTCATTAGGGGTCATCCAAGGTAACCGTTTATTAAAATAGTCCTCTTTTGTTTCAGATTTCCTGTTGAGATGCTTTAACATGTAAAAATCTCCCTGCTGATGTGTCATGTTAGCTTTCCTAACCTCTAGATAGAAACCACAAAGCAGCCTACATAGCTGTATGACTAGTTACCCACCTACATAAACAATAATTACTGCTAAGTGGGAAATTAGATGTCACATTTTAAGTCTAAATGCAAGTAAAGTATTTGAGAATACTGTCATTAAATGCTTAAAGCTAATCGCGGTTCTCTCACTCTGTTTGTTTTGTAGGACATTTGGGCTTCCAGGACAGTTTTGTCACATCAGGTGTTTTCAGTGTGACTGAGCTAGTAAGAGTCTCACAAAGTAAGTATCATCTTGTGGCTGGTTTATGTGGTTTCTGCAATCCCATTTTTTTTTTCTTTGATTCTTATCATGCCCCTTCCCCAATTCAGAAACAGTGTCTTGAAAATTGAGAGTCTCTTCTCCCTGCTTCTCTCCAGGGGACAGTGTTTATGTGCCACATCTTTTACTATGGGAAAATTAAAACATATAATGAAAAAGTAAATTTAAAAAAATAATAATAATTCTGCAAACCTATGTGTGCAAGCTGATAAGCTTATCTGGTACCCAGCTGAAAATGGGCAGCCTCTATATCAGAGTGCAGAGATACACCCATACAGGTCAGCTTGCTAGTGGATATCCTACAGGATGCAAGGACTGCAGTTCTACCAGACCTGTAGAAATAACATCATCCGTGTGCTAAAGCCAGGAGTTTTCCATGCTGCTTTTGCACACTGTGTTCATCTGTGCCGTGTGTACATGTGCCTGTACAACTGCAATCTGATGAACTTGTAAATAATGCCAACAACTATACCAGCTTCAGCTGTGATACCTCATTGCTCAGGGGCATGCATCCTTAACTTCACAAGGCCTGTGTTTTCCCTTAACTGGGTGGAATTCTGTCTTGTAGAGGGATTTGGTTTTTGACCTTTAAAGAATGCTAATACCCCAGCATGAATGACACACTGCAGCATGATCATTACAGGCTTGTCAATACTCACTAACAACAGTGAATTAAGAGTACCTGTCACCACCCTGTTCCATTGATCAAAGGTGCATTGATTGTATTTTGCTATGGCATAATCCGGATAGTCCAAGGAGAGAATATGGACGTCTCTTGTAGAGAGACTCCTGCTAAAGCAGAGCCCTAGGAACTAGTCCTCTGGGGATCTTCTCTGCAGCCATGCAGTAACATTACATCGTCACCAATTACCACTGCTCCAAGAAAGCTACTCAGCTATGTGTCCCTTTCAAGCCTTAGGTTTGTAACCCATCCATTTAGTACAACCAGTGATAAAAATGGGCCTAGCAGGAAAGTTTGATTGTATATTGGCTCTCAGCATCCAGTTAAAGTTCTGGGGCTGGAATCTAACTGGCACAACCCAGCAGAGAAGCTCTGTTTCTGAGTCAGAACACAGTTTCTTTCAAGGATTTTCCTATTTTATTTCCTCTTTGGAAAGGCTGCACTTTATAGTCAAAAATCAGCTGGTAAATTGGCTTTATAGTCAAATATAGGATGCTACAAGAAAAGCATGGACAAGGGAGACGTGGATATCAGGGGTATGTGCACAGGAGAGAGAGACAGAAAAAGCTTGAGGCAGATGTTTCTCCTGAGTTTCCTTGCCTGACGACTGGTGGGAGTTTTGTCAGAAGGACAAAGTCGGTAGGACTCAGAAGCCAAGCAGAGCTGCTCAGCGCGCAGCGCATTTGTAAATCAGCCCACTTACTGAAGTGCTCAAACAGGGGCTTTGACATCTAACTCACTGCACTACGTATGCTGCCTTGCTGGTACCTGCAGCCATGGTGGGCAAAACCAAGCTATCTCCTGCCTTTGAAAGTCTCCGTGTCATGTCACTTTATTTCGGTGTGACAACAAAAGGCTTTTGAAGCCCAAAGGATTCTCCCTCCCCCTCTGTAAGGCATCCCACTGCACCACAATCTTATCTTCACTGTAGGAGCACTACACGGCAGAACTGCCTCTGGACTTTGTCAGCCGTGCTTCATGTGTGCAGAGAGAGGACAGGGCTGCTAGAAAAGTGCACCGGTTCAGGACTTACAGCCTTCACAGCCATCCTGGTCCCAGCCTCCCCGCGAGTTTGGCATTGACCTCAGGAGCGTCATGTTTCATGCTTGTTAGTTTTCCATGATATTTTGTTGTAGCTAAACTAAAACGTCATGCAGCAAAAATCCTAGCATTCAACATATTTTGCAAACAAAGTACGAACTGTGTCTGAGACATTCCCTCTGCTTGCCATTGAAATGCACCACCTCCGTCGGTTAGGGTAATTGCACGCAGGAAGAGCAGGACAGACATAAACCTCATCTAAAATAAGCAAGGAGGTGTTGGTAGGCAAAACACAAAGATTCAGCTTTCATCTGTTGTAGACGTGGGGGTTTGCACTCTTTTTCATGGGATCTTTAATAATCCTGGAAGGTCAAGACCTCAGTTTTATATCCTGTCCGCAAGCCAGCACCTCTACCAAAAATAGTGTCCCCAAAGCATATCGGGATATCACTTCAGAACTGACTCAGAGGGAAGAGTGCCAGCAACTGATTTAGCTACACTGCTTTTGATAGCACCCTGGATTTTCCTTGGAGATGCCCCAGACATGTACTGACCAGCCGTAACCTTGTTTACTTTGTGAGGTCTGAGAAGTCCACAGCCTGACATGCCGTGGCTACCCAGTAGGATATGTTTAGTGTAGAGTCTGGCAACAAATTCCCAGCAAAGTCAGTATGAATTTGCACGCTAATATTCAAAGGATAATTTAACATAACAGAGCGACAAAGTAATTGCTGCATATTTGCCTAAATTGGCATGTAAGGGCTTTTAAAGAGTGTGCTTTTCAATATAACTCTTGCTGGGTGGTTTATGTATTCCCGTGTCTTGACTTGAGACCAGTCCATGGGTTGCCTTCGTGCTGGGGATCTCAGCTTATGAGCAGCCATTATCCAGACTCACTGGCAGCTATTAAGTATGCAGTTTGAGCAATCAAAATGTCCTCGGCCCATTCTCGTTTTTACTTTTGAAAAAGTCATTGCATCTTTAGAAGCCACCATGGCTGGGGATGCAGCAAACCTGCCTGTCTATAGTGGCTCTCATGTTTAGTCTCTGCTGTCTTCCCGTGTGCTCCGTGTTTGTTTGCTTTACAAAGAGGTTATCTTTGTGTATGCCCATTGCCATTTTTCTTTCCATGCTTGTTTTTGATAATATAATGATAGAAAAATGTGATTTCCCACAGTTTTAACTGGCCTGTGGCTTGCTGCTGTTATCTAAAGTTACGATATGAAATATTGTTTGGAGCAGTTATGTGCCAGGTTTATTTAGTAAAGTTCCCAGAGTTCTGCATGACAAGACGTCTCAAGTAATAGGCAGTTGTCTCAGTCATGCAAATTTGGGGAATGAATTAATCAAGCAAAAGGTCAGCTGTTACCATTGTCTATCTTATCTATCAGTGCTGATCGTCACAGTTTCTATGAGCTATTGAACCAGTCTAGACTACTGTGGTGACAGAAACCTGCTTTCTTCAGTCCCACAGATGGAGATTTGCTTTCAAAATGCTACCCAGTTACAGAATCTTGCAGAGCCTAGTAAAATAGAAAAAGTAGATCATACGTGTTCATCTGAAAAGCAGCTAGTTCCCTCTCCACCCAGGCTGATGTGGATGTTGCAGACCAAGCTGTCAGTTCTCTTATGTTATTAGCAGACAAAAGGTGTGAGCTTCCTTGTAGGTGCTTGTTCACCCGATAATGAGGAGACCCCTTCAGATAATGGAGGCTTCATTCTTCCCTCTCCAGGGAGGTTTGGGCTGATACTAGAGGAAGAAGAGTTGGAGCTGTACAGGTTCTGTGAACTGAACAGCCAGCTGTTGACCAAGCAAAACCTTCTCCCTGACCACCCTTGCTAGGAAAATATTCCACTCGCTGGGTGCAGATACTGCATGGCACTGGGGAATGCCCTCTGCAGGAGGTGCTGGCCTGGGACTCTGCTGCTGTTAGCTTACAGCCTGGTTGAGCAAGAGCCCGTGCTTGGCACAAGCTGGAGCAGAGAGAGGGGCACGGGGGACGTTATTCCCCTGTTAGACTGAGTCTGCACCATGTGCTCTTGTGCAGAGAGCTGCTGGGAAGATCTCCTCCCTTGGAGGTCCTTCAGGCAGCCAGATAAACTGCACTGCCCAGGATGTGAAGAAAGATTTAGGATTTATGAACATTCGCTAAAGCCAAATGAAACATATTTGTTTTGTGCTGTGTTATTTGTCAAAATGACATCATTCTTCATGCTGATAAACAAGGGAATTCTGACTGCACCCTGGACGGAAAATGCCACGCTTTGAGTTTTAAGACGTTAACTGCGTGCAGTAAGGAGCTGTACAGAGCAAGTGGGGTGACTTTTAATCCTTCTAATGAGCCGGTGAAACCACAAGCACACAAGCGTACATGCAGTTGCTTACCACTTCTGTATAAACACAGAAATGGTTCCACTAATTATCCTTGAAAGTTATGCTAATTCCACAGGTAAGAGGTGATTTTGGGGCCAAAGCATTTTGAAAAGCTCGGCATCCTGCAGCACGGAGGATGCTGGCTGCAGCAAGCGCCAGGCTTGCAGGCAGTCTCTCGCTGTGGTTAGCGGCTGCTTTAGCAGCACCCGAGCACTTACCCAGGGCACTGCCAGCCCTGGCACGCAGCAAGGTAGGAGCCAGGCGAGCTCCCGGGCTGCCTTGTGGTCGCAGGGGCCCAAGCTGTCCTTGCTGCCACACAGGCACACAAATGCTAGAAATGAAAGTAACTGCCGCCGCTCTGGGCACGGAGTGTGGGTGCGATGGAGGAAACATGACTTCCTCACACTTCTCGTCGAGTGGCCAGGCACAGCCAAAACAAATTGCAGGGAAAGTCCTGCCAGCCCCACCGCGCACGGCGTGCCGGCTGCAAGGTGTGGGGGCCTGGGCCAGGCAGCGGCTGCAAGGGGCCGGGAGGACGCCGCTGCCTTCCCGTAGGCTGGCAGAGGAGAAGAGGCTCTCCTCTGCAGACCTCCCCGGCGCAGAGCACGTGTGGGAAAGCTGGGGCATCATAAAACAGCTTTTTCTTAAACAGCAGCCTGTATGTTTTCTGCTATACTAAGCATTACAGTAGTGAAGGTAGTTAAAGTCAGCAGCATGAAAATTAACATTCAAAAAGGTACTCTATATTCCTTAGCAAGGCACTGCTATCCAAAACACTCTGTTTGGGCTTGGTATGAGAGGAAGAAAAAAAGATTATAATAAAAAATAGACTGCAGGCATAGAGTGAACAGTTGCCGTGACCTTGCCTTTTGTATGCCATTACACAATTCAATGGCAGTCCACTCAAACCTTGCTCTCGATCAATATCCTATTAAAGCAGCACAAAAAGTCTCTATAAACTTAGTGGTTAGCTATGTTTATAAATGGAACTCAGCATAATTAGATGGTCAATAGCAGGCTGTACTTGTAATTTTAAAATGAACATCACACATTTCATATCTGTTGTATTCAGCTAAGCCTCTTTGCATCTAACGATACAGTGTGTAGGAGACAAAGGCCTTGCAAAAAAAAAAAAAAAGGAAGAAAACAGATCCCCTTTCCTCTCTGCATCAGCAGTGCAGTGTGTTTCCCTTTGTTTATGGAGTCACAACACAGGAAAAAGTTTATTAGTCAAATGTCACGTTTCTCTCGTTTAACCTTAAACACATTATCACTTTGCTGCAATGTTACACGTGTAATGATCTTAGTCATATCCCAGCCCCTTTGTAAAAATAAATACATAAAAATGGAAAATGAGAAGCTAAATATTAACATGACTGAAAGAGAGTGCCATATTCCAAGGAAGACAAATGCCAGCCTGGCTGGTTTTATTTAGTGGGTTTCCTGTGCTCTAATTCAATAAATTTTTCAAAATAAATATTCCAATTGAGTTAAGTCAGAGGGCTTTTTGTTAATTTCTCTGTTATTTTTCTTGACATTTCGGGTGAAGATCCGGGCTAACGAGCTGGCGACAGGGGAGGCTCTGCCCGCGTCCCCGGGCCTGGAGCTGCCGCTCGGCCCGGTGCGGCCGCTTCCCTCCTGCCTGCGTGGCAGCCCAGGGCGAGGGACATTCTGCCCACACCAGCCGCCTCGTCCTGCCCCTTCAGAGCAAGCTACACCCATCCCCTGCACACGGGGGCTTTTTGAGATGCCCACAGCTGTGGAGTCGGAACCAGGCCCAGCATCAGTCTGTTTGTGCAGACCCCTGCGCACATCCCCGGGTGCGAAGAGCAGAGGGGGTCCTTCCTCCGCCAGCCCCCACCCCCCGCCACATCGTGGTGTCAGCACATCGGTGGAGACCCTTGTTTTGAGTCAGAACTGAAATTTCTGACATCCTTTCCTGCTCAGGAGATGTTCTGGAGCTATCGGAAGGTGGTCACCTTGCTGCAGAGCATTTGTTAGGCGGGAAAACGGCGTGTTTTTAACATCAGCGGCCTGGAGTTTCTGCAGGCTGCAGTGTGTGAACAGCCAGCTGTGCTGGATGGTGAGCTTCCCAGCCGTGCTGCTGCTTCGTGTAGGGCCGCAGCACGTTCCCAGGAACAGGACAGTCCTGGTCATAGGCCAAAGGCGGTGTGAAAAGCCATTAGAAGCAGGCTGAGATGCCTCCTGGAGGTGCCTCATACCACAAACCATGGGAGCTACCGGAGCAGCCAGGCAGCCTGCAGCTGAAACCCCTTGCAGGAGGCACAAGGTACGGCTCAGCTCCTCCAAGGCTGAAAGACAGGGATTCAATATGCAGGAAAAGGGATTCTAGAACAGCTTGACCCTGTGCAAAGCTTGTCACGGCACTTCTAGGGTCAGTGGCCTCGAGTTGGTTGTGGCAGGATCGCAGTTCGTCTAGGAACTGCCGTGGGACTTTCCAACATTCAGCTGCTGTGGGCCATCTAGCCACTTCAGCCACTGCTGGGGACATCTGTTGCTGTTTGGTAGAGGTGGGGTTCATTCTGTAACCCTCTTGTTGCAAACAGGCTCCTGCTGTGGCGAGGTGGTTTGGCCTGTAACAAAGAAAGCATCCTTTGTGTTTGCTGCAGGGGCAAAAATTAGTCTCTGATTAGCGCTTACTTCTTTGTGCTGAGTTTATACAGGATTAGCAATACCCATTTCTTCTTCCACCCCTGTTCTGGAGGTACATTTCATTTTCATATAGGGCCAATTCAAATGCTTGAGCAGAAATGTCCTGGATTTGGGGAGAGGGGGAGTAACAGTGAGGCAAGAGGACGAACAGAAGCATTATCCAGATATTATTTTTTCTTCCATATCTGTTTGGAATAAAGCTGCTTCGTAAATCTTGTGGTGGTTAGGAAATTCATTGTGCCTCAGAAAGAAAAGAAATAGTGCTTTAATTTGGTGCTTGCCTTTTTATGTTCCTGTTTGGAAAATAGTGTGCATAACCTGTAAGTTAGGCTTTGGTAGGTAGAGGGTGCAGAGGAACTGATCAGCAAAGGGTTTGCAGAGCAGAAATCTGTTTGGCAAGGAAGTTGCTGAAAACTGTGGAGTAGATGCTGCAGAGAGTACCTTTATGATTGATTTCCATTCAAGTCAGACTGACTGCAGTGTGGTCATTTTTCTAACCCATAACTGCTCACACTGCAGCAGTCTGCTATCTGCAGGGTGTCTGAATTATAGCAGTCCATGTCCGTGTTACCTTTTACACAAATTACTTACACCGTTTTCTTTTTCCATGCAAATTCATCAGTTTTACAGCCTCTTGTAGTTGCTGTCAGGAAACTGTTGCAGAAAGCACAAATTGATAAAACGAGTTAATTTTACTGTGCTTAATTTTTCTTTCTTTGTGTTAACACACCCTCTCATATACCCGGTGTACAGGAAGCATATGATAGTTAAGGGAAGATAACAAAGGATTTGAGCGTTCTTGTCATAAATTACTTCCCAGCTTCGTTCCTTTTAATGATCATTCCAGATTTTCTCAAGTTTTAATAGTGTTGTGTATTTTCCGTCCCATGCTTTTAAAAGTCCATGGCTATCCTGGCTGTTCCCTTTCTGTCTCAATGACGTTCTTAAAAGATCCTTGCCAAACAACAACTAATTGTCTTGTGGGGATGATGAGGCAGCTGCAAAGCTACATTATTCCTCTGTCAGATCTGACACTGTGAGCTCCTTAAGTCTTGGGGTGAAATACTGGCCCCATTACAGTCAATGGCAGCACTCCCAGAAGGCCTGCATTTCAGCCCAGACATGTTAGCTGGGCGATATGAGCTATCCTGTCTTCATTTCCTCACTCCTGCCCCGTCGGAGTGAAAGATTTTTTCGTCTTTGAAAAAGGGCCAGATTCTCAGACCAAAGATTAAACTTGGCTCAGCATCCATGTGTGGCATTGAGACTGCTTCGCCTTTGTTGCTGTGAATCGGGGCTCTCAGACAATACGTTCCAGGCCAAACTTGTGCTTTTTATTGTGTAGTATGTCCTTTTTCAGATGTCTCTGAAATGTGAGAGAAAATCATGATCTGTAATTGTCAGCTCCCTAAGTTGCTTTGTCCTGCAAATAGCACTGGAACAGCAACAGTGGCTACGGGACCACATGCCATATAGTTGCATGTTTTTGTGAAATGCATTATCTTTTAATGCATTTAACTTTAACGTTAAGCTGCTCTGTTCCCAGAAGAATACAGCACATGGAGTTCATAGGCTTGTGCCTGAAAACTTTAGGGCGTGCAGGAACTCATAATATTTTAATGTAAAACCAAGGCTTTAGGACATGGAAATTAATGCTATTCATATCCCTTACAATAAAATTTAGGTGTTTGGTAAGGTAGTGAGAGGTGAGCAGTGAAAAGTAATTGCTGGATAACATTTTTTGAGACAAATGTCTCTAGCTGTGATTTAGCTGGAGGAGAGGCCAGAGGAAAATTCAGATGCTCGCAGGCAGAAGAGAACTTGGGTTTTTCATCTGTGTTTGTACTTTCTCCAAGGAGCATTTGTAACCTCTGTGCTTGGGGATGTACATCACGTACATACCAGAGGTCCTGAGGTGTGTATTTCCCTGCCTATACTGCTTATAGATTATGCCAAGCACACTACAGGGATGATGCAGCCTATTTGTAACTATGCCAGTAAATGCAATGTTGTCCTAAAAGCAAACACAACAAGTTTCATTAAGTGTTAGACTGATATTAATAGAAGAACAGTGCTTAATTAAATTGAATAAAAGTGTGTCATAATCATTTGATTTTTTAAAGAAAATTCCTCATTGGAGGAATATAAGAAAGAGTCTATGGAACACTGTATTCTTGATAAAATTTACATTTGCTTGATTGCAATGCCCGTTTCCATTAGCATTTCTCAATTTCCACATCCCACCTCTTCTCATTGTGAAAATAAATACATTATTGAGGAATAAGAAATTGATTTTGAAGTGCAATTCATGCCTTATTCACTCGAGTTACTGACTTCAATTTTTTTTGTTTCCCCAGCACCAATAGCTGCAGGAACAGGCCCTAATTTCTCCCTCTCAGATTTGGAAAGTTCTTCATACTACAGCATGAGCCCAGGAGCAATGAGGAGGTCTTTACCTAGCACATCCTCTACCAGGTAATTTAATCTTTGCCTACTGCCAAGTTACTTGGAAACCCAGGCAAGCATCATTACTCATCTGGGAAAGTAACCACTAAATTATTTGACAAGTTGTTTGGGGGCCTCAGGATGGGGAGCTGTTTCAGATTCACAGAGCTGAATGTTCAACTGGATTGCCGTTAAAGTTCTTTTTAAATATACAAACTTTGAAGAAAATCAGTTGCATTGCCTTGTGTAACTTCTGGCTCATGTCTTGGTGTATCAGGAGAAGTTCCACAGGAACTGTTGGAGTTTTAGTGGTGGCAGAAGAGAATTGGGAGCTTATCGAGTTGAGCTACTTTGTCCTGGCAGGAAAATCTTAAGATAGTCTTACATGCATTCTTTATCTTAGTAAGTGTTATCTGTGAGACTAATACAGTTTTAGGATCTTAGTCTTTAATGCATTCTGGTTTTCATATAGCATTTAGAAATTTGTGACAACGATTTGCAAACTGTGAGTTGTTAATGCAGATGACTACCCAGTTTCATTTTGATTTTGGCTTAGATACCAACTGCCAGACAAGGATATTTTTTATTTTTTACCCTATCATTTTACTTTAAGCATCCATGAGATTAGATTTATAAACAAGCCCAGTCACTCTGGTAGTTTTGAACACTATTAAAGAAACGGACTGATTTTTCTTCCCCCACGGCCAAAAGAGATCACTTATTTCAAAGACATGACAAGAAAGTCTAACTTCAGCCCAGGGTTGTTTGACGTTTTTATCTCAGTCTGCAGTGCCATCAGCTTTGCAGTAAGCAAGTACACATGTAAAAAGACTCTACAGTTTGAATATGGCTGTGGTTTTTTATTTTATAAAACAAAAATCTTTAGAGGGAGGCTCTTAGCCATAGCTTCTTACAGCTGGCAGTAACTGCAAGAACATTCTACATCTTGCAGTTAGTGTACATTATGAAGTTTGGTGACTACAGTTCCCATTACACATCAGTTATAAACTTTGTCCTCTTTCTTCTTTGCATATAAACTGTGCGCCCCATTTACAGTGCCCATCACTAGCACCATTCTCAGGTAGAGTTTGGTTGCGACTCCAGAAGCAGAAAAGTGAGGTTATCAGTTACTTAAGAGCTCAGTTGTTACTCTTCTGTTCTTCTGCAAATAGCTAGCAGTGATAAGGACACAATTATAAACAGCATGGGTAGTTAATAACTTGGTGATATGTTTGTTTTCCTCTCATTAGGCTGTTCCCAGTCAGAAAAAAAAATATTCCTTAAATACACAGAGTCAGCGGAATTATCAGGCGGTAATTATATTGTATGCACACAATTTCCCCTATTGACACATAACAATTCTCTAAATTACGGAATGGCCAAACCTGCATTCCACACATACCACAAAAATTATTCTTCCTGTTTCTCACAAACTAATTTCGTATACCTGCGCACAGCTTCGGGTGAAGAGCTGCACAGAGACTGCAAGTTGTAGACCAGCAGAAATTGGAATATTTGATGTGTTTTAAGTATGTTCCCCCTGTACAGAGAAGCCTGTTCTTGAATGCCTTAAATCTTAATAGAATACAGATTTGGGGTAAAAAGTGAGCTGACCCAGCCTCGGAAAAGTACTTAAAAGAGAAATTCTCAGTAATGTCCCCACGCAGTCTGTACAACTCATTATAGAAAACAGAGCCAATCTGAGTGTCTTTGGCTTTGGGATCCTCTCCCTACCAAACTGCTGGAGTCTTGAGTCACTGACCATCAGAGACCACTGAAAGGGCTCTTCTGTCTCCTGAGCTGTTGGTAATGGAGGTGTGATTGATTACAAGGGAGTCCTTTAGTACTGACACTGCGCAGAGGTACCTGGTGGGGGCTTTTTTATACAGGTATAGGGTAAAATGTTTGTACTTGTATGATAATGTGAACATTTGAACCACGAATGGATTCTTCCATCTTTCATTTGTCTACACTTCTTATGGGACTGAAGTCTGGATTAATTTAACAGCTACAGTTAAAAGACTGAAAATACAAGTTTGAACTGATAAATAATATGTCTTTCAGACTAAGCTGTGCAAAAACCTGACAGTTAAAATGTCTTGCATGTTATTACCGTATTCATTCAAATTGCAAAAATAATGCAACACAAATGAAATTATTTTATTGACCTCTGTGTGCTTTGAAAAATATCCTACTTTTTGCCCAATAAAAGCCTAAATGTTAGACTGTCTTCTAGTTAAATTCAGATGTGTTTAGGTGTTCAGTTTGGACTCCTTGAGAGGCTGTAGTTTCCATAAGCAGGTTAGTCTCGAGCAGTGCTAGCAAGGTATGTCCCAAAAGACGTGCCTTTGTTCCTTTCCATATATATAGTAGTTATTATGTGTTTTTACTTCTTCAGCTCTACAAAACGTCTCAAATCTGTGGAGGATGAAATGGACAGTCCTGGTGAGGAGCCGTTTTATACAAGCCAAGGGCGCTCTCCAGGAAGTGGCAGCCAGTCAAGTGGATGGCATGAAGTGGAGCCAGGTAAGCCACGGCTTTCAGGAGCCCGAGAAAATTATCTCCAGTTGCTCATTTTGTTATCAGAGTACACTGAATGCTGTATAGAAAGGTGCTCTATTATAAAAATCTTGTAACTTCTTCTGAGAAAAGGTCAGTCTAATGAAAATACTGTAGAGGTTTTATTGCTCCTGCAGCTGTAAATGTTTCTGTAGTGTGTCACTTCTGTGTTTTTGCCAAATATCTTAAGTATTTAAATAATGCAGCAAAAGATACACTGTCTGTTTCTGTCAAAATGTCCAGATTCAGTTCTGGGATAGCAGTGACATTCACTTAGCAAAAAGTAGCACCTGTTTGGGGTGTTCCCCACAGTTATACTATTTAAATAAATATCCCTAAACTTATGTAAGGTAGAAGGACTTTTCAAGCATTCTACAACACTCGAGATCACTTAGTAATGACTTTTAAGAGACTTACAACGTCATCTGAAGTGTGATTGGAGGTTTCGTATCAAAATAGCTATCACTGGGTATTAAACTTCATAAGCTTTAGGAAGCAGCTTTTCTGCCCCTTCTCAGTTAATTTTTATGTGTGATCTTTCTTGCTGATTATCTTTTGGGTTATGTTACGTTATGTATTTAACTGTCCGTTGGTCACTTATCTTGAGATCATCTGGGTGCTTAATACTATTGAAAATATTTTTCTGGGTCAGTGCTACATATAGAGGTAAAGCTAGTGGCTTGATTTTGGTTACAGCTAAATATTCATCTATTTATTGCCAATAAAAATAACAAAAGTCTTATTTGTTAGATAAACACAGTCAGTACTTTCATCTCCCAGTGTTTGAGAAGCCTCCCAGTGTTTGGGAAGGCCCTCTAAACAGCCCAAAGGGTCTTTCGCAATACATGCTTTTTTCCTTTCTTGTTTGTTTGGATTTGAATTAGTATGTTTTGGGTTTGTTCTGAAACAACACATGCTTGTCCAGGGCACTGTGTATAATGAACTGTACAGCACAGAAAAGTAAATTCAACCTGAACAGCATTAAAATCAGTTCTGTGGGCACTTGGCCAGCCACCTATATCCTTCATCATGTAGGAAACATACCCACAGCTTTCTCTGGAGACCCTGTCAAACAGCTGTCCTTTACAGCATGCCCAGAAAGTCACCAAATTTGGGCTATTCCAGACTGGGAGGGGACTGATTCCCGCGCCTGGGAGCCCTTGGAGGATCCCCTGCCAGCTGCCCTCTCTCCTCTAATGAGGAGGAGCCAGCTTGTGGGCCCTTATTGAGTGCAGATGTGGCACTTTGGCAGGAGGAGAGGGTGGACCTGCAGGCAGACAAGTGCCAGGCTCCCTGTGACTGCCTTGCCACCGTGGTCCCCAGGGCTCTGGTGTTTTCAGCGAGGTGCCCTGCTCCGTAGATGCTGGGGGCTGTTTCCTCCATCCGCTCCAGTCTCCAGATGATGTAAGGCAGAGCTTCACCTTGTACTGAGCTACTCTGCTCATGGAGTGGCAGAAGCACAAACAAAAGCGCAGCGCCCATCGGAAGGAGAGATCACAACCTCCTCTCAGGCACAGATGGCTAAAAGCTGACTGGTTCACTGCTTTGACATCATGGTCAGACTGAAGGCTAGCTCCCCCCAAAGTTTGGGGTCCTCTTTATTAATGACAAACGTTCTTCATTTATACAGCAGCCAGAGGCCGGCTATTAATTTTGCTGTCACTTCTGGTGATTTTCCCCACGTTTTCATAACCTTGGTCTCATCCAAGTCCTGTCTAGAGAATGGCACTGGAGTGCTAAGCTGGGCAAGAGAAGTACCTAAAGCCCTACATGCACAAGTGGGATGGGGGATTTAAGCAGAACTGCCCGTGTCAGACTTCCTGAGGTTCTCAGATAGGGAAAGGAGTGAAGAGGAGAGGAGAGGAATGAAGAGGAGAGGAGTGAAGAGCAGAGTGAAGAGAAAAAAAATAGAAAATGGAAGAGGAAGGGAAGAGGAGGAGAAGAGGAAGAGGAAGAGGAAGAGGAAGAGGAAGAGGAGAGGAGAGGAGAGGAGAGGAGAGGAGAGGAGAGGAGAGGAGAGGAGAGGAGAGGAGAGGAGAGGAGAGGAGAGGAGAGGAGAGGAGAGGAGAGGAGAGGAGAGAAGAGAAGAGAAGAGAAGAGAAGAGAAGAGAAGAGAAGAGAAGAGAAGAGAAGAGAAGAGAAGAGAAGAGAAGAGAAGAGAAGAGAAGAGAAGAGAAGAGAAGAGAAGAGAAGAGAAGAGAAGAGAAGAGAAGAGAAGAGAAGAGAAGAGAAGGAGAAGAGAAGGAGAAGGAGAAGGAGAAAAGGGAGGTACATCCTTCCTCAAGACCTTGCTCTTTTATTATGAAAAATCCCCGGTTCTGCCCAGGCTTGCCTGTAAAATGGCAGAAAATCACCTTGCAACATGAGGGACTCAAGCCAGGTACCAACTAGATATAGCTCAGATTCATCAAGCTATCTATCACTGTTGCAGCGGAGAAGAAAAAGAGCTTTATCCTGCTTGCGTGGGATGCACTTTCAATCTTCATGCTATAGCCACTCAGCCCCACCCTGAGCCTTCTGCTGTGGCTTTCCAGCAGCCTCTCCTGTGAATTCATTGCCTCAGCTTCTCTGCAAAACCTGCAAGAGCACGGCTGGCAGGAAGATTACCCAAACCCCCAGCTCATCAGTGGTGAAGGACAAAACAGTACTGGTGTCCTTTCATGCCAAGGCGACAGTGGTATGTCACTGGAACAAAGTGCTCCCCCCTGAGTAACAGAGAGGGACACATCCTGCCTGGGTGCTGTGCACAGTGCCATGCCTTACCTCAGCAACCACACACAGGTCTGATGCTAACGTCTGGTCCTTTGTATTTGACATGGGTGCTTTATTTCCAGAAGTATAAAATGTGTTATGACGTTCAGTGGGGTGTCTGCCTAGAAATACTGGTCATCTGAAAGCTATACAAATGGTGATAACGTCCTGTTACCTGGTGTCTTGCCACAGTGCTCCGTTCTGAGAGGGGTGAAGCCCCTGCTCTGTTTCAGATCTGTCCTTTCCAATGTCTCTCCTGTCCAGAGAAAGGCCTTGACGTTTATTCAGTCTACAATCAGAAATGATGGCACAGTTTTAACATACAGTAATCTCCAAGTTTCTTCTGTATCTTGTTTTGTTTTTTTTCTCAGTGAAATTCACAGAAGTTTAAAGACTAAAACCGTGCTTTTGTTCCACTTGGCATTTCTTCTCTGTGGTTCACTCTATGCTGCGTGGGATAATGCAGGTATCAGCAGCGCAGAAGGATGCTGCTTCTGATGGCAAGCTAGAATTTTTGTCCTGTGCTGGCAGAGCAGCGTAAGCCAGGTTCCCAGACTCCATAATTGAACCCTGTCCTTTGGGTTACCAGCCAAACAACGGGAGGAGGAAATCAGAGCAAGGAAAGGAAGCTTAGACATGTCTGTGGGCTAGCTGCTCTGGCAGGGAAGGGAAGTTCAGAGCGAGGAGCCAGCAGCCAACCTCCCAGCCCAATAGGATCCACACCAAAGATAATAATATATCCTTTGGCTCTATTACCTCTGAGTAGATTGCTTCCTCGCAGGAGGTTTAGATTTATGCAGAGATAGCTTCTTGGCCTATGTGCCTTGACAGGTTTATGGGAGTGAGAGGATGAATATTCTGTCGATGTGTCTTGCATTTGCTTAATTCTGAGGTGTGCACGTGAGAAAAAGTGGGGACTGTAATGCAGGAGCAGGTGTGGAGACCTCTCTGCGTTGGTGCACGTATAGAGGAAGAGGGCAGTGCTCAAGGCACACAGGGTAGGAGAGGTTTATAGCAGAAGATGTTGCCTGGGACAGCGCAGGGAAATGAGGTCTGCATGAGAGGGTGGCTGGAGAAATGTCACACGTGAAAGAGAACGCAGCATAGAAACGAGACGGAAAAGGAGAAAACAATTTCACACTGTACAGCAGGGAAAAATATATAGGGAAAGAAAAAAAGGAACAAATGCCAGGAAAACAAAGATTTGACTTCCTAGAAAGGAAATATGAAATGGAATATGTGAACTGCTCTTAGAGAGCACTCCAGGCAGAGGGTTATTTACCGCCAGCCGTGACTAGTCACTCTACATCTGTCTCCATTTTTTTCTCTTGAACAAATTCCCTTTTTGGATACTTTCTTCCTGCTTTGCTTCCCTGTGATTGCCCCTGTAAGTGGTCTTTGGAGGGCAGGCTGTATACTCAGAACATATGTGCAAACTGGCAGGAGAACAGAAGAGGACAAAACCACTCTGTGTGCTATTTAGATTAGGCAGTGGATGCTTCCCCTGTGCCTACTCTCGGGGTCTCCGCTGCGTGCAGAATACAAGCTGCACCTATTGTCCAGCCACAGCCCTTCCTCTGAGCTCTTACGCGGTAGGGCCCCGGGCTCAGGGCACCCTGACATCTGCCTCACGTGGAGACTTTACGGGGCGTAAGTCCTCTGTGCTTCACCCACCAGCAACACGACCTTTCCATTCTTGGCATTTCAGACCCATGGTAGTGAGCAGAGGACTCAGCCTTGTGTTTTTTACATCTAGATACTTCTTGCAAGCGAGGAAATAGCACTCTGCTTGTACGTCAGACGTGACAGCCAAAGCAAAAACCAACATTAATTCCATGTTCTTGTACTGTACTCCTTGAGTCTCACATCCATTTACCTGCACTCGAAAGCTCCTGGGGAGCTCTCAGGCCTAAAAAGGCTGGAGTCTGCCAGAAAAGATGAATTTCCTCTCACAACAGGAAGGCTTAGGAAGTAAAACAAAGCAGACATGTAGTAAATTACTTCTGCTTTTCAAATACCTTTTGCGGTATCCTCCTTACCATTACTTTATCTCAGCACTTTCAGTACATAACTCTTGTTAACTGAGAAGAAGGGCAAGAGAGGATAAAGATGATGTTAGTAAGAAAATAAGGCAACATCATACTGGCTTTGAACTCTGATATAAAGCTGGCCTCTGTTCAGTTCTGTGGCAGGTCTGCTGGTAAAGGGGGTAAGCCATAATTACAGGTATAAGCTTTTTAATTCCATAATAAGCTTGAGTTAATATATATCAGTATCCTACTTATGCATTTTTTAATGCATTCTCTGATTCAGTCCAGGAGTAATATTCACGTTGTGCTCTGTCGGTCCTTGTGTAGGGTAGCATATGGATGGTATTTGCCAATTTCACTCCCATTGTATTTCTACAGTGTGGCATGGAAAAAATGTTTAAAATGTAAATTCAGAGTATCCTCTTAGTTTCTTTACTTAGATCTTCCTGGTACTTGTATTTCCTCAAGTTAGTTTGGTCTCTGGAGGACAGTAATCCCAAGAGAGGAACGTGTTTGTACTCCTTGAGATTTCTGAGGGGACAATTAGCTCTGCTTCAGTTGTGGTCTTGACCAGCTTACAGCACAGCACCCATCTCCAGGATGGGCTGAGCTCTGTGGTCCTTCCACAGAAGGATGGATGTGGCTTTTCGCGCTGTGGGAACCCACCTTCTCCCAGCCCAGCTGCAGCCTGCTGCTCTGCCCTGAGCTCTTGCATGTCTTCGCCTTGAAAACCCCAGGAACCAAATGAGTCCTTCAGTGCAAAAAACCTTAAGGAGTTAATAATCACACTTGCACTGCATGCCTGAAAGACATATTTACAGTTCCAGGGTCTCATGGAGTTGATAATATTATATGAACCTACAGTAAGCTGGAGAGTTCCCTGTTAGACTGCTGGACACGTCTTTGATAGTAAAGATGCTATTAAAGTCAGCCTCATGATTGCTTACTACACCACTCAGGCTAGCACTGTTCATTCTCATGCCACTATCTATGGGACTGTCTGAAAATAATTTCTGAGCAATTTCTATGCAGCTGTGGAGCTGAGATCCTATTCTGGAGCCTTCTCCTTGCAGTGGCAGTGACCTCTAACTTACTAGTACCATGTCTCTCCCCAGTGCTGGTTAGGAAAGGGCCATATGCAGGCAACTGGTCCAAGCTGTTTCAATAACTGTCTTAGTAAATCTGGAACGGGCTGTTTTTTTAGAAGATTCTCAACATGCAAGAAAACTTCTCCATATTCACTAACCTTTTCTTTATGCCTTGCAAGTCAGAAACACTCATTCAGGCATAGATCAGATGAGTTTAATTTCAGAGTCTGTTCAGAATTGTATCTTGGAAACGCCAGAGAAGCGGTATAGGGGAGATCCTAGAGTGTGTTCTTTATCTGTTCTTCATGCCCTGAACACTGTTGCTGTCTGGCACTACCTAGAAAAGAAAATCTGTGCAGTATGTCCCAGCATCAGTGATGCGGAGTATATCCGATCTGTCCTCAGGCAAAAGGTCTATGGGCTCATCAAATTCAACATCACACACTAAGTCAGAGCCCAGAGAAGTTTGCACTGACTGTGCTACATTACTGCCAATGATTCAAAGTATTGACTGTAGAAAATATGAAAAACATGAGAACCATGTTTCATACAAAATAAAAAAAATCATTTTTTTCTGGGAAAACATTCAATTTCAGACCTGGAGTAATCAATATCAAATAAAACTCCAGCATTACTTTTCTGTGACTTGCTGTAGTGGGCAGCTTTCACTGACTGGAGTAAGTGACATCGTAAGTAGGCACAGGAATTTCATGATCTTTGTTAACTTCCTTAAGCTGAATTGGTTGGATACTCATATACCCACTTACGAAAGACAAAAACAAGGAAACGTCTCAATTTCTTAGAACTACAGGAGGTCTGCATCCAGGATCCCTGCCAATTATATTTACTCAGTATTTCCCAGATGTGACATTGTGTTGCCCTCCAATTCTCAGTGTGTAAAGAAAAAAACAGACAGCCCACTCACATAGCCATGAAGATTGTACCTGCCTTGTGTGGCAGCTTCATTACATACCTTGACACTTCTATCAGCAGGCACCAGTGCCTTTTTTTCCTCCATTGAACTTAATATCTGCAGACAGCAGGAACATTGTGCAAGCAGACAAACCTCCAGCCACGGCATAGTTTGGCTTTTCTAACAGGAGGTCAGAAGCGGATCCAGTTTCTCTGATGGCCAGAACATGTTGGTTTGCAGCCCAGAGAACTTCAGCAGGCTGATTTGTGCCGTTCAGCTGAAGACATACCATGAGCAGCACAGCAGACAGAACCTCTTGCCTCCCAGGTCCATGCTAACGTCCACTGCTTATTTTCTCTAAAGAACTCTTTCTGAGCTGTGTTAGACCGTGCACTGTGCCTAGGATTCCTGCTCCCATGCACCTCGTTTCCCCATCCCTGTTTGGACACATACGTCTCATCTCCAAGGCATTATACACAGCTCCCCACATTTCTCCCACTCATACAGAGTCTTCCAACAACCTCGTTCTGCCACAGGTGAGAAGCAGAGCATGTCTGCCCTGTGCTGCCTTCCTTGCTTCCATCAGTGGTACATGGAGTTAAACGTGCCCTGTGTGGGTGCTGCTGGTTTCAGGTGAACAGGCAGATGCCCAAAGTGAAACGCAGAATCAGAGCATACTTAAGGAACTTCAGCTCCAGTAAAATATGGAACTGTCCTTAAATGTTTCTTACTTCCGTAGAATCCACGTGTTCCCTTATTCCTGCTCTCTGAATTGCAGTATCCCATCAAAACACAAGCTGCCCAGTGGTTTTTAAGAACGTAAGAGTTTTCTTTTCTTCTTAGAGAAATAACACTTATCAACTTTTACTGAAATACCGTATCAGCTCCTTGTCACTGGCAGTCTACAGTTCCTGCCGCTAAAAGTTTAATGCATTTACAGGAGCACTTAGGCATCAAGACTTTGATATCACAATCTGTTAGTCACAGGTGCTACATGATAGGTTTGTGTTAGCACATTATAGATCTTTTATCAGATACAGCACAAAATGTGTGTGTTTCTCTGCCAGGCACTCAGAATCAGCCTGCCGCATAGTTGATGAGTTACTCACCAATATAAGTTGTTGTTTATTTTAAACAGAACTTTTCCAGAGCTGCACCTTAATGGATAACTTAAACGCTAATTGGTAGGCCAGCAAAGATCAAGAACGTAACGTGAGCCAGGAAAAATGCAGGAGGTCAGCTGTGGTGCTTTGAGCATTGTCACTTCTTCCCAATAATATTCACCAAGTCAAATGATTAACACTACTCATTTGCTATAATAGGCATCGTCATTTTGACAGCAAATTACTACTGGATCAATAGCTCAGCTTTTCTTTGGCAATTCACATAGTGGCGTGAGACCTGTGACAACATGCCATGCTGCTGGCGTTACTGTTTCAACAACAAGAAAGGAAGGGAGAGATGGGAAAAGAAGTACTGATTGAAAAGTCCATTCAGATTGAAAAGTTCTAGATGTTTTCACACCTCTCAAAGGCTCTTTTTTTTTTTCCCCCCCCCAGAAACCAGGCAATACAACATATTGGGCCCCGAGATTCACCCTAAACTGTACTTTTCATTTTTATTAAAATCAGTGGTCCCATGCAAGTGTTGGAGCACATACCGCAGCTGTGCTGTAATCCCCTGAGAAAGACACCCCTTCATTACGGTCCCAGAGAAGTCAGTCACTCAGTGTCACAGCCCTGCTCTTTGCACCTAATTCCAGACGTCAGGAAATCCATCATTTGACAAGGGGCACAGACCTGTAGGAGTTCTGAGTTAGAAACTGCAGAAAGTGCTTCACTTCAGAGATCAAATTAAAGCTGTGTTTTCAGCTGCCCTAGTGCTGCCATCATGCACACATACCATTTTCACTGACTTTAATGACCAACTTAAAAGCAGATCTTCTGCGTGCCGTGACCGCCATAAGACCACCTGAGCTGATCTTCGGCTCCACGCACAGGTGGCCTCATCTGAGTCATTTTTCAGATTGATAAGAAAGATTTAGTGCATAGAAAATTGTTCCCTGACAAAGGCTGGAGAAATGCTTCCTGGAGATAAAGGGATTGCTGGGACGGGAGCGCTGCATCAATAGTCCATGTACCTAATGTTCTTCAGATGTCCTTGCGGGCTGAGCTGTATTCCGCCACCTATCCTCTTTAACATATACAAATGAAGCAAAGAGTGAGATGATTTATGCTTCACCGTTGTCACCAAGTGAAACCTGTAAGCTTCTTCATTACTGGGACAAAAGCAGGCACTTTCTACACGCTTTCAGCAGTAATCTCTGAAAGCTCAGGTACAAAGCTGCTGAAGGACAGAAGCACCCTCTGTCTGAACGTGGCTGCGCATTGCTTGCTGTCAAACATGAATCTCTGAGAGCTCCAGACGGGTCTGCTCTGATGCAGTTATCCTTGAAGATCATCTGATAGTGCAGCATGGGACTGTTTAATTGCAAAATGGGATTAAACACATTGAGAGTATTGTACCTGTCTTCCAAAAGTTGAACTAGTTTCTTTTTTTTTTTTATTTGCTTCTGGGACCAATTCAGGATGTTGACTTGGATCTATAAACTCTTCTATAGATTAGATCTTGGTTAGGAAATGGACTGCATTCCTTTCATGTGCTGTCTTAGCAGTTGAGATCAGCAGACTTGCTTTTTCTAATGTGTTTGGGAAGCAGGAGCAATATTTTATCTCCTAGTATGCTGGTACAGAAATGTTCAGGTTTATTAATTCTTCAGGACACAGGAAAAGTCTTCATCACCTGTGTAGGCAGTCATGGGAAAGGACCCACTGCAAAGACTGCACTGAACTCTGGTTTTGGAGGCAGCTGGAAAATATTAGTAGTCTTCAGAGCCAATATACAGTACGTATTGAGAGCCAGTAAATGATGCATATTATTGCAAATTCCTGTGCACTTCTGCATTTTATAAAACAGATAACTAAAATACTCACCTAGCCAGATCAGTCCCCAAGGGATGTGCATTTCTAAGCAGAGGACAAACTAAAAACACAGAACAGGACACAAATTAGCCAAACAGAATGGCTAAGTGGTTGAAACAAATGGTTTTAGGATCACTGAGCAAGGACCATGACCTCCTTTTGCATCAGTCAAGGCAACTGTGAAACTTTGTGAAAGAAGCTCACCACAAAACAGATGCTGGGCTATCTTAGGTAAATAAATTACCAAAAAATAATAACAAAAAACTCCCCTACACATTTTACAAAGCACAGCTGTGTAAATACTGCATGAAACGGGGGAGAGGAGGAGAGATGTAACATACACCCTTTTTTATGCAGAAGTTCTGCTCTCGGCACTGTTTATTAACATTCCCAGTACAACCATCACTACGCTGCATAACACAGTGCAGCTACTGTACACATTTTGATCTTTGTTTTAAAGGAGAAAACAGGCTTCGTTTTAAAGCAAACATTCTCACCCGAGTTGAAATGTGCAAGGAGAGGTGTTAGGGGACGGAGAGATGATGGTGCAGGAACGGGAAGGGGAAGCAGACTGTGTTACATTTCTCTCTTTTTTTTTTTTTTTTGTTTCCTTTCCCACACTGTGTTTGTTGCGCTGACTCTAGATGTTCCTCATCCACTGCTTCTGCACAAAACCAGGAGCATTCCTGAGCTCTTAACTTCACTGAGCTGGATACCTACTGCAATTTTCCTGCTTCTCAGCTGCTAAGTGCAGCACATGCCAGCCTCCAAATGCTCACATCAAAAACTGTGGATCTGCCCACAGAGAGGAAGAAAACGGTTCTTCCCAACTGGGCTGAAGGCTCACCTCATCCAATATGCTACCTCTGACAAGGTACCAACTTCTTCAGAGTTAGTTGCTGCCCCAACACTTCGACCACAGCAGTCAGTGAGCATAGTAAAGCAGAGAAATCTGTCTAGCGGCCTTTTAGCTCAGGTAATGATTTGGCTCAGTGGCCGCAGAGCCGTCCTATACCCCCAGGAACATGTATGTGCTATTACGGCAGCTGTGTTATTTCCCTGGAGTGGGTAGTCTGTAACCTTGACCCATAACCCCACAGCTTATGGCATGAATGCAGTGCTACCCCTCAGCTCGTCCCCATGCAGCCAAGCCCCACTGGAGTGACGGTAATGAGGACATTGCAGCCCAAGTAAGGGATGCGGTTTAAATAATCCTATTTTTCTTATGTTTTCCGGCTCCACGAAGACTTAAAGTACATCAGTATCTTCCTCTAGCACGTACACTGGCTGTAGCTTCATTCTGAGTTCATTGGTGTCTTGCTTGGAGGCGAGCAGGTAATCCACAGCATCTTCCACCTCGGCTTGCCCACACTGCTCTTGCACGGCTGGCAGCCCTGGTGAGCTCATTCCTTCTGCTCTTCTCTTACATCACTGGTTGCAGCTATTATTAGTGCGATATACACCAAAAAGCATAACATAAGATATCCTGTAGCTAAAATTAGCTGGAAAATTATAGGCTGTGTTTTGCTGTTTTGTGCACAGTCTTCATTTCCCTCGCTGGGATTTGCCTGAAGATCTTTGATCCCCCAAAAGCCAGCAAAATGAAATGGTCCCTTCAGTCCTCGTGTCCAAGAGCAGTGCTCTCAAAAAGAGTGGGGCCATTTTATCAGCAAAAGTCTTAGGTTCCACCTAAGTAGGAAGGAAATAGCTTTTATTTTAAAAGTAAGGATTTATAGTCAATGAGATTGGAAAAAAATATAAACGTATGGATTATCTTTCTTTGTACTTAGTGTAACATCCCATTTTATTACAGCAGCCCACGTTTGTCTCCAGGAGTTTTATCTGTGATGTAGTACGCTAATGCACTACTGTGCTCTGAACAGGAGAAAGCACTTTGGACGTAGTCCAGATTTAACCGTCTTAGGGCTCGCCGTTACTCTTTGCTGAAATAGCGACAAATGAAAGTAAGAAGGCATCATCTTCACTCTTCCTCTGAACTTCTCCAATGCTCAATGTGAGGGGTATGTTTGAAGCAAAGGGTGGTGGTCATTGCCACTTCCTTCACAACTCATCTGTCTCTCCCTGCTCTTTCAGTCCTTACAACCTATGTCCCTTTGCCATTTCTTGAGTGAAAACCACTTGGCCACACCTAGTCTGAACGTGCTGTCCAAGAAACTGCTTCGGACTCTCGGAAGTTCAACGTCTGACATCAAAATGAGTCCCGAAAGCAGTCCTGTAATCCAGGCAGAATTGCCAGTTTGGGCCAGTTGGAGCTTTTAAAAAGTAAAAGATCCCCAAAACAGCTGTATTTCTTATGCAAATCCTTAGCCAAATGGGAACTTGTAGGTATTAAATAAATTGTTTGCCTTCTGTTAAAAAATGATCATCTAGAAACCCAGTAATTTTGGGGGGCCAGGTTGTAAGAGGGCAAAGCAGTCTTGCAAAGAGCATTTCTCCCATGTTGTGAGAACTGTAGTGCTGTTGTGATTTTACAGTACTCTTTCTCTACTGTTACAGAATTTTTGTCTTTAATGTTGTTGTGGAAAACCCTGAACAAAAACTGGCACTTAATTCAGAGTAAACAGTGGCAGTGACTGAATAGAAACCTGATGTCAAATATACAACTACCGCGGGAAAGTGAGAATCCATTGCTTTCTCATCTCTGCCAGTTGTTGCCTTCTTAAGTGTGTTATTCATAAAATTAGCAATTTAAAAATGCATAGAAACATTATTTTTTATATTCATAGCGTCACTCTAAAAAAAAAAAAAAGGTTAAAAATCGATTTGCTGGCCTCTTGGGGAAATGCTGTAATGTTTTTGGCTGTCTCCTACTTTCTGCTGCCAGCTAAAAGTACCATCTGGCTTGTTTAGGGCCCTTTTCCATATCAGGTGCTTCCAAAATTCTCCCCAACCAGAGGATTGTTTCATTGGGTTGCTTTGCCTGCTGAGGCATGTGTCCTGGGCTGGGAATCCTACTGCTTCTGTTCTCTGCCATCTTGCTGACGGTGGTGTGTGTATGTTTGGGCACAGATCTTGCTGCCTCTCTCCCGAGGACATTTGCATCATTGTCAGCTGCACATATTAAATTGATATGCAGAGCTCAGAAACACGTATCCCGTCTTTTGTCCCTTTGTTTGTGCAATTGTTGTGGTTTTAATTCTTCTTTGACACCTGGAATATCACAAAGCTGCTGATAATCTGTTGGCTACTAAGGGAAATGACATTGATAGAAGCATAATGTGTGTCAGACTTATATCTAGATAATTGCAGGCACACCCCAAACCCTCGCAGCTCAGGGAACTAAATCCTAAATCCATTATTAATTTGGAGAGTCATATGTGGCAGTTGGCTGCGGTGTCATCCTCTCGCTGCAAGAGTCACTTGTACGGGATTTGAAAGCCGGCGCTGGTTAATTCTGCCTCGCCGTACCGAGTCCTGCCGAATGGGAGCCACTTGGGGTACACGCTTGCTGCCATTTTGTGGCGCCGTGAGGAGCTGTAACAAAATGGTGTTGACGTCCTCACTCCTCGTGGAATGAAGCTTCCCACGTGCCTTCCTCTGCACACACATAAAACCCCAAGGTGGGAACCTGGGGACTGCGCATGGCACCGTTCGACTGTGGCACCTCCTCCTCGGGGTTCTTTGTTTTCCCAAATTCACCCTTTTACTTATAAATAGAAATCTACCCATCGGAAGATTTACGAGTAGATTTGAAATATTGTAGTTGCTAAGTATAGACTTTTGATGTGATCTTATGGAAAGATGGAGCACGTTTTGAAACAGATACTGCCGTAAGCTGTCTTGTCCTATTTCTAAAATGATCTGTGCCATACACTGCTGACTTTTCCTGTCCATCCATTAAAAAGTGAATTATGAAGAGTGCTGAGACAAACAGATAGTAGTTTAACCTTGTTAGTAAATATCAGGTAGCTGATATATACTGCTAGGATGTTACATCACAGCCTTTCTTTTCAATATAGGTTTATGAAATTATCTTGTTACTATATAAACTGCCTTTGCTGTGTACATTCTTCCAGAGGTTTATTGTTCTATGTATGTTGGCACAGTAGCATGACTACGAAGAGTCAGTTCATGATGTGGTGAATTTTAAATACTTGGGAGAAGGCCATATCTATTCTTCAGCAAAGGAATGAAACCTTTTTTTTTTTTTCGTCTAAGGTTCTAAAAGTTTCAAAAGACGTGCTAAAATGAAAAGGAAGTAGTAACTAAAGACTGGAAGGAAAGTAGTACATCAGAGCACCTATTTTGTTTGTTTCCTTGTTTCCCTCCGAATCCTAATGTGTTAAGTACAAGTTAGCATTTTAAATTAAATAAACCCGTTCTGTGAACTAGTAAGATACTTGAAGTATATCACACATTATTCATTTATTTTTGTGTGAGTGCAATAAAAATTTTACAAGCTGTAATCTTGTTCTTTTAATAGAGAGAAAACTATGCAGAATATGTTGCTTAGAGTATTAGATAAGCTACAGTGTGTTAATCAAATATTTTCGTGATATGAGGGCAGTTGAGAAAACAGTACAATTTTTGCTAATGGCACTGGTAAGTAAACGGATCTATCATTACATTGTCATGAAAAGTGACATTGAGCAGAAACACCCTGCCAATCCCTAGAAGATAAGTATTTAATGTAATTAGACAGACACTGTCTCCTTTGTTGAACGTAGCATTAATCACCCAGAGAAGTCCAACTTTATATGAAATGGCTTTTTCTGATATGTCTTTGTATTAGAAAGCTTCTTGCATGGTTTTGTCATGATGATATATTTGAAGAAATGACTGCTATACGGTTTTCCTCATGACCTATCTTGTTGTTCTGTGTTCCATAATATATATATACATATTTTTTTTGTTTAGCAATGTTGCAGTGAGTAGCCATGACTTGTTTCTAAGTCCAGAAAAGTACACACATTTGGAGCTGAACCTCCTTGAAATAGCTACTGCATTCAACTTCTGCAATATAAAAGAAACACAAATAGCTTCCATTATGTTCTTTAATTCTTCATGTGTGGTGTTAGCATAGGTTCGTTGTCATGGCATAAGCAAAATGTTTCTTGCTCCAAATGCTAGTTCATAATATCACACACAAAAAGTACTTCTTTCTATGAAAATCTCATTGTTAAAATGATGAAAAATGTTGCCCCCTTCCAGAATTCATTGGCACTACATTTTTTTTTCTCCTCCATTGCTTGTAATTTGTGCTGTGAAATGCTGTCTGGTTATGAACTGGTATCCACTTGAATCAGCGCACAGCTGCATCTTCCCACCTTCTCAGTGGTGCAGAGGGCTTTGAAGGGGAAGAAAAGGGTTTAGTCAAAGATGACAGCAGACTTCGCCAAGTAACAGGTGGAGGTCAAGCCGGTTTATTTGTTGGGCTGAACAGAGTGCAGAGATGAAAAATCTTCGTCATAATAAGGTTTAGGAAGAAAATGCTGACTAGTCTAAGCTTTGATTCCAGCTGACAGATCTTTTTCTAGTGTTCATTACTTGATTTCACAGTTCAGGCAATTTTAAGAGGCTTAAAATTATATTTCTGCTCTCCTCTATAAAACTTTTCGATCACTTTCTAATTTTTGCTTTAAGTAAAGTTATAGGGACTCCCTAATATATCACTCATGCCTTTACAATCTTATAAAGTCAATATGCCATCAAAAAATGAAAGGATGAACCTTTTTTAAGGGCCTTACTTTTACCGATTATTTTTAAAAATGAAGTAAAAAATTGACACGTAGGTGCCAATTTGATTAGAATATTAATTCCAGCTTCAGAAAACTCCCCTGAAAAGTGGGTAGTAAAATAAGCACGATGTTCAAGAAGTCACTTTTCCTGCCCAGGCATATGGGATTTTTATAAGCAACTGGTGACAACGTGAATGAGGCTGTGCCATGCCAGAGCGTTAAGTTTCAGTCCCCAAGTGCCATCATGAAAGGGAGTCACAGCAAGACCCCCGGCAATCAGAGCAGAACGTCCTGACATTGTGTGGCAGTGCTGGGACTGCGATGACCTGGCGGCATCACTGCATGTCAATGCAGCACCACAAAGGGATTTTAGAGGGCTGAACTGCAAGTGTGTGAGTCTCTCCTAGTTTAGTCTCCTGCCCTTTCCCTCTGCTAACTGCTGGGAGGAGAAGGTAGGCGTTTCTCCTCTCCCACCCTTTTTTCTTCCACCACCGCCTGCTTCCTACCTGCTGAAGTTAGCAGAATAGGAGTATCTTTAGCCATTTGCTAAAATCTTCCCCCCTCAGACTTTCTATTACTTCTGCATTCATTCTTTGCAGGAAGAGGAAACTCACTGGTCAAACCCTTGGACACCAGAATAGTTGCATGCAGTTTCCCAGGGAGCCAGATAGCTCTAAAGCTTCCCAGTGAGTGACAGTTTCTCTCTTCTATTCTTCTGAAACATGTGTTTTACACATATACTGGAAAATGTTAATATCAATTTACAGCCAGATTCTTGCTTTTTAAAAAAAAATCTCCCAAAGTATATACACTTAGAGCACCTCAGTACACATGTCACTTTTTTGTGTAGGAGAAAGTGTTGGATGCTCTTATACACATAACATCATTGGGCTTGAAAGCTGTGAGCTCATTCAGAGTTAGTGGCAAGTACACTGGACTTGCCAGCACCAAACTGTGAAACCTTTTCTATGTGACTAGTAGAAATCTCATGGGGGTTGAAATCCAAAAAGGGGAGGAGGGGGGGTGTAAATTTGTGCATTTGGATTCGAGTACCTTCAATACTATGATTTCAACTTTGTCTTAGAAGTCCTTGAATCACAAATCAGTGGAGGCTGGGAGAGCATTTTGGAGAATTACCACTGTGTATGCTTTCCCTGGTCTTTTACTCTTTTCTAGGCATCCATTACTTACCACTGTCAGAGAGAGGATACTGGGCTAGGTGGATCCCTGTAATCTGATTTGGCATGGCTATTTTTCTGTGTTCCTAAGCTCATGAGATCAAGTTATGTAGGATTATTTCATAATGCCAGAGCAGCAGTTTCTGAGGTTTGACAAAGCTATCTAGCAAAGTGTCTAATAAAAGAAAAATCCTGTCCCATACTGTAGCTTTCTTGGTCCAGTGAAGCAGCATCCGCATGCATACAAATCTTGTAAAGTTACTTTTGATAGCTCCCTCTGTCCCTTCACTTTTTGTAAGCTAAAGTGCCATTTTCCTTTTTACAGCTTAATTGAACCTAAATGCACCCATTTTCTGCAATGTGGTATTTTGGTAATTTTACTATTTCCTCGTAAGTTTTCCGTTAAGCAAACTGAAAGCTTCCCCTTTATCACTTCACTGGGCCAAGATTTCACACAGTATCCTGCTTGCTACAAAATATGATAGTGTTCTCTCTCACCTTGTTTCTTTTTTCTTCTTTTACTTTCTTTTATAAAATTAGGATATCTAAGAAACCCCGAACACCGCGGAGCACTACATGGTGGGTGTGCTTATTCAAACAATGCCAATGCTCTTGTTCTCGGTGCATAGACATTTTGTGGTGGTTGGGGGGATGTACCAGCTGTCCCTCTTGTGTGGGTTCTCCAGTGTCTAGTAGGAGGGCTCATGCTAAGCATTTTGCCAGAGTGACAGCCCTGGAGGGAGCACTTACATGTTACCTCTGCCCTTTCCATGCCTGTTTCCATGAAACGTAGGGACTTTTTCCCTGCGAGCCCTCTGCCTCCCTGTCTGATGTGTTTAAAATTGCACAGGAGATGAGAGAGGTGTTGGGCAGACCACACAGGCAGACAGAGCTCCTCTGGAAATGAAGCCAAAGCCAAACTGCTGCGCTCTTGCCTGCTCTGCAATGGGAACATTTTATTTTTTCCAGGAGGATTCTTTGTTCCTCCAGAAAACTAAAGCTATTGGGAATGCCGAAAAATGAGGCTGATTTCGCCTGTCTGATATCACCTGTCTGAGAACTGATCTGTTGGAAAGCCATTAAAGTTCTCGCTGACTGGGAGCTGCCAAGACTTGCTCAGGAGTTGCTGGTGGCAGGTCCACAGTGCCATTGCAGCAGCCGCTCACCAGCGTACAACTAGCAATGGACACTTTCCAGGAAAAGAGCACAGCAGCTGTAGATCAGCTACAAATGATTTTTTGTGTTACGGAGAAATGAGATGACTGTTCAGTCCTGTGACTGTCAAACCGAGGCAGTCATATCATAAAAATACCAAGAACCACTGGATAGCAATACATAACAGTTCCATGAGTACACTCTTGACCTGTCAAATTATAAATCCATTTCAGTTTGGTACGATGCACATGAATTCAGCTTGCAACTCTTTCTTTCTTTGGAATAATGTATAAACTCTTCACCTCAAATTGTGTAGAAATCAGGTGACTTTACAGTACATGTTAGATTACCTGAGTTATTTTCACTCCTGTCTACAGTCATTTTATTAATTAAAACATATGTTCAATGGCTGTGTATACCGATTAAGTCTTCAAAACCAATATTAGCACCAAACTTAGTCTTGTCATCATAAAAGTAATTTAAAAACATTACCATGCAGTAACTGAGGTCACAAGTCTAAAAAATTTGCATATTTACCCATCTCCATCTCATGCCTTTGGCATTTAACAGCCATCATTGTTATATATAGCTTGGATAGCCAGTGGTTTTTGATGGCATGCAAATAATGAGCAAATGATTTTTGAGAAAAAAATAAATAAATAAATAAATAAAACAGAAAATTTGACTCCATCCTCTTCAGTTACTAAAATTCCCTTTAGTATCACTTGCAATTTAGCATCCATATGCATCTCAGGAAGATATAGTTGAAACATAAATCTATTCTGGGTCTTTTACTTGCAAAAATATCATACCTCAGCTATAATCATATGCAAAGACTTTTTAGAGGGCTTTGTAAATGCCATCCAAATTTATGATGGCATTTTTTGCCTAACAGCTATAGATGTTCCATCCCCAAAGCACCCACATAAAGGTATATTCTCCTATGGATGGCTGCAGCTTGTTCCTGCTGCTATATCTAATCTGCCAAGTATGCCGAAAAACTCTCAGATAACATTTGAAATGAAACAAATGTAATAATGAATTTTAAATGACTGGATGTTTAAAGACGTCATTAGAAAAAAATATTCTTATTAAAATATATATTTATACAATGCAAAATGACACTGAAACTAACATTAGATCAGAGAGAAAATTGAACTGTTATCTTGCTGTTTATTACACCTCTCATTAAAGTTTTCAAATATAAAATTCTAATTATATTTTAAGGAAACTGCCAATATGTTGGTTACCACTTTATTAGTTATTGAAAGAATCACTTGGACAGCAAAGCAGGGATGAAGGCTAATCTACAAGGCTAAAACAATCCAGAAGATGCTGTAAACATAGATATTAGCAGACAAGATAATACGCTGTATGGAAACATCACACCGAAATATTTAAGGTAGATTTTAATGGGGTAGAGTTTTAAAATAATAATGAAGATTGTGTCATGCAGTTTTAAGAACCTGTAGAGAAGATTTTCCTCCGGTAAAACTGATACTTCTCTTTTGTAAATGGAGCAGTACTCATTTACAAAGCAGAAATTTCAACCGTCTCTATCCTAAGTGGCATCAGAATCCTGATTCTAACTCGAATGATCATTTTTGGCTAAAAATTGCTGAGGAGTCCAAAAGCATTTAAAACCTAAAGCCACTGAATCCATTTAATGCACCTTTGGCACCTCTCTCTCTTAGTCCTTTTTGAACATTCTGGTCCTCATTTTAATCAATCTCTTTTTATTAAGTTCTTTGGCTCATTTACTTGTACGTGCATTTGCTTTATTTTATTTGGAACATTTCTTTTGTAGTGTCTTGAAAAAGAGTTGTGACATTTCTTTTGGATAGCTTCTTAAGTATCTGGCAGTCACCTATGATACGATGTTGATGGGTACGGATAGATGAGCTCTGTTTTCCTGATGATCCGTCAGATGTCGAGTTCTGAGGAAACTGGTTGTGTGTGTTGGTGATGCATATGCAGTAGTTTGATAAGTGGATAGATGGGGAGCTTTCATTTTACTTCTGTAAAATCACTGTTCATTAAGCTGGATTTTGTTTTGTGAAGTGAGGTGCTCACTGGCAGGTAGTTAATCAGTGATCATGGTAACTCAGAACGTGACCAGAGGAGCGAGCACACATCCAAAACGCAGAAACTAAAGAGCACTTCATTAGGATGAGTGAATTTCCATCTGCATTGTATTTTGCGCATACTGGAGCAACTAGTACAGTAAGCTGACGGATGGCAGCTAGTGTGATCATATCTCAGCAGAAGATAAATAAAGTTTGCTCAGCAGTAAGTAGAGCAGACTTACTATGACTGACAGTAGCATAGCCATCAAAACTTCAAGAAACTTGAAATTAAGGCTTCCCCAGAAAAAAAAGCAGCTGATCAGCATTTCTGTTGATATTGATTTCAGTGATATTGCTGGAATAATTTTCACATAAGGATGAAAAATCCTTGGAAAAAGTCATCCCACATACCGGTTTTTTATTCAACAGCCAACTTGTTTTTATGCATCATCTATTTGTTTTGCATGTTGTTGAGTTCATGGTCCACCTGGTAATATCTGAGCTTCCGTGATTCCTTTTTAGAGTGTCCCTTGGGAATGAAGATCTAAACCATATTTCATTCATAGCTTTTGTTGTTTACAAAAACTTCATCAAGAGCCTAGTGACAGAGAGCGACTGGGAATTTTGGGGTGATTATCCAAAAGTCATCTTTGGGGATGAATATAAGCTGGTCTACCAGTGTGACTGACTTGATATGGAGTTACTGTGTAAGATGTGTGTAGTCAGAATAATGTTAGTAATTAACAAGTGAAATTGGATGAACATATAGATATGGATATAGCTGTAAATTTGGAGAAGAGGGGAATTGTTCTCCTCTTATACTGCTGTGACTGCATTCGCTTCATCAAAGTTAATCATAATTCTAGATAGCTATGTGGAAGTAGGTTAATAGATATTTATTTGCTCTGGGCAGGATTGGTGCATTCAATTCTCACACATCACTTTCTGGTCCATTTAAATATATATCAGCCTCATACATGAAAATTTGAAGATCTTTAGCTGTACTCAAGGAAGACTCTTATGTGGTGCGTTTCTAGTACTAGCAGACATAAGGAGGTAGAGGAATTAAAAACATCACAATGCTCCAGTGCCCCTTAGAAGATGAGGAACATGAAGTATTCCTGTGCATTCACTGGTTAAACTTGGGCTGGAGGTTTGCGAAGTGCAGAGTTTTGGAAAGTCTTACTGCGGGACTTCAACATCCGTGCAATGGCTCCAGTAACCAGAGTCTCTCAAGGACAAGGATCCCATTTACGCTTGCATTATGCATTGAGCAAAAGGGTGTGATGCATGATGTGGAATGAACAAAATAACGTGTGTGTTTAGGGAAATGCCAAATTAATGAAAATTCAGAAAGCTCTAATGTTGAAAAAAGCACTCAAATTCCTTGATAGAAATATAATGCTGCTAACAGTTTCAAGATTATTGTTGTCTGAATTTTCTGCTTATTGTGTACTGCAATTAAAATTCTTTTCAACTGAAAAACCAACGTCAAATTAATATTTCCTTTTGGAAAAAAATACGAAAGTATACATCTTGTTCCATTTAGCACCATCAGGATCTTTGATCTGGTTCCCTCTGTCCAGTGAAAAAAAAAACCTGATTCATGTTAATGGGAGCAGGCGAAGACCATATATGTTTGGCATATATATACTTATACAGACTCATGAATACAAGTACAGTAAATTAAACTAACACACCCACTCAGACTTCCATCTGTGTTTTATGCCACAAGTCCCTTTATTTTCTTTTTTATTTAGCAATTAACTTTTCCACTTATTCTGTATTTAAAAGCTGCCATAAGATGAAAATAGACTAAGTCTGATTTTCTTCTGTTGCGCTCTAAATAACATTCAGAGGAGAATCAGACCTGGATTATGAAATCTGTGTTTCCTAAAAACGCCAGGTATGACTGTGATTTGGACCACAGTCCGACGCGCAGAATAGTAAGGAACACTTTAAAACCCCACCTGGGCTACCCAGCCGTTGTGTTCTGGCTGTTCTTGTTTATTCCTTGCTCGGAGCAGATGGATAGAAAGAGGCAGGGAATGGGGAGGATCCTTGGCTCCATTCCCTATTCACCGGCCAGCACAGCTGAGACAGGCTGGGGGACAGAGTAATTTGTTGCTGCCCTGCACCACGGAGGAAGCAGAGGAGAGCTGGGACTCCGAGGTGTCCTTAAAGGTTGGCACTGCCACACAAAGTGCTGAAATCTGGTGCTCAGTGCAGCGGTCCCCGATATTCATTCCCTCGTGGGAGCAATGCTGAGGAAAGCCGTGCAAGGCAGCAGCATCCTCCCTGGGCTCTGCCCGTGGTAGCTTCAGCTTTAACTTTTTAATTTCCTGCATCCCTGAGCAACACAGGAGGGGAAGCTGAGGACTGGGGACCACTAAATGTGTTAAAACTCATTAGGTATGAAACAGAAGACCTTTAAAACTAGCCAAGAGCCTCAAACATGGGTGCCAAAAATTAAACACCTAATTCTATACTTAGTCATTTAGTTCCTGCCTCACAGTTGTGCATATACAACATGCTATCTCATAGGTGGCCTGATTTTCGCAGGCACCGGGCACCTACAATGCTAACTGAAGTGTTGAGATTGCTTACCTAAGAGTGAGAGCTGTAGAGTCGGATGTAAATTTTTCTGGGTGATTAAACCCGAGTTCCCTTGCTTTCACTCTCGGCTCCTGAAAGGAACTTCGATAGAATGACCAGCATTGTAACATATGGCTTAGCGAGGGGGAAAAAAGAAAAATGAGTATTAGAAATGGATGGACTAAAGAATACGCAGGATATATCAGGCACATTAACCAAACATATGGTGCTAAATGAGATATTTTTTTTTTAAATTGCAAAAAAATTGACATTCCTGGCAGTCTCAAGGATAATGTGACATGGCTGTGATAAATTTAGAAGAATGGGACATATTTTGGCTTGTTCTTGGAAACCTTTCTCTTGCATGCTGACTGTATTTCTTCTTTTATTAACCCATTCAAAGAATGTTTGAATTTTGCTGCTAGAGCACCATGCTAGCGCAACATAAAATGTGAATGATGCTAATTGCTTTGCACTGCCTAACTTTCTGTCATACCCTCCCCTCTTAAAGGACAAAACATGCTTTGGAAATGAGCTGGCAAGCTCATCTCATTCTTTCTCTTGGTCAATATTAAGTGATGTAATTAAGCTCCTGTTTGCATATTCTTCTGAACTAGGAGGCAGCCATTTTTTTCTTGAGATCTGATGGATATGATCACTCACGAGAAAATGTGTCATTACAAACCTCAAACAAAATAAAAACATGGTAGAGTTGGACGTTCCAAACCAACACATTTCAGAATATACTGAAATAAAAAAATTAGCAGTAGTAATAACGATGGCAATCAGAACAATAACAAACAAATATAATAAAAGTAGCAACCAATTATCAGTGCTTCAGTTTGGCTTTCCACTCAATTCTACACATAGCGTTACGTCAAAATCTCTACTTTAACATGCCAACAGCTGTCTCAACTTTGTAAAATCCATCCCCGTACGAGCGTGGCACTGCTCAGCACTGCCCCAGTTCAAGGTCATGCACCAGTTTTGTTGCAGAGCCTCGAGTTTCAGTGCTTAGACACAACCACAGGAACTCGCTGCAGCTTTAAACCACATCCCACTGGTCCCTCTGCCCCTTCCCCAAGCCCTACATCCATGAGCTCCATTCGGGTCCTGCCGTGCCCTGCGGGCACCCTGCTGGCAGGCTCTGCAGTCCTCCCCGTCAGCCTCATGCCGCCACGCAGGAGCGCTGCACGACGTCGCCGCTCGAGCAGCTAGCAGCAGGCGTCTTTTACTGGGGTAATCCCTCGGCACAAACGGCGGCTTGTTCTGTCCGTGATATTTCGCACTCAGAGGGATGGAGCCTGCTACATTAAAACCTGCCCTGGAGGCATCCCTAGCCTTCCACAGCCCAACTCATCAGAGATGTATCCATGGCCTTGCTGCCAGCAACGTAGCTCCTCCACCACCAGCAACACAAATGGTGGCACTGGCCCTTGATTTCGTGCCTAGGGCTGGGGGTCACACTCATTTGGTGTTTCCCTCCCCAGTTCCTCCATCATAAGGACATCTGGTGCAACAGCACCTTTACTTCTGAGTATCCTTGTTCTGGTATGGCAACTGGAACAAAGAGCAGTAATAAAATTACATCCCAGCAAGCTGTTGAGCAGAAACACAGCAGGCTGTATTGGAGTATTTCATTGAAATACCTTAGTTCAACCTCAACCCTCATGCTTTTGTCTGTACCCCAAAATCTTTCAGAGCAATACAGAAAACAAACAAACAAACATTTTTCTTACGCAATATTCTGTCAGTTCCAAACTATTATTTTTAAAAGATTATGTATGTAGCTTTTCTGGCTGTTAGGAAACAACCATCACAACAGCAAACCCGTGTAGCCAACAATTTCAAGACAGAAAGCTGTAACTACAGCACTGTACCTCTAACCATTCTCTTACTTTATTTAACTTTCTGAAATATAAACTGCAAAACCTCACTGAAACCATTAAGACCCCAGCAGTATAGTGTATAAAGTACAAGAAGGCTCCTGCTTATTGCAATCAAGATCCCAGGGACTATAAAACTAGTGTTATTAAATATAAAGTTAATAATATTGTCTAGAGATAATATTGTCCAGACCCTTCTCTTCCATTTTTAACAATTAAATTCTATAAAATACAGAGTTGGAAATAAGATTGAATGACTTTGCTGGTGGAAGTTTAACTTCCACATTATCTTAGTTTTTGCTTTCTCACCTGAAACCTCAGCAATTCTGCAACTTTGTTTTGCTATATCCCTACGGATATGCAAAATGTGTGATGTACTGTATATATCGGAAATTATATATTTTCCGAGTATGTGCAGATAGTCAGAACATCCATATGCCGCTACATCTATAAAAATATAGTTAATAATACAGACACACACATCATCATCTATATGCTGCAGTATCCTTTTATCTAAGCATAAATCATACATAATAAAAACTCTGATTTTAAGAGCCTATGTATTCATTCCTTTAATTTCTTTGATACCACATAGAAGCTCAAAGGACCACGGGCTTGATAGGATATCAACAAGAGTTATTCTCATAGAATATAACAAAATGGCCATATCGGCATTACACCATTTCTGCCTGTCCATGGGAGAGGTTTCACCCAATGGCAACTTAACTCTGATTTTCATTGGAAGCCTTTGATATAGTTCAAGGGCATAATAACAACTCTGAAATAATTCCACTGTGGCTTCTAATATAAAGACAAAAATACCATTCACCCTTTAAAAATTTTTGAAAGCAAAAGGGAACCACATAAATGTATTACTTTCAAATACCTTTGAAGTCAAGAGAGTAAGGAAGGGCAGAGTTTGGACTCTGCAAACTTCATTCTCTAGTTGTGCCTTGAGTCTTGCAGCACATTTAAAAGATCCATTTTCAACAATCTACTGAACCAGTAAGTGAAAGACAGAATTCATAAAAAGCCTTTAAAAATCCAAATGCTCCAGCTATTACACATTTCTAAAAATAAAGCAGAGTAGGTTTCAGTAGCAATAATAAGCTGCATCTTATCCATATTTCAGATTTAAAAGAAAAATATGGCTGCCTTCTAGTACTCATTGCTCACAGCAAACCATGGCCACTTCTGCCTCAAAAAAGACCATAAATAAAAGTGAGCTTTCAGCTTGCTGTTGTATTCAATTTCATTTGTCCTTTAAGTTTATCTAGCTGCTTCTGCACCCACTTTCACAATGCATAGGCTGTCGTTCCATGACCTAGCATTATTAAATTGCACTTATCAATCATTCTTGCCAGGAATGCCATCGCCAACTACATTAAAGAAGTCAGAGAAGTCTGGTTTCAGCAGTCCCTCGCCTTCGCAGACCTCCTCCCTTGGAACGGCTTTCACACAGCACCATCGACCTGTCATTACAGGACCCAGAGGTGAGGCTTAACCCAAGAGCCCCCAGGCAGCTTAAACGTTAGCTCCAGCACCCACTGCCCCAGCGCTTTTCCACGGAAAGTCATCACCACGTGTGACACATCCCGTGAGAGGCTGTGCTTCAAAAGCTCGATAACCTGGAGGTTTTAGTTGTCAAGACCTGTGTTTGGTTTTGCGAGGCTGGGCTGTTTGGTAAAACTCCTGATGACAATTCAGCAGTTGCTAAGGTGGAAATGCTGGTTTCTGGGGGCTTGGGGTTTTATTTGAAGAGGGTTGGGAAAGGGACAGAATATATTACATAGAGTGTCTTCTGCTTGTATCAATGCATAACATAGATTCAGTCTAACTGCTTGAGATAGGGACTCATCATTCACTTCTGAACCATGCCTGTCTTTCAACACTGCTGCTTTGTTTCTGCGAGTCATTTAGTGCTTGTGTTGTTGGTATTGGTGTGCTGAAGAACCACCTTGTTATTGGACTCCTTTGAAGTTGGTTCCTGCAACGCTTTGGCTGGTTTTCTTCACAGTACTCTTCCAACTGGCTTTCCAAGTAACAGAGGTGTTCTTTGGGTCTAGATGTGCTTATAAATTTTTGTTAGAAAAAATGCACTTGCATTAACCTAGAAAACTAAATGCAGTACTCAGTTCTCATTTGAAAAGGAACACACTTGGGCATAGTAACATACAACAACGAATGAATCATCTTACAAACCTCTTTGGAAAACATAAAGATAAGGATGAACCTTTGTGACACGTTTCTGCTATGAAATTTTGTTTTATTTAAAGAAGATTATTAAGAAATTTGTCAAATGGTGAAGAATAAAAAGACATTAGCAATTCACGCTAGAAATTATTTTGAAATGTCTGCTTGGCATAAGTGTGGTTTTACTGAGAGCAACATAAACCACGAGTAGCCTCTTCACACAGTGCCAGGTGATGTGGTGTGCGTAGTGGGATTGCACTAAGTTGAAGTGAGGTCAGAACTGGACTTCATGGTTATTTGAGCTTTGTTAAATCTACTAAATGTATTTTGATTTGTTGTGGTTAATCCCATAAAAATTATTTATTACCTTGAGAGAGACACGCCTAGATCCTCAGAAGATATTTAGGTATCTAAGTTCTGTGCTTATTTCCATTGGATTTTGGATCTGAGCTATCTGGCAAATATATCATCTTTTAAAAGCCTTGATAATTGATGATATAAGTAGGAATAATACGAATGTTCCATTAACATTATATGCAGTGCACATCAGCTGACACTGAATTCCTCTCTTTTAGAAGTTCAGCCTTTCAGATTTGAATTGTCGATTGATTAGTTAATAGGTCCTTTCTTTATTTAGCTGTTTTACCTCACATCATTTTTAAGACCATTAAACACCTTTGTCTGCCCCTATTTAGACCCTCTCTATTTTGGATTTTTGTGTGATTTAGACAGGAAATGTGTCACTATTGAGATCTTGTTTAAATCCCATCTACAGTCTGTTTTCACAAGACTTTTTCTGTGCACCTGGAGTTACCAATCATATGTGTGAGAAGAACATTCAAAGACTGTCAGAATTTGAAATAGCAAATACAACGATTCCTTTTCCCAAATTTTGTTTGTTTGGATGTCTCCATAAAAAATAACATATTTTCTAATTATCATGGTATCTAATAGGTTAAGCAAAAACTGTTCTTCTGCAACATCTGTTAGGAGTGTCTTCTTCTCTTTTATACTTGTTCACAAACAAAGTCTTAAAGACTTTCAGGAAAAATCCCTCTGAATCCATCCATGGATTCTTAAGTGTCATCATCCTTGAAAAATTTTGTTCCAGACTTCATTCTTTGTTCTTTGCTGGACATGCCTCTTCGGTATTCTTATTCCACAGCACATTGGCTGTGTTTATTTCTCTTCTACAACACTCATTGTGTTAGTAAAGGGTAATATGCTGAGACAGATTATTTTCTGCAAATCCAGCTTTGTTCTGTTCTATTGTCCTATTCCCTTCAGTGTACTATAGGAGAGTAAGCAGAAGAGAGAAGCTTTTCAGGTATCAAAAGTGGCAAAGTAAAGAGCATAATGCAATCATATAAGAAGATACAACCTTTGAGCAATTCATATACACCCTTAGTTATTGGAACTTGTAGCTTTTTGCAGAAATAATGGATATAATGTAGTACACACATGTTGCATTCTCTTTGGATACATATGCATTATGTAAATGGTTGATGGCAGGTCATTCTGAATGGTCTTCAGAAAGTTAAAAGCTGGATTTGATCTTCATTCTGCAGAGATTCTCTGCATTTTGGAGAAAGGAAAGTCATGAATAAGTAGGTCACTGTCAGAGTAAGCTCCTGAGCCAACTGAGTGATTAGAAGTTTCAGTCTCCTTCTGATGTTCGTATGTGCAAGTTTATCACTTGGATGTGTACATGGAATGAGTTTGTAAAGCATGATCAAAATAGACAGTAGAGAAGAAGCTGTAGACTATTCATGGCAGGTGTTGTCATTGACAACCAGTGATTTATAACTTCTGAGGAATACTCCTGAATCTTTCCCACACTTCCAAACATTCCTTAGAACACGGTACATGTCTTAAACTGGGGATATCCCATGATACTGAATGCTCTTCCCGATGATACCCACAATGAGTCGCTTTGGAGACAAAACTTTCTTGGAGAAGGAGTAGATCCTTAAGAGGATTTCTTTGCTGTAAGGTGCTCCATTCAATGAACCAGTTGGAAAACCTCTGTTCTCATGAAATTGTCTGTGCTGTACTGTGTTGTGGAGGGCTGTGCACTAGTTTCCTATCTGCATTGGTGCTGCTGCCAGTACCCAACCCAGCTGGGCAGTAGCCAGCAGAGAGGATCTGAGCTGGCTGACCAAAGGACCAGATGTGCAGTGAGTGCTGGCAAATGGATGCCAATGCTTCAGTGACTCCTCAGTAGTTCCAACAGATGGTGGTAAGATCCAAGTTTCTTTGGTGATAAGCTAGCAAAGTGATTCATGGAGCCTCACTTGATGATGGCAGTTTTTTGGGCATGACTCTATGAATGCACCATATGTCTTCTCTGGACCGGTGTGGTTAGGATTCAGTGCCTGGCAGATGGTAAATTGATCACCTATAGGGTGGCTTTAGCACTACTATCAGTTTTAGAATGTATTTCAAAGCCTTGAAAATTCAAGCAGTTAGATCTCTGTCTCCTACACCGCATACTTTTGATACCTTCAAGACAGATTACTTGGTGGTCAGTTTCTCACCGCAGTATTCTAGTATTGCAAAGCCATCATGTATTGCTGGCACCTTACAAAGTTTCCCAGACATTAGCTTGCTTGAACTCTTTACCAGACAGTGAAGGATTTAAATACTATGGGTGACAGCAGTATTTACATAAGTGGTTTTAGGTTTCCATGTATTGCTACTTACACTCTAGTGACTTTATATCTGGAGCTGGCTGAAACGTTAAATTGACCACGATCTTGTAAAGCCAGGATATACAGCAGCCTGTGCTGCAGAGCATTCATGCATTTCCACAGAATATGACAACATAGATCCTGCAAGCCAAAAAGCAAGGAAGAAAAGGCAAGGAAAGGAAAAAAAAAGAATGAGATGGTATGTTAGGAAGATAAATGAAGGAGAAACACTATTACAAAGCACAGAAATAAAGCACAAAGTGAAGAACCCGAGGAACTGAGAGTATGAGCAGAAAGAGAAGGGATGAAAGTCAACTAGTAGACTAGTTCCCATTATATTAATTTCCTCCATAATAAGCATTGCTGTTGAGATTTTTATCAAGATGAGGCCTACCAGGGAAATTGGACAGGATGGTTCTCTCTGTTAGTGCCTAAGTGGCAAAAACTTGATGCCACATATCTGGGAAGACATTGTGCCCTTCAAAATTCTCCTAGGGTCACCAAAATATCAGTGTCTGTTAGCTGTCCTGTCGGGCAACTTCAGGTGAATAAAAGTGATAATTCCTGCTAATTCCAGAGCTAGATAGTGTGAAAGGATGTTTCGTAACATACTATTCTGTTCAACTATCCATGGTTGCGCCTCGAAGCTGTCAGCTGTCAAACTACATAACATACATAACCTCCTACTTCCCGTTGACTTTTGACAAAAAGAAAGCGGTGCAAGTTCATTCTGAGCCAGACACCTCAGATCAAGGGATGTTAATGTTAATATAAGACAGCCAAGAGAGGAAGAGCCACACCACAAGGGTAGGAATGTATATGACAGTTGGGTAGAAACCAAAATAGCATCACAGTGACCAACAGGTGAGGCAACCCAGCCACAGTGCAAAGCGACACTCCGATTTACAGTGTCAGGGTTCAGGGAGGGCTCACCTGTCACCTAGCTGACTGCGTAGGTGAAGATTTTGATTTTTTCCTTTCATTCGCTTTCAAATAATATGAATCTTAAAGAACAGCAGTTTCCTAACAGATGGCCTCAAGGTCAGGGTTAGTAATTACCAGATGCCCTACCCAAACTTCCATCTACTCCCATATCCTACGCAGGGGAGGACAGAGAGGAAGGCTTGCAAATGGTTAAAGCTTCAGCTAAACAAAAGTCAGGAACCGTGTAATTAAAACTCTACCTTTGTTGTATTGTAAAGAGTTAGCCTGTGACATAGGAAATATTTAAAGGAGCAGGCTGTTCAGCTAATTTGTGTGTGAGTGAACTGCTTAGACAGTCCTATCCTAAATTAACTGTAAGGCCACCCACTGAGATTGCCTCATAAAGGGCCATGATTGCTCAGCTTCGTTTTGTATAACCGTTCAATAATTACTAGATAAATGCATAACTAAAAGCTCTATTACACTAATAATTTGTACTGAGATAGATGTGTGGGACACCATGCTGGGTTAATTTGTCATCCCTGCAGCAAACTTCTAAAGAGGGCTCTTTTGCAGAGGAATTGTGTTAATATGTTGCTCCAGTGAGGACATGTTAGAGCAACAAGATGACTTGGTCGCTTAATCTCCTAAAGAGGCAAAATGCCTGGAGGGTAAGTGCCAGAAAGAAGAATGGGGGGTGATTAACACAGTGGACCCAGATTTAAACTCATCCTGACAAAAGGAGCTGATCTAACTGAGCAAAAGAATGAGAAAAGGGGAGTGTTAAAAATACTAATAGGATTTCATGCATCCCTAAAAAATAATATAAAAATAAAGTGCTGCGGGACCAAAGTATTTTACCCATGCTTTTACTGATTCAGTGTTCAGTTTCTTTGCTCTCTTTGATGTTATCCATGAAGTTAAACTATATGCTTTAAACAGTGCAGTGAACTATAATATTTTTATCTCTGCTTTATGCTAAATTCTTTTAGCTTCAGACACACACAAAAAGCACATTATTGCTTTAAATATGGAACCCATGTTTAAGCATGAGAGCTCTGGATTTTCAACCTCCTCTATTGACAGAACCATAAATCATGTTAAAGTTAAGTGAATTACTGTAGCGTGGAACTATAGCTTTAACAATGTTTATGTAGTATCAGCTTACCATCTACAGAATGAAAGGGGAAAAAAACACTGATATTAGAAATGGGAATGTGGAGTCCTATTAACTTAACAGCAATATATCACTCCAAAGTCACAGATTCCATTACCATGCCCTTTTTAGTATCAAAGCAGAATTATATCATCACACACATAAAGGTTGTGGTTTTTAAGAGAATTTACATTTCTATTGTAAACTTATCAACTGCATTTCATTATTAGAGAGACATGATATATTCTCCTAGCAGTAGTTTTTATCATATATATGTGAATACATCATATGTATTAAAAACAATAACAATATGCAAAAGTTGCCAGAATTTGATGTGAAATAGGAATTCTACGAATAGGCTAAATATAAATTTTTTTCACCTCAACCTTCCATATTGGAAGAGAGGAATGCTTTCTATAGGTACAATTTTTATTTCTATACCTGTGATCAGTTCTGCAGTACTGTGATCACCCAAAGGTAGAAGAATTTTAACATGTTTTAAAAGAGTCTGCTCAAAATAGCGAAGTTAACTGGCCCTCTGCCTATGCCAGAATCTGAAACCAGCACTCAGTTCAGCTCTACAGGTTTTCGAAAGCAGCTTGTAATACTCACAATCCAGAGTAATACTCACAATAAACCCCGAGCCCAAACACAGCTTTAAGCATATTTTCCTTTTGCTAGGAACTCCGTGGGCAAAATGTCCTTCTGCCTCCCACTTGCTACTGCAAAATCTCTTACAGAGAGAGTATTTCCTGAGCAACAGGCCCAGGTGCCTTACACCATTCTGGTCTTCAGAGCAACAAAAAGGGGCTGACAGCCAGCCCTGACTTGGAGTTACCATGGATCTGTTTTTTCAGCAGTGCTTAGCCGCCCACCCGCACTTGACTTCAGGAGCTGAGAGATGAACATTCTGCAATTCAGTCCCTCTTCTTGATGTCCATGGGCAGGAACAGATCCTCCATCCATCACATTTAGGGTATTTGAATCTCTCTTGCATTGGTCAGCTAATTATATTTTGAATATTTCAGCTATGTCTACCGACACAACGTGGAAGTAATTGTCAGTGATACCTCAATCTTACCCATGCTCAGAGGGTAAGGCCTATTTTCATTCTCACTCCTCATGATTTCTGAGTGTTGTCACTGCAAATATGGGCATGCAAGACAGGATCCGTTTGAATTTAGCTTATCCATTGTCCTGATAGACATGTTACTAAAAAGCCACTTTGCAGCATTACAGGACTTAAGTCATGCATAAGTTTTCCACTGATCTGAATTCCCTTCGAAGGTCTGGTCCTAGACTGGTCAGTCTTACGCTCAGCAGCTCAGTGTGTAAGTAGAGGCAAGTCCTTGCTACACTGAATACAAGATTGCTCTACATTTATCACCCTAAAGTCTATTCCTAATGGGCAGTAAGAAAAATGGGGACTTTCAGAAACCTTTGAAAGAGTTACGGGGACACAGCTCCCATTGAAACTGAAAAGCAGTTAATGAATTCTCCCAGGACCTCTGCAAATCCCAGCCCAAGTTTCTTAATTATTTTTTACTTGTTTGGGTAACTGCTTTCATCACAAAAATCTCTGGGCTTAAAGCTATTGTTTTAGGCTTCCATTCTTTACCTCTTGTATTGTATTATACACAGAAGTGTAAGTTCCTTTCAACAAATTTGGATTATTGCCAGATCTCCTTATTAAAAAGTCACTCTTCATATTTCCGATAAACACAGCTGTTTCATGGTGTTTGAAAGCATTTCACATCAGCCAGCATGGTGGCTTAGCCAATTAGTACTCTAATATGGTCAATTTTGAGAATAAGTACCTTTGGGGTACAAAGGGTGGGATACATCTTGCATAATTTGAACTGGCACTTGCATCACTTAAATGCTAGGAGAAAGCTTACAGCATGCAGGGAGTTAAAGCAACCTAGAAGCCTGAAGTAGAAATCTCTAGCAGAACAAACTGTTCTATAACATTTCCAGGGAAATGACTTTTAAAAAAATACTTTCTTAATTGTAATGAAGCCAATTATAATGGACTCAAAAACAACCTGATAAAAATGATCCTGTTTCATTATGATTATAATGTTACTATTTCTAGGAAGATTGATCAATGTTTAATGAGCTATTAGTAAACTTAATTATCACTTTATGCAGGAGGTATCTGAGCATTGTGCCCTAGCGAAGCCAATCCACTGTCAGTCTGATCCGATGGACTAGTCCTTGTGCCTGGGAAGGAGCAGTGGTTTTGCTTCCCCAGACCACTAGTTCCTTGGACAGGTGAGGAGTGCAGGGTCTTTTCCTGAGTGAGAAAAGAGCGACACGAAACGACCCTTTTAAAGACTTCAAACAACTTTATGAAGAAAGAAATTTCATCCAGTCATCTGGGCTTGAAGGGGCTGGCAAGGCTTTTTGGAAGAGGAGCTGGAAGGCGCATGGATCGATACCTCTCTCCCATATGTTGGGCTGGTGGGGAAATCTGAGCACTGCAGGTGTGACCACAAAGTCCCTTTACCACATCAGCGAGTGCTCCCAGGAAGAAAGGATCTCTTGTGTCTTTACTAGAACTGCTCTTTTGTTCCAGGGGAAGGGCCTGAGTACTGTATATCTGAAGAAAACTATAAGCTGTTTAAAATCAGCTGATTCTTTATTACCTGATCATTCACTTGAATACAATATATAACTTTGTCTCTTATTCTTTTGCCTTATACACGTGAAGAACTAGCCTAATCAATGAATGTGACTTAATTTATTAGTTAGTTAGTTTGTTATTGGCTGCTACAAGAAGGGGAAAGACAAGACTGGCCTTCATAATCAAATGTTAGAATTCAGCTTTCTGAAAAATCCTCTTACTTCTATGCTGCACAGCACCACAAACTCATAAAACACCCAAAAATCCAGTATAGCATGCAGCAGCTGTACCGCATAATTACTTGGTCCAATAGCAGTAGTTTTAAAATACTGGTATATCTGTTGCAGGCCACCATACATTATCATCTCATTTCCAATAAAAAGTCTGAGATGTTTCAGATGAGCTTCAATGGAATTAGAATCATGTGTGCTCTGAAATATTTATTCTTGCCTTGAGATGGAAGGATAATTCCTGCCGCCTCGCCCTCCCCCTCCAATAACAGATTTAATAACACCCGGTAGTCTGACTCTTCCATACCTACAGCAGGTAGAAGTGAACTTGTGATTTGGAATAGGCATATTTTCATAGGCAGTAGAACTTGTATTTTATGTCATTTGGTGAGGTCAATAATAAAATATAAATGTCACGGGCTGAAAGACGCCATGAGAAATATGGTTTGGCAGCACGGAGCTGCTTAGCGATACATAAATAATAAGTCAATAAGTAAATAAATAATGGACAAAGACCTGTTTTATCTTCCATTTGAAGAGCTCAAAGAATTTACAGTCACTGATTGAGACTTGTAATATCCCATCAGAAACACATAAAGTAGCTGTAGCCCCTTTCTACATGCAGAAAAACTTACATCACTCTAGGCATGATTATCAGAAGCACTTTATAATGTTTATTACACATTCCTGTATTTGTGACTAAAGTGTCTTGACTATGATCACTTGCCCCTTTTAGAGGTAAATACACTTCAACAAAGAGATGATGCTGTAGTTAAGAAGTGGGTCTGTCAGTTGAACCAGTCTGATATGTTTGGGTAAAGTTCTCAGAAATGTTAGATAGATAGGTAAAATGTTCCCAGGAAATGAGGATTTTTTTGAGACTTTACATGTAGTCCTTTACTTCTTTGGGATCACATTAGTAAATTTCAAACTTCTCTTCTGAAAACTAAGCATAAGATATAGGAATTTCAAATTTACCACTGATTAATAGGCATCATTTAAATGAACCCCTGATGTTTCAGGATGTAGGGGTGCTTCTTTAACACTAACTCTGAGCAAGCCCTACCTGAAAGCAGATCAGGTTTTGGTTTTGTGCTTTCTCATTTCTTAGGATCCTCTCACAGAATTAGATGAAAGCTGATGCCAATAGCCACAATCATATGCTTTCATGCAATCTCTGATGGGGTTTTGTGAGCCATGGCAATTAAATTAAGATTGCAAAGCTAAATACCTGGCAAATACAGAAGGGCTGGGAAAAAAAAAAAAAAAAAAAAAAAGGCATATAGAAATGACTTATGAAGAGTCAGATGGTATAATGGGGACAGTAGGAAACGAGAGAAAAATGTGGACTTCTGGGGAATGCTTTAAGAGTAAGGGAAATAGCAACATGAATGTGAAGTCTCCACTCCCTCGCATTGTTTAACTGATTAAAAATATTTGTGAGGATCCATGCATTTGGAAACATAGTTGTGTTATGCACCCAGAACTTGTTTGAAAGGCTGTTTTTACGTACACTGCAGTTAGTGACAACAACCCAGCTATCAGAGTAATGGTGTATATAAAGACCAGCAGTTCCTAGACTTCAGCATTTAATTCCCTTTCTCTAGTATAAGGCAGGCCCACTTGCAGTGTTGATCAGTTTAATAGTAGTACATTCTTCCTCTTACCAAGCATCCCTTCCTATGGCCACTTGAGAAACTTGGTATTTCCCATCAGAGACTGCAAAAATGAACCTGCTGGAGATCCTTGTTCCATTAGTCACTTACGTCAATCCATCTATGTTGAGAAAATGAACCCTAGATGTCATTATATGGCACATGCTGATGCCTATTCAGTCTTGTTTCCTTCCCCTAGTCTTTCCTATGATCATCAGGAAGCCCTTTGAGGCTGTGCTGAGGAGCTGGCCAAGACTCAGAAGAGGAACCACTTTCTCCTTCTTGCGGCACCTTACCTTCCTGAATTATTGTTAATATTTCTGCATTCATTTTGCTTCTCTCTGTCTTTGGGACTATCACTGAAAAATGCTTTCCACTCTGTTTTCTACCCTGACATGCTGAACAGGTCAAAGGCACCAAATACTCACTACTTACATGCCTACAAAGACTTCTGCTTTCTAAATTATCTTGTGCAGAACCATACCTTGGAAAAGTTAGATACAGCATAGTCTCAGGCCTAGTTTTGAATTTCCACATATTCCCTGGTACAATTTTTTAATCCTTCTTGTTCGATAGAAAATAGTACTTCTATCTCCTTTTCACCCAGCAGAAGAAAGGGAATGAGTTTGTTCCCAGATGTGTACAAAGTACAGGGCAGTTACTTAACAATTTTATGTAGTATTGACAGACCTGATGCTAAAATGATTTTTCTTTTTAATAAATGATAAAAAACCTGATATATTTTTTACTTAATTATATGTTCTCCACAGAAACCTTCCCTCCTCACTTTTATCTTCATCATTCATCTTTCATTTGGCACAGAAGAAAAGGGGAAATACGAAAGGAGATATGAGGGAAGAGAAGAAAATTTTGTTTTGTATCAAACAAAGAGCAGAAACGTACACTCATGAAAATGATGTTGTAATCATCAAAATGCTTACCACCAACTTCTGTTGGATAAATATTCATGGCAAAATATTTTGACAAGCTCTAAAATTACAGTTGCTACTGGGAGAAGATGATGATGCATTCATATCTGTAAAATGGTTATGACATAAGTGTCATTAAAGCAGTTACACCTCAGGGGGGTGGTGTGAGTGAGATCAGAGGCTGGCACTTCGGGTGGAAACCATCTTATTGAAGGGAAGCACTTGGCCTGGAGATACCTACCTCCGAGGCAGCACCAGTGGGCTCCCATACCACTGGAGAGCCAGGCAGGATGGGCACTGAAGTCTAGGAGCAGCTCCTCTAACCAAAGGCAGTGGTCTACCTCTGGTTGAGGAGAATGGCTCCTTAGAGTCCGTTACTTCTGCTTAGTTCTCCACTGGTACTAAGATAATTAGCTTAGATTAGCCCCATGGTAGATACCTATATTTAATAAGGTGAATCCCACGTTGTTTTTACCCTTAACAGAAAAATTCAAAGTTACAGCATCTCTGGGGCTTGGGGACAGGAAAATAACCTTCATTTCTTCCTTTGAGGGTTTGGATTCTTTTTCTGAAGAGTTGTTAAATACACTATAATTTAAGGTGCGAACTCTTAACAAAACATGTTTGTCTCAAAGTGAGTAAGAAGTAATTAATTGTGTTGGCAAAAAAAAAAAAAAAGAGAGAGATAGAGATAAGCACAGATGTGCAGACAGGCTGAGCAGGCTGGGCACACAGGTGTTTGCCTTGGCCATGGAGCAGCTCCGAACATTTCCCTAGCGAGGAGCACGGGATGTGCTTCTTCACATTGCCTTCTCCCGAGTGCAGCACCGCAGCGCTACGGCGGCTGTGGGAAGATGTTTCCAGCCCGCACGCCGCAGAACCTAGCCGTTGCAGGACAGGTACGGCCCATGCTATCAGCGAGTTTCACTGGGCACACAGCTTCTGTGGTCAGCCAGCTGGAGGCTGTGTGCTTACTTTCGGTTCCTCATCTTTACGCTTTCTCTTAGCGACATTTTCCTGTTGCACGAGACGCGGCTCACACCGCTCGTTCCTGTGTTTCTCTTTCTGTTTTAAACAGTCTTCAGGGGAGCAGGCTGGGAGGGCTCACGGGGCTAGCAGCGGTACAGGGGGGCTTTCCACGGCAGGGATGAGAGCTTCGCATTCATCCCATATCAGCATCCCAGGCATGAGAGCAGCTCTTTTTGGTGGTGGTGTCAAAGCAATCATTCCTGTGCAGTTGGGGATAAAGAAGTGCAGAGAAGTGCTGCCCAGCCAACCCTTAATGAATGTTTATAGGATAATGCAGTAGGATTCCTTGCTGCTGTCTCTGAGGACGTGTTTTATCCACATCTTCAGGCTCTGATTTTGCTAATGGTTTAATAACGCTTAGAGCAAAATTATAGTAAAGTGTCATGTTATTAAACTGGTGATGAGCAAGACTAAGAAGCAGATTTCAGTTTTTATTTATCTGAGGCTTTTTCATAACATTCATTGTGAAATGAGTGTTCGCTTGTTTATATTTGATTTTGGTTAACTTTCCTGCATCTCTCCAATTTTTCCAGAAGTGCCAAAGGCTTTTGTTTTCCACTTGTATATTTAACTTACTTCAAAGCCAACAAAAGAGTTTCTGTAGGATATTACATGCCTTGCTTAGCCTTTATCTAATCGGGTGTGTGTGGTGTACAAGTATAGTAAATGCACGTGGACACCCCTGAAAGAGTACTAGGATAGCATGCAAGGGAGCAACAGGGATACAATGATCGCTGTTCGGTGAGAAATAAGCGATGATTTACAGATGAGCTTGTGCTCAGCCAGATCAATTGGCCATTCTAAAGAAAAAGCAAATTCTCATTTTAGAGGGGAGAGGGAGAATACATACCACTGTGAATGGCAGCAGTTGCTACCTCACGGTGACAACTAACAGTGGAAAGTACTGTGAACTAACAAGGGTCCAGCCCAATCTATCTTGAATGGCAAAGGTGTCACGTAAGGTAGGAGAGCATAAGTCTGTCTTCAGCTGCACTTATAGTACTGCTGGAATCGACTGAAGTAAAATTTGTCATTGCCAATGAGCTTGTGTGCATTACACCTTTACACCTTCACTCCAGTACATTTCCAGCTATCTTTTTCACAGCCGGCTCGTTGGCCTATAAATTCACCAAATTAAACACCATCCGTGAATGCAAGCAGGAGGCTTGTTGAAGATTTGAGCCTAACATTATTCAGGAGAAATGTAAATGTAATTTTCAAAACGATCTTGCCACTTTGTGCATGTTCATTAGATGAAAACAGATTACTTAAAATAAATGTTCCTAAACCGAGGTAGAAAAAAACCAACAACAAGAAGTGTTGGTGCATCTTTAAATTACCAGCCATTTATAGTACAATATAAAATGGATTCATATGTGCAAATCCAAGCTACACAAAATGTCAATTAAATCAACCCTAATTTCCCAAATACATTTTTTATTGCCTGATTGATCAGGGCTGCTCTTAAGGTGATGAATAGTTTTCGCTTCACAAAGGACTGCTGATTCCTTTATACACGTCCACTGAAAACAGAGAAAATCCTTTAAAATGTCTAGCTCCATTTGCTTTCATGATCTAGATGAAGTGAGTGTAGGACACAATGTGGTCTAATATATTAATTGTGAAGATCAGATGTATAAACAATACTGTACATTTAAAAAAAGACTAAAAGTAAAACTACAGTAGATTTAAACTGTTTTCTTTTCCAAAGGCAAAACTCTATATAACTTCTTTGTTTTCTTTCCTATAGCAAGTCCACATGCAACACCATCGACTCTTCATTTTCCAACATCACCCATTATTCAACAGCCTGGGCCATACTTCTCACACCCAGCAATCCGCTATCATCCTCAGGAGACTCTGAAAGAGTTTGTCCAACTTGTCTGCCCCGACGCTGGTCAGCAGGCTGGACAGGTGGGGTTCCTAAATGTAAGGAAGCTGTTTTTATTTCTTCAGAAGTGTTTGTCCTATGTAAAATTAACCATGGGCTTATGGGATTATTTTAACAGCATGTTGCTCACAGGAACACACCTTGAATAGCGGTTGGAAGAAAAAAAAATGCTGCTTTTGCAAAAATATTTAAAAAAAACAACAAAAACCTCCCCAAAAAACCACTCGACCACATTGTGGTGAAATCAACTTAAACTGTCAGAGAAGGCAGTGATACAGTGACCTTTTGGGTCCCTCCACAAATGACTTTGCTGCATGCATTGTAACCCTAGTAGAACGAGGGTTAACAAAATATGAAGGCAGAATAATTTTTATTAATTATTTTTGAAGTTCAGGGGAGAGCGGGGGGGAAGGAGCAGGAAAAGGGAGGGTGAGAAACAGATGTTTCAGATCAGCTAAGTTCATTAAAAAAAAAAATACTGCCTTATAGCACTTTAGATCAAGTTGACCAGTACTTGAACTCAAGATGTTAAAAGTACAGTTTATTATGGTTTGTTATTTCTGTAAGCAGTTATCTTTTCCCCTTATCTCTATGAAAAATTAAGCAGAGTTCCAAAGCTTCAAATAACCATTTTCATTTTTTTAATCAAATAAAGTGAATCATCTTGCTATTATTGAAATAGCATTCCGGTCAAATACAGAATTTATAAATTTTATGTAAATCATATCTAAAATAATGCTCTGAATATTTCATGAAATGTAATGCCTGTAACTTTTTCCAGCCAATGAAGTAATAACTGGCAAAATTACTGTTTCTTTCCTGACATACATACGATTGAAAGTGTTAATGAGAATTAGTTTAATTATTAGCATCTAATTTATTACACTTATTTAATAAGCTATATTGTCCTCAGTGCTTTCCTTTCCCTAGCAGAAAAACTGGCTCTACTTATTCCAGCCAGTACTGGCTTTGAATAATGTCTGCAATATGTTAGCAGATACATTTATGTCTAGACAACAAATCAATATAGTGCTTTTCTTTTTCCTCGAGTATTCATTTGCTTAATTTATCCCAAACCATTCAGCATTATGAACTGTTAGCACACTCACAATGAACATACAGCAGGGGTCTTCTTGGCAGGGAAGGGACCTAATTGTGAGACAAGATAGTGTTTGAGAGATGTCACTAATATATTAGTTTATTAATGGTACTGGATGTTGGAAAAATAAATATCCCTGAAGGATTGCTTCTTACTGCAAACACTAGTAACTGCAGTCTTTGAAGTCGGTGGGAGTGCTGTTAAGTTAAATGCAGATGAAGTTGAGTCTTATTTATGCCCTAAACCATTTTTGCTCTAGCACAAGTGTGATTTGCACCTACACGACTTTAAGGCTTTTTGTCAGTGCCAAAGCAGGTGAAATGAAAGTAAGGTCCCAAGTGTTTGCCAGTATGAGTATTTTGTCCCCAGTAATTCAGGCTAATGGAAACCCTAACAGGAATTAAAATATTATTTTCTTTAGCAGTACTTAGAATATGGATCTCTATTTAAAGCTGAGCTTTTATCATCAATGGAAAAGCGAATGCTCAGTGCCAGAAGAACTGCAGTGAGATCAATTTGTAGAGTGCTGTCGAAAGTGATCTCATCATTTTTGTCACTAAAATGGAACACCTGATTCACAGGCTGTCCTATTTTCTCTTTATGATGGCATTTGGCATCTCTCTGTATGGGTTTCAAGTGTCCAGGCTGTATTAAAATGTAAACTTAACAAGTTGGAAGGGGGAAGGGGGGCATTGTTTTTTAAGCCTGTTTCTTGATTTTGTGATACTTGAAAATGTTTTTACATATGGACAGTTTTTTCTGGTGATGAATTGAAAGACAACACCTGTGTAGCTAGGCCTCTTCCACCTGTGACTGACCACATCCCAGACTAAATACATGGAGGGATTTTTCCTAAGATGCAAAATGAAGCAGCTCTAAGTTCAGCTGTTTCTCCACAGAACTGTAATGGCAACTAAACTGAGCTACACCATTGCTAACTCAAAAGGGATGTGGGAGTGCAGTTACTTTAATATATACTCATTCATTTTTCCTGTAATAAGATATCAGCATGACTTTTAAGACCACCAGAAATGCTTATTTTTTCTTTTAATGAGCAGTATCTTTAAGAAATTTACACTCAAGTCCTAGGCACTGATATCCTAAGGGTATAGCAGAGTCACGAATCCGGGACATGCAAGGGATTGAAAATACTGCTTAAACCCTCGCTGAGCATGAGTTAGTGGCTGCAGGAAATGTAAAGAATGGTAGAATTTAATCCAGAACAACCCAGACCAGTTGCAGGAGGATAAAAGTTTAAAAATGAAAATTTCCTTAGTTTCACAAGATTCACAGGGCTTGAAACAAAATTCCTTGAAACCAACGGAGAATTAGACACAGCACTTTCTTTGCCATCTCTTTTCTTAAGTAATTGTAAATATAGTGCACATAGTTTGAAACTGGACTGTTATTACCAGAGGTTCCTAATAGCTGGTTTTTAGTATAATTTTTGTCTGTTTGCTTGTTTTTTGGCAGCCCAATGGTAGCAGCCAAGGCAAGGTGCACAATCCATTCCTTCCTACCCCAATGTTGCCACCACCACCTCCGCCACCAATGGCTAGGCCTGTGCCTCTGCCAGTGCCAGACACAAAACCTCCAACTACATCAACAGAAGGAGGGGCCACCTCTCCCACTTCTCCAAGTAAGTATAGATGCAGCGGGAACCAAGGGCTACCAGCAGTGCACAGTGTGCTGCTTCATCGTGTATCTCCTGGTCAGAGATGAGGACTGGACTAGTGCTGAGGACATAGGAGAGCTCTGATCTGTATAGGATTGACAAAATTCTTAGCGTGTGTTATATTAATGAGAGTTAGCCGAAGGTTATAGCTTTATTTCTTATTTTGTTGGCATTTCACATAACTACATATAAGAGAAATCAAGGCCAGTAGCTAGGTTTTGACACAGACCTGGGACCTTTGGGATCTTCTCTGCTGTCATGAGGAGGCAATTTGGTATCTCAAGACAGGCTTTTGAGGATAGATTCTGCATGGACGTCAGACAGCCTCACAGAAAGCAACGCTGCTTATACATACTGGGCTAAACTAACAACTCTTTTGAGTTCTCTTCATTTATAGTTCTTTTGGGAATAAGTCTTCTTAGATTAACCCAGACGTCTTTCCCGTATTACTTGGTTCCCGAGCCCTGCATTTTGGGCAAGAAGCTATGGTATTTCTTAGGCCCAGGGAGAAAGCTTTCATCCTCTCTCCACCACCCACACGGCTCCCATATGTATTTTGTGTAGCCACAAGTCAAATATACAAATTCCTGGATACACACTTGGGGATACCACTTTGGACTCACTCTGCTGGGAAACAAATGCGATTCAGCTGGGTTTGATGCTTTAAAAAAGTCTGGATGTTCAGGGAGTTAATTGTGAAATGATTTAATGAAGCTATGCTCAAACTGACATTTAAAAACAAAAGGGAAGCTTTCAATGCTTTAATGGCAACTGTAGGGGACTTGTTCCACAGTGAAGGGAGTCCAAATAACATCCACAAACAAAAATCAATCTAATCGAAAGAGCAAATCCCTTTGTGTGCTTTTCAAGCTTATTATTTAAATGCTATATGCAACCGCTGCTTGATGTACAAAGAGGTATTGGCTATTCAGAACATGTGAAGCCAAAAACTTCTAAATCTTTATATACTATTCAGGAGATTTGCACAGGTTCCATGGGGCATTTTTAAAATCTGGTAGTTCTTAGAGTTTTGCATTTCCTTCTGCTATGTGAAAGTACACAATTGCAAACTAAGCAAGATGCTCCAGCTTGCTTAAACGGGGTTTTAGTATGAGACAGTCTGGTAAGATTGTGAATGTGATCTTCTAGAATTAGGACTTCTAGAACTGATCAGCAAATTTTTGTTGAACCAAGAAGTTGATTCATTCCCTCCCCTCCACTTCTCTTTCTGACCTAAGCCCAACACTTGTGCTATCAGGAAGTTTTGACGCTTTCTGACGGGAGATATCATCTTTTAAGTCCTATCAATAAGATTCAGCAGTGGAATCTAAAAGGTTAATGTTTAGTCATAGTTATCAGTGAATATAGTCAGCAATGCCTTACTATTTCCTGGTCTTCAGAACTGGGAAAAACGAAACTAGGTCAATGTATATGTGTCATCACAGTTGTGACTCAGTTTACTGGCAGCGTGTGGTGTCTAAACGAAAAAAATTCCCAACATCATTTCAGCAGTAATCTTAATACTTATATTTTGTGGTACTGTGATCATGTAAACAAGCTAAATACGTGTTTGGCCTGATTTTCAGCTGGCATCGCACTTGGCATTTGTCCACAGAAGTTAGCAGAACACCACCGATCGGTATCGGCTCCGGCTGGTCACCGTGGCTGAGTGTTCAGCAGACAGCTGCCACATTAATTGGGAATCAAGGTTTCTCAAGAGCAGCTAGTTAATGGTATTTAAACAAAAGATTAGGAAAATAATTACTGTCTGTTAATTAGCTACGCTGATATCTAAACATATAGCTCTGTACATATTCAAGCATGCATCTTCCTTTTGGTAAGAAACAAGGGTTTTGAATAACAGTGAACTGAGTTGTAAAGAAGCATATAATTTAATTTAGGGACAAATTTTACAGAAAAGTAGATTGTAGGGAATGCTTTCTAAGAAAGGAATCGCATATATACTAAAGCCAGTGGAAGTGGCTGGCCACATAAAGAGTAAGGCAAAGTGAAGTTCCTAGCATTTCAGTGAAAGTTTACCAGAAGGGTCCACTGGGCATCGCTTAGTATGTCAGTCAGTACCAACCTCCCGTTTGTGCCAGTGTTTATTTTTTTCTTAACTAAATATTAGCCTACAAATAGCAAGCGCAGATTCACCAGAGTTTCATAAAAGCTGCACAAAAAGGTACCTTCCATGGTGACGAACTGCTTGAGTGCACTTTTTCGGGGAGTGTCGCTGGGTTATGGCTGACTGCCCTGCAGAGCTTTAGGATATTGGAAAGTCACTTACGCAACAAAGACAGGAGTGATTGTTAGATTTTGGCCAGACTCTTTCCTTAGCTATGTGGAGGAGAATGAACCCCCCCACACCCCCCAAGGAAATGGAGTGAAAGGGGTTGGCATTTGCTCCATTCTCCTTCCCTTTTTTGGTCGAGCAGAAAGCCCTCTGCAGAAACAAAATGCAGTAACGGCCCTACCAAAAACTGGAATATGGCCCTCCTGAGGGGTGCAGGAGCCAGGAGCAGCTGTTCAATACAGCGTGGCCTCCTGGGAACGAGAGCTAAAAATCACAACAAGGTGGTTAATGATTCTCAGAGCAATAGTGAAACTCTCCAGCTGTGACATTAACCAAAACATGAACATTAGTGCTGTCCAAGGAAGGAAGAGCCCCTGGAGATGCACCCCGGGGATTTGCCACTACTGGGTGGCCAGGCATGCTCTGGGAGTTGAAAATTTCAGCTGCAGATCCTATCCCTTTGGAAAGCCAGCATTTTGCTCAGTGAGATGACACAATGGAGATGGGATTCATGAAGTTTAGGAGGGTTCGTTTTTCCTCCATAAAAAGACTTTTCAATAGAACACATCCTTGATATCAGACACAGCCCCAAAATTGCTATCTTATTTCAGATCTTGTCTCAATTTTGTTCTGTTGGTGACCTATAACAAAAACAAAACAATATTTTTCTCAAACTAGACAGTTTTCTGGGCTTAATATCTTATTGCCCAAAGAAAACACCACCTCCACTATATGCCAGTTGGACTTTATCATAACTGAATCTGAATGTTAGAATCTGTGGCCTTCATTCAGATGCAGAGACTAAGATACTGTCATCCTGTACACCATCATTTCTAAAAAGCATTTTCTGACTAAATGTTATTTTCTCAGGTTTACAACTCTGCATGGGGGAAAACTTTGCTATTTTCCCTTGTTGGGCAAGATTGTTATCGGTTAATGTCCCTTTGCACAAAGGAGTTTTCGTGTTAAACAGCATTTGTGTCAGGATGAGAAGGATGATCTGGTGGCTGCAATGCTGGATTCATAATCAGATTGGATTTCTCTCCCCTTCTCTGCTATGCATTGACTAAGCACCCTCTGGGCAAGCCATTTCAGCTTTCTGTTCGCTCCTTTCCCCTTCCATAAAAAAGAGGGTGATGACTATATCATTTAATTTGTTAGAATTTGCAGTTCTCTCTAAGACACTCAGCTGCAGAGTGCATTGCGGTAGGAACTGCTGTATTGCACCATGTTCCTCCAGTTAATTCTCTTGCTAAACTGACTTCTAGTCCTCTGAAAAAAAAAGTACAGCTTTTCCTATCAAGCACATGTACCTGTTGATTTGGTCTGTAAAAGAGAGAACTAGCGGTACATTAGATTATTGCTCATCCAGATTATCTTTATCAACCAAAAGTTTTTCTTTTTCAATCCAGAACTGATAACTAAAACACTCCTATACTTAATAGATATTATTTCAGGAAAGTATATTTTAAATTAACATTCTGCTACTGCTGACAATTTTAAAATACATGACATTCCAAAACTGTTTGTTTGTCTTGTCTTTCATACAATTTCTTGCCATTTTGGCTAAATATCAAAGCTGTCTGTGTGAGCAAATGTTCTTTCCCTGCCAGCTCCTGTTTTGCTTGTTCCTGAAGTGAAGCATCATAGCAAATTTGTGGCATCACATTCATTTCCTTGGCTATGGGCTATGATGTTGCAAACAACCCTTAGTGAATTCCAGTAGCAGAAAGACTAGGCTGGGCAGGAAGATGTTCCTGTGCAAGCCCAGCGGGCCAGCTGTCAGCTAGTGTAAAGTACCCTAGTTCTATGCAATTCCCATAGAGCAAAGCTGATAAAGATCAGGAGTTCTGCCTCAGAGACCTAGCTTCTGTTCCCTTCCATGCTTTGGCTTTTCCCTTTCATAAAAAGGAGTGTGAAGATCCCATGGCAGGCCTAGCATACCTATGTATACTAAAACTTACTGCAAGTAAACTTTAAATTAACATTGTGAGTGGTTTGCACCATCCTAATCTCGGGACAGAGTGCAGAGATCATAAGTGGTAGGACTTCCAGGAATCCCACCCTGATGTCAGACAAGGGTGTATACATGAGGACACTAAGAATTGGCAAGAAACCACATTGGTGATCGTCTAAGCAGTACTTGGTATTGCTCTGTTTTCTGAACAAAGTTTCCTGTGCTGTAACAGGAGTCACTACTAATATGTATCCCATGTCAATTTAATACTCCGAGTCAAAATGGCCGGTTACAATCCTCAAACATCTCATGACATTTTACAGCGAAGTGGGATTAGCATCTTGGGAGAGTCCGGTGTAAAGCCTGCTCTGCATACACGTTCCCTGTAGTTTTGGTACTCTTCACTTCTTGGCTCTAGCAATGTAGTTATATGCCCTTAAGGAAATACCAAGCTGACATCCGAATATTTTCAGAAAGTAAGTTAAACATAGTTTGGAGCATTACGGAAGAAAGGTATACATAGTAATTCACCCAGAAAGGTTTGAGGGGACTTTTGTGCAGATTACACGGTTTTTGAAATGCTTCAAAATCTGTTTGAACGCAGAAGACATTTAAGACAGTGTTCTGATGGTTTCCCTTTGATTTTCTACCAAATATAACAGCATAAGTATCTGCCAACAGGGAACTGTAAACAAGATCTTGAGTTCCTTCCCCTCTGAGTGGAACTTACCTTCTCCAAGGGATTAAATGGCCTCTCCACTCATTTTGTTCCCTAAAAGTAGACCAGAAGAACCAAACAACAAATGTTTGATTTTTGAGCTTTTAGTTAATTTTCCCAACTGTAGAAGGAATTTTTATTCTTGTAGGCTCAGTAGTTAAATTAAAAAAAAAATAAATCTCACTATAAAACAGTGCAGAAAAAATCTTTATACATGATACCAGCAACGGAGATGTATCCTTTGCAAATCTGTGGCTTGTTTGAATTATTAAGCAAATGAACATGGTAAAAAGGCAAGGAGAACATCTCACTAAATCTACTCAGTTCACTTCTTCCTTGATTTGCAGATAGGAATAACAACCAATGTAGCTGTTTGTACTCTACTATGCACGCCGCATTGCAATTTGTAAAATCATCTTGGAAAGATGAATTCGTGCACTTAAAAATTCCTTTATATCTTTGTGATGGAAAGGTGTTCCTTGCATGATTTTTGCAAGTACTAGCAAAGTGTTTTTGAAAGAAAAGCTCACCTCACCAGAAACAACTGGGAAGATTTCATTCTTAGAAGTTAGGAGTGCCTTATCTCCCCTCAGATCAGAAAGAAATGAAGATATGCAGTTCCTGGGGTGACTTCAGGGGAATGCTGTGTGAGAAAGAGAAGTTGTCTCACTTGATTGTACGAAAGAGGCATCAGGAATGTTTGTCAGATTCAGGCAGAGAGCAAAGGGAAGGATGCACTTCTGCATTCCTGTAGACTTGGGAACTCCTCACCAAAGGGTTTTGTGGGATGCAGAAAGTTTGCACGGGCAGGAAAAAAAAAGTTTGCACCAGTGAGAAATCCCTTGCAGGCTGTTAAGTACAGAGCTACCCCTCAGCTGAGAATACTCAGAGAGTAGGAAAGACTGTGGGAAAGTAAGTTATGTGATTATGCATCTGCTTACAGTCCCTGCAAGAGAGAGGACACTGGATGAGATGGACCATTGGTTTGTTTCCATACAGTCTTAAGCCAGACTCCTCCAATGTAATGCCTCCTCACCAAACATTTTGCCTTAAGAAAGGCAACAGGCTTCTTCTACTCAGACAGCTCAGTGTCTTCTCTGACTCTAACTCACTTTATTTTTCTGTAACGTTGAGGCCTGAACATTATATTTAGCCTGACTGGAATTTGGCAAGTAACTTTCCTTTTAACATTGTTTTTTGTCTCTTCATTGGATAGTTAGATTGTCTGGGGATTTTATTCAGCAGAATGCATTCCCATAAATATATTTAAAATAGACAGAATCACTGTTTGTATTAAGGCATCTATTCAGGTTATTTGAGTTTAGATCTGAATGTGCAAAAACTGCACAAAGGTGAAGATTGCAGGGGGGATTCTCAAATGAGAGGAAGACTGAAAATGCGTTGAAAGCTTTTGAATTTGGAAGTACGTGGCATTGTGTACGGTTGCAGTGGAGAATATAATGCAACAACAAAATCATTAAAGTACTTCAAGTTTGGAAGTAATCTGGGTTCTTGGCTTGCATTGCATTTAATAGCTTTACATTTATGGGAGCCATTCCAGTTTTTAAAGGCAGCTTCAGCCTTCAGACTGATTGCACTTACCACCCCAGTGAAACTGCAACCCATTAATTTTTTACCGAAAGGATCTTCCTAGTTTGTCAAACACATCAAGTGAACATTTTAGAGAGTGCAGACCACAGCAGTATGAAAAACAAAACTTTATATTGAGAGGGAATGCTGGATTAGCATGAACTAGGGGTCCGATTCTGTTAATAAGCACTTCAGTAAACTCGCTGCTGCACAAACCCCATTAAAGCCAGCGATACCACATGTCCAGGTGAAAATAGTCAGGGACACGTGCACTACCAGGAGCTATGCAGGTCTCTTGTACTGTCTGTTGTAGCACCCAGAGGCCTGCAGCAGGTCTCTGAGATGGGGAACGGCACAGAGCAGCTGAGCACCGTCCTCCCAACGCATGGCATTGCCTTGTTGTGCCAGCAGCCCAGCTCCCTACACGTCTATACCCCACCACTAGGACCAAGCCTCTCCAGTGTCTAAAACCAAACTCTCGCTCTCTAAAACGTTTTGCACATTTCTATGTTAAACATCTGCTTAGGTGGCTCTGAGACGGTGTGTTTTGGTGTTGTTCGTGTGCAATCTAGTGCCGCTTCCTCAACGCATGTGTCCCTTCCCTTCACAGCCTACTCGACACCCAGCACCTCCCCCGCAAACCGATTCGTCAGTGTTGGACCACGGGATCCAAGCTTTGTAAATATCCCTCAACAGACTCAGGTGGGCCGCTTTCGACTTCTCTGTATGCCTGCAGCCTCTTCTTCTTCAGTGTACTCTAACGTGTCCCTCCGGAGCCAGCTGCATTGCCGCTGTCACTTCACCCACATGGTCTCAGTAACTACAGTGAAATGTCACTTGCAGTTTGTTTGTCTGTTGTGTTTTTTTGGGCTTATGTAGTAATAACGCTGCTTTCGTAACTGGAAAGATCTCTCTTGCTTTCTAAGATATTGCTTCTAGTGCACATTTTGTTCCCCTGGGACTGAGTTTTCAGACTTTGACTCCAAGCTGTACCCTAGGCAGTTGCATTTAATTGCAAATGCAAAAGGAGCTGAGAGAGACCCATCAGGTAACAGTGCACCTTAGTCCCCCGCTGAATCCAACGGGAGATTTTGCCAAGGACTTCCACATAAAAAAATAGACTCGAATTCCTGGCTGGCTGTTTGCATGGTGGGTTTTGAGCGAGCAGGCGATTTTGTAATTGCAAGCACATCTGTTTCCCTACACAAAGAGAAAAAAGTCCAGTTGAGGCAGGCCTATAAAGCTGGGTTAACTGAATTCATAGACCTGCTATGGTCGAATCAGAAGCTCAAGTAAACATTTGTGTTTCTTTAGGAGAAGGACAAGGTTTAAATGTGCTTTTTCCAAGCTGTATCAAATTCCCAGGGTCGATTAAGAAAATAGTTGTTGGCAGTTTTGTTAGCAGCTAATTTGAGCCAGATGTTGAAAAAATTAAGTCTATGCTTAATATCACATTATCATGGGGGAGAAGGTATAAAAAAAGTGAGTAGAAGTAGTGTTTTAGGACAACTTTAGTTTGTAGTTTTAAGTGATTGCTTAACTATGTTACAATTCTTTCAAAGGCTAACATCAAGAAATATTTGTAGTTTTGTTCTTAGACGTCTGTGATGACTAAAAAGTAGTAATTTAAGTAACTAACAAACTGCGGGGTACTACTTTTAGCTCTTAAAAGTTCTTTCAAATCAGTTATATACATCTGCATAATTAGTGTGCAGATTCCTGGCCGGCCCTTGCCACAGTCCAGTGTATCCATGAAGACAGACTCTTCCTTGTGACGGCTCCAGCACCTATGCTGTCAATGAAACACACACGTCACTCATTACCAAAGATTTTCAGTTTACAGGGCTGCAGCCAGATGCCTGTGAACACAATGTGTTTTCTTGCTATCTGTTCTTTGTGTACAATTTGTTAGGGGCTTTAGTTTATAGCTCTGTCGACAGCACAGGTTAAACTGCATTGGATCTCAAACCTCTACATGAAATAGGGTCACAGAAAGTACACCAGCAGCGCAGAGCAGGGTTTTAACTCATCAGGTTCTGATTTTTTTTACACATTACCAAAACGCAACCTGCACCCCCACTTTTCAGGCCTCTTCCTTTATTTGGTTCATTTACATGACAAGTTTTAATGTGCCTTCACATTTAAATCATATTTCTCCAGTCATGGTGGAAACAACTGAAATGCACACAAATACACTGAAAGCAGGAAACGGGAATGTTAAGGTATACTGTTAAAGTCCTTAAGCATTTGGTCTTTTTCTTCATAGCTCAGGAAACTTGAAACCCTTTGGAGAATGCTACATTACCTTTTCCAAAAGACTTGAAAAACAGCTAGTTGGTAAATTGATTATGTAGTAAGACACAACAGTATTGAGTCTCCAAAATATTTTAAACTTATTTGCATCCTGCAGCCTAGGTTTCCCAGATAAGTTTGTTGACTGTAAACTTTTATCCTCCTTATTTATGACTTAAATCATTTTAAAGTGCTCTAGCCTTACTTTAAGTGCTTCTATGTAATGCAGTGTAGTGAATAACAATGCTGTACAGTGAAAAACAATACTCGAGCATGGCTTTCAATTAAAGTCAAACATGCTGCAGTGGGTAAGGAGCCTGACTTCTAGTCTCTGGCTCCAGCTGCATCTCCATGCTTCTATACATCATTACACCACCACAACCCACTTGATACTAAATATATAATTTATCAGTAAAGCTCACTACTTATTCATGAAACAACTCTGAAGCTGACCATGTTTTAAATCATAGGAGTGAGGTAAAAATACGAACTGCAATGATTTGGGATTTACTTAGCATTCCTCTAAACAAAGACATGCTTTTGTAATTTTTTTGCAGGACATTAGTGTATAAATTAGGAGGATCACTTAGGATATTTTCAAAATGAAAATATAAAAACAACTAGGACTGTGTTATTAAAAGCAGCTGGGATGGCTGCTTTCCATCAGGATTTTTATAGCACATTCAGACTTGGGCTAAGATATGGGTCCTGAGGACCACTAACAGTCAGGACACACGGCTCCCTTAGACAAGAGGAAGCAGGGAACGCTGAAGGCTTCTGAAAATCAAGCCGGTAGCTAAAATATAAGGGTTAAACAACTTCTTACTGCTGCAACAACAAAAAAAAAATAAAATGAGGACCATATCTGAATGTCTTTTTTTTATGATCAGCGATTTGGTTGCTCTGATTTTCTCTTTCAGTTGGTGGGTCATTTGACTACAGGCACCAGTTATAGATTGTGGTTATTAGACTTAAAATGCTGCAAAGGCGCGTCTGTGCACAGGGATGTGACAGCGGCGTTGTGCAGAAGTCACATTTCCCATACATGGGCATTCGCGGGCTTTCACAGAACATTGGAATAAAATCGCAGATGAATGTACAACAGCATGGCTGGGTTTGAGCAAGGATCGTTCTGTCCTGGGCTGTTTTTAAACAACCAAAACCAGTACATGCCTTTCTTAATGGGCATTATAAAAATTAGCAGTAGACATTTCCATTAGTAGCGTGTTCTAATTTATGTCAGATTGCTTCAAACATAATCCCTTAAAGGAATTTTTTTACCATTTATATAATATTTTACTTAGAGAAAGGCTGTATCAACAAATGTTGTAGCCAGACTACATCTCCGTGACACAAGAGACCAGGAAATAAACTGATTTAAGTCAGTACTTCTGATTCAGTAATGAAAGCCCCAAAAGGGCTGTCGGGTTTGCCAGTTCTTAGCCACTTCAAAACTTTTCAGTTGCTTTGCTTTTTCAGATGCTGCCTTTGCTTACCCTCTCCGTCACTCTGCCACTCCAGTGGCTCACCACATAATTGTCCTATCTGGGGGGTTATTTGAATCTAAATTTCTGTTTGAGCTATTAGAAGAAACACTTGACTTGGCATCCTCCGTGTATGTTGACATAAAGGCACAGGTGTTGTAACCTTTGCTTGATAAATCATTTACTTTTGCTACTTGACTTGCAAGCAATATGGGGGCATCAGCTTTTTAACTGTCTTTTCCATATGCAAATCAGAAATACAGTATGCCTGGGGTACACAGGCTTTAGTTTCAAAAGCAAGCTGGTCTAGATACCTCATGACTAAGTAATAGATCTGCCTCTCATATTGCCAGGGACTTGTAATAAGGAGAGCGCTAGAGGAATGGGAAAGTACCATCACATTAATTAGGGACTAACCTATCAGTATCAACAATACTAATAGAGAATAAAGGGGTCTGAGTTTGTTGTTTTTCTTTTTTCTTTTTTCCCTAACCAAGCGATAAAAGCAATTGTGTAACACAGGATATGTGCTCACAGCTTGCGCAGCAAGTAACACTAGACTAGAAACCTGCTCTTCGTAACCGGTTTGCGTTGTCACTCGCTGCTCTAAACGGCCCTGGTCAATCTCTAATGCCCTCACTTTGCTCTGTAGTATGAAATTCCTCTACGGATTATAAGTACTCTGTGTGCTGCAGCTCCACTTCCACTAAACATCGTTTACTAGACTGAGTCCTGTTTGCCACCTACTTACTCTAAATCTTCCTGGAAATTGTACTTTGGATGCTAAAAACAGCTCCCGAGCAACACATGCCTATTCCATCCGATCCCTCCTACCTGATGGGAGCTGTGTGCCCTGCAGGGTAAGGTTACTGGGATGCACAGAACAAAAACTGCCTCCCACTGCAGCCACCTAGGCAGAGGATCAACTGTTTTACCACCTGTAAGAAACTGAATGCTTTTCTTCTCTGCTTAAGAAAGAAAACGCACCGTATACCCTCTTGATCAGCTGCTTCAGGAAAAATCCCTCTCTAATATAAACATACTTTATATCAGATTCATCTCAGATGGTTTCTAGAACTTAGTTAAGCACCAAAAAAAAAAAAATCCCATACATTTCTGTAGGAAAGGATAAAACCATTTGCTAGAAGAACAGAAGTAGCAGCTCTTCCTAATTCTGCCTTTGCAGGATCTCAGAGTTAGAGCCAAGGAAACCAAGGTCTTGTCTGTTCAGACTTCCCCTGATGGGGCCCTACAGCCACCCAGCCACAGTAGCGCTCTAGACAGAACTAATCCTTTCTAATGGAAACAATTAAAACAAAAAGCCCATAACTTTACCTAGCACACCACAATGAAGTAGAAGTATAAGGGAAAAAAAAAATAAAAAGAAAAACAAGCTTTGCTGTTTGGACAACAGCAAGCTCGGAAGAACAGCCCCACTTTTGCCTTATAGCCTTAAAATGACCAGGTACTGAAACACTTCTCTGAAGAGTAATGCTGCCCTATTAAGTTAGGGGGGAAATCACTGAAGTTCAGCAAAAGGGATACTATGGTGATAGTGTAAGGAAATTGCTAACTTCTCCAGATCTGCTCCTGTTCTCTGCATTTCCTGAATTAGACAGTGGTATCTTTGTAGCTTCTTTTTTCAAGCTTTTATTTATCTCTTAAAAAAGCCACCTCATGCCTCAGGTGAATATACAAATCTAATTGTGCAATTACTTTCTTTTCTAGGGACAAGGGAAAGACTGTTTTACTTCCTCATAATCCTTTTAGAAAACAAACTGCAACCTGCAATTTTTCACTGGCAGCACTTTAAAACAAAGGGCACGCGAAAAAAAATGAGCTTTATGCTGTGTCCTGTAGGTTAGCAGATGTGAGCTCTGTCAGGCAAGGGAGGGAGGCAAATTCCAGAGTAGATGGTCCTCCTGTGATAACAGCCAGTCCGCGCTGCCTAGACACTTAATTCGGAGGAATGCGGTGCAGGTGATGCCCCTCGCTGCGGCTGGAGGCGGCGCGGGCAGGGGGGAGGCAGGGAGGCAGCCTCGCAGGTAGCGAGGGCCGAAACGGTATAGGAGTCATAGATCAAAGTCAGCACCTCGAGTGGGAAGCTAATGCAGCTCCTCCGGAGCTACCGCTCCTGCGGCTGAAACTGCACGGCTGTTCTGTGCCCAGGTTCCATTGCCACCCTATGGAAGAAAGAAACCAGTGCACACATTTTTCTTTTGACAAATAAAACATGTGCTTTGCTTCGCGGGGATTTTCCTTTTTTTCCTTCTCGCTGAACCTCTGCCACGGTGCCCTGCCCTTTGCGCTGTCAGAAGGGGATGCCGAGCTGCCAGCCTCGTGCACAGCTCGTGTTGATGGGCTTTATTAATGAGTACCACAAGCTGCCTGTCCTTTTCTGCCTCTGCACCCTTCCCTCTGTCTCCCGTTTCCCAGAGCCCAGGAATTGCGCTGGGCAGACACGTAGCACCTGCTGGCCCGCGGGGAGGAAGGGCAAGGTCAGGATTTCGTGGTATTGCTGCAGTGTGCTAACAGCTGAGCCACCGCTTCGCTGCACCAAGCAGTTCGTGTCCAGAAGCGTAAGGGGTGTGTGTGGTTCGTACATGGCAGCGGACGTGCAGAGAACATGAGAGGCCGCAGGAACAAGATCAGGCCTTTTATTTTGGGGGTTCTGAGCAGAACTATTTATAAGCCAGGCCAGCGCTACTTGTTGCTCAGGTGACTGTTCCTCCCCTGGATAGGAACACTTATCCCGAGGGCTGAAAGCACCACTTGTGTTTGAGCATGAATGAAGATGAAGAACACTAATTTAGAAGCATTTGTTTTAATCAGCTCAGTCCCCCGAGGACTACATATTCCATAGGGTAACCTCACTAGGCAAGCACGTGTGGCTTTGGAGGAAACTTAAACTACAAAGCACTTTTAAGCAGGGCCTCGACTACCCCTCACCTTTTCTTGGCCCATAGCAGCAAATGTAGTGGCAGCTTCACAACGTGATTTGAGCACAGGAATAACGTCTGTCCTGGGTGGAGAACAGAAATTTGAAGAGACCAGCTCTAACCACATTCATGGTGTGTGGGACTGCTTCTTTCCAGAGCTGCTGAAGTTAGAAGGGTCGCTGTCCTCCCAAAGCCAGCAGAGATCTGTAACTTTCCGTATCGGTGTGGGAAGCACGGGCTGCTCTCCTCTGGCTCTCCCAGGAGAGCTGCAGTGTCCGAAGCAGCAGCTGAGTTTTAGATTGCTCCGGGGCGTCTGTGGGCCCTATGCCCTTGTGGATTGCTTACCTACTGGAGATTTGTCGTACATACGAAATGAGAGACCCAAAATGGAGATCAGAGGCAGAAACGTTATAACGAACAGTTGGGAGTGTGAAGAGAAAGGTGTATGTGTGACCACGTAACTTATACCAATTGCCTGGGCTGAAGGGCACTGAAGGAGGATGGGTTCTTGTGGGCTTAAGCCCTACCGTGACCACTGGAAGTTACAGTGCCTGATCAAAAACCGTCCTGCTGCAGAACCAATGGCACCAAGCTACTGATACGTGACCTGAATGCTGTTGCTGTCTTTCACTTTCCACCCTCCAAGCAGCTGTAGAGGCCTGACCCTGAGGGTGGTCTGGAGATGGCTTTAAAAATGTGACACAGGTCTACAGAGCGCGAGCACAGCAAAAGCAGTGTCAGTCTCTGTCAAGCACCAACAGGTCTCAGACCCTGGGAAGCTGAAAGAAGATTTCAGATTCTGCCTTTGCTTTGTGCTTAGCCGTATTAAACTCGCTCTTCGCTTTTGTGGAAATTAGTCAAGGAATTGTGGGCTGACTCCTTTGCTGAGTTAAAATTGAGATGGTTCCACCATGATGGGAGCAAAGAGCCTGCGTGCAGTCATGGTGCTCTTGATGTGCCCCTGATCACATAATAGCTCTGTAGCCACAAGTCCCCAGTGCTGCACGAGTGTGAACGTGCTGCTCTGATCACAGCTGCTAATGACAGTCCGGTGTGTGCTCCACAGAGAGGAGATACAAAGGTGACCAGAAATCAGGGTCACTTCCCAATTCCCATTCCCTTCAGTGTCTGTTCAGCTCGGTGCACAAAGCCCATTTAATTGAGCTCTCGCGCAGAGGGGCAGTATGAAATTTCACTCTCAAATCAGTTCTTAAAAAGCAGCAGAGAACAGTATGCCTCAGGAAGAAAGCACATGTTGCACTATAAAGGTAAAGGTTCATAGAAGACAGTACCGTCATGTGGCCTTATCTTCAAAGTGGGTTGGAGCCCAATCAGTTCAGAAATGCCTGGGTTACTCCTCGGCAGGGGTGATCCTTTTTCCTCTGCTTTTTCTTCCTCCTCCTTGCAGGCTCCAGCGAGTGGTTCAGACTTTTTTTTTTTGGAAACTAACACTAAGCATCCTATTTCCAACAGATATAGCATGCAATTATTTACAATGGACATAGACGAATTTCCCAAACTAAGCTATTAAACTTACTGCATTTTCCCCCTCTTTACAATAAACAGGAAGCCTGTGCGTAAGGCACCCTTTCTGTGGGTTTTATGGCCATTACTTATGCTCCACAGTAGGGGAGAAGAGAGAGAAGAAGTAAGTGTGGGCCTGGTGGGAAGAGTTGGCAAATGCAGAAATATGATGAATGAGCTGGAGAGATTTAATTTCTTACTAAATTCTCTACAAGCTGTGTAACCTTTCTTTAGCTAAACAATTACTCTAAAAGGCAATGATTTTCTGCATTTTCATTGAAAAGTCTTCATAATAACAATGGCCTATGTTCTCCTTCTTGAAGAACTTCTGCCAAGAAAACAGTTTTCTTTTTTCCATTCAGCAGGAAACTGTCTTATTTTTTCAGTCTCCTATTCCCCACTAACATGTATTTACAAGGCCTACCGCTTACTGCATGGGGTGGGAAGAAGCTTCCCCTCTGGCCAAATCATTTTGGCCTGTCTCCTCCACAGGGGCTCTTGCATCTTGCTCGGAAGAGGAGCATAGCCACTGTCAGAGACACAATACCAGACCCCAGTGACCATTTAGTCTGACAAAAAGTGACAGTTCCTCTGCTCACAGGTACGGAGTGCGTGGCAGGGGACTCCCAGATTTGTTTGTCCGTGGCCAAGTGGCAGCGCTCGCTGCTGTAGTGGAGGTCGCGCTCCAAGACGGGAGCAGGTTTTGACCTTCGTGTGGTGGGGGAGACACACACCGGTTCTTTCAAATCCAGGATGCTCAAACCGTGGCCAGGTTGTACACCTTGTGGCTGCGTGCCATCAGCCACCCTGCCCCAATCAGTAACTCAGATGGGGTGCTGGTCCTCGCTGAACCACACGCTCCTGTGACCACGCGCTTTCCTCCTGCGGAGTTACGCATTTCCTCAGATACCCACATGCAAGTGTACACACACAGACCAAACATGCAAGTATAAAGCCAGATTATAGTTACGTACCTCTTACTGCTTTTACTTGACGTAGCTGATTTCCTGCCACCCCACGCCCGCCCCCAGCCTCCATTGCAGATAATGCTGTATTGGATTAGTCTGCCTCAGTGCTGCATCAGGTCCCGGATCGATTTATTGACTCTGTCAGAGTGGCTAGTACAGTAATTGTTACAAGAGCAGAATGGAAAGCAAGAATGTGTCCACATAAAATATAAAAATGACGTTTTGTTCTTTCTTTCCTCTTTCGCCCTATAGATCTTTATGTGTTTACACAGCGGAGGGCACTTTACTTAAGTTAATCAGTTCCTTCTACATTATTAATTGCGACAGTTAGGGTGCTACGTGGCGGCAAACGTATTATTGAAAACATTGATCTCACACTCACAGTGTGGACTTGAGTAGGTTTTGTATTCCTTCCCTTCTTTTGCAACTGCTTTAGGGTACTATCAAATCATATTTCTTTGACTGACAATACACCATCAATACAATTGATTTCAGGGAGGGGCAGAGAGGTGCTCGTGAGAAAGAAAGAAAGAAGTGTGCAGACCTTTAGGGTATTCTGCAGGCTTGGAGAAGGTCTGATGGAAGTTGGTAATCACAGTAATTACATGCCTGGCCTGATTTCTCTATTTTGTAAAGAGTATTAATTTAAGAGCTGAAGTTTCATGAGTGTTGAAGATTTGCAGAGATGGCATGATGAGACCTTTTAAAATCCATGTAGAATGTATACCCTTAAAAAAAGACGTACTGACTTTTTACAAGGGTTTTGGAAGTGCCTTTGAAAGACATTTCATGAAAGTTCAGCTTTCGCAGCTGATACCTATATGAGCTCTATAAATTCCACACAGCCTGACAAACTCCAGTAGGTGTCACATGTGACCTGGATGGAAAAGGTCAGCAGCTGAATTTATGGCTTTTGCATTTACTGGAACATTAAGATTTTTGCCAACTGCCATATATACTTTTTAACAATTCTGCAGTCAAAGGATTAGGACCACAATGTACAGTGAAGGTCAAAAAATAAAGGCCACGATCCCTACAAGCTTCCAGTGGGTAGGCATTAAGTTTCCTCTGTTCTAAGAACCACCTTTGCTTAATGGTCTTAACAGAGAGGTCAAGGAATAAACAAGCTTCAGAAGTGAACGCCTTACAAAGTAGACTATCTTGCTCTGAAATTAATAGGAAGTTCCATAAGAAGGGAGAAGATGAGAAAGATGAGAAGCAGTTTCTTAATGGAGAAGGACTCTCCAGTTTGCAGCAGATTCATGTTTGCAAGACAGCGAGCATCACTTCTCCTAGTGCTGGACCATCCTAGACAAATGTGAATAGCATGCAGAGAAAGATTTGGGCTTCAAAAGGAGTAGAACAAAATGATATGGCAAAGTTACTGTAATTTTATTAAAACTTGTTTATATTTTAAATTTAACAAAGATGTCTGTTCTTAGTGAGGATTACTAACAGTGTGCCAAGATTCAGCTTTCAAGTTTTACCTGGTTTTAGTGTGACCAGTTCAGAACAGCTAAGTGTATTGGTTTTTTAGGTAGGTTTTTTTTATAACATATTCTACTTGAACAGAGGTGGAACTGGAAAAGTTTAATCCAATAAAAAAGATATTTTTTTAAAAAATCTAATATTAAGAAATCAAGAGGCTAAACCTGAACATATCTTGTTGGCTTAACTATGTAGCCTTTAGTTACTTTGATTATTAATATCCAGTCTTGAAAACAGTATTGACATTGTAATCATAATATTTTTAGGCATCTTCACTCACATAAACCAACTCTCACATTGTCTATACAAATACTAGTTATTACACATGAAGAGATGCAGATAAATATATTTCAGAAGTCAATCAAATGTAATTTTAGTTATGGGATAAAACTAACAAAAATCACTACCAATAAAATGCAGACTGAACACAAAAATTTCTGCACTGCTTGGAGCAGCTTTATACAACTTTAGATACCCTTTTGTGCATTTGCTATAACTTTATCTTTTTAAGTGTGGCAATAGAGAAGGTATCTTCCTAAAAAAAAAAAAAAAAGATACCAAGTTTGCATGTGGGATTTGTTCTCTGTTCATCCTTGCATGTGCTAAACAATGAGTTTTGAGATCTTTCAAGAACATTTTTACACATAACATTTATTGTTTGGCTCTCTTTCCTTTTTTTTTAAACAAAAACAAACAAAAAAAAAGTAGTTTCTTGTAGTCTTTTGGGTTAAAGATCACATCTGTAAATCTATGGTATTGGACCTGACTGTACATTCATTGAAGTTGATGAGAGCAGGAGATGGAAGATTTGCTATTGGCAAGAGTTTGTTTTAGAAATACAATAATCTTTTTGTTTGATTGTATTTATATTTTGCTTATAGCTATGCACAATAGAGTAAATCTAGTTTTTTTCAATTTTTAAATGAGATAAGGGTTAAAATTCACAATCACTTTATAGGGGGAAGGCTTGCACTGTGGTAACCGTGTATCTCTAAAATTTTCATTTTGTGGCTGCAGGGTAGTATCTCTCAGTGATTCCAAAGCAATATTCCTTGATGTAGAGATGGGTTTAGTTTGGGTATTTCCCCAATTTATTGGTCTCATCAGCTGAAAGTACACGACAGGTTACATTTTGCCCGGTTCGTTCCCGGTAAGAGGGGAGGCTCCACAGGCACTTGATAAACTCTTTGTGCTGGTAACAGCAGTGACGAGGGCAGAATCCGTCCCAGGAACTGTAGCTGCTTTATCACTTCGGATGATGTTGTGTGAGTCAAAACAGAGCTCAGGTCCTCCTGCAGTGGCTGGAGGCTTTTCAGGAATATGAGGAGTAAAAGTAGTAACATCTAAAAAAATATATGGGGGGAGAGCTGCGGTTCTCAGCACAATGGAGCAGCTTACTTACTGAGTACAAAGAGCCACTTCTACACAGTCTATTTTCAGAGAAAAGCCCCATATTCAGTGACTCATAAAAGCAAAGAGCCACCTTTTGATTTTAAGTTCAAGGTTTACATTAGTAATTTTGTCTGTTTTCTCTGTTAGTATTAATTAAATTGAGATAGTTTAATTAGTATTACTAAATTTGATCATTAGTAGCAATCCATTCTGCCCGCCATACTGCACAAATATGATGAAGCAGAAATAACTAAATTGTTTAATTTCATCTCACTTAATGACTTTACACTCCACCAGGACTTTCACTGGCATCTCGCAGTATGTGTGAAAATCATTCCCCGCTAGGCCGAGACCCAACTCCCTTTCGCCAGCCACGTCTCATACATCCCCCCCTCGGTTGGAGGCAGATAACGGAGTTATCTGCGTCCTTTCCGAGCCCCGGTCACCCAGATCCTGTGTCGTCCCCACCCCGCCGGCTCACATGGAGCTGGACGGGGCTGCTGGGCTACCACGTCCTGTCCCTGGCCACCGGGTCACCGCCGTGTAACGTGAGAAGCCCCGGCATCGCCGCCGCCGCTGCGCACCCGGGCCCGAGGATTGTGCACGGCCTTGAACTTTCCTCGGAGCGGTTTGTTCAGTTTAGCGAGGTACAAAGCATCAGGAGAAATGCAGACATCAAAAGTTCTCGCATTCAGGAGGCTTTTTGTTGTTGTTGTTCGGCTCAATGCCCTCTCAGTTTTCTTTTTTTTAAGGGGAGATTTGGGAAGGGGGGGGGGGGGGTTCACTGCTGAATTGATTCGTTATTCCTCCAGCTCGGTGTCTAATTTTAAGGTCAATGTGGCAAAAACTCCAGACTTTCCCTCATGCCCCTATTCCTGGCCATGTTAATTTGCGGATGGTTTGGGTCTCCTTGCCTAGTACACCTAGGACTGCAGAAATCCTGGTCCCTCTTCCCTTCCTGAGGTCTCTCCAATTCAGCCTTCCTCTGCCTACCTCAGACAACACCCTGTCGCCTCGACCCCCTTGTCCCCAGCTCCCAGGCTGTCCGTCTGTCAGTCCGCACAGCCCCGTCCCTCCTGCCCCGCTGCCCCTTGCCCTGGTGTCCCCCCCGTTCCTGCCCTGCCTTTATCGGCTCGCTCGTGCTGCCTTTGCCTTCCCGGCGGCGCGGCGTGACTGCTCATTTGTCTGCTTCACCCATAGACATTCGGTGCCGGGCAGAGACCAGGCACCAAAGCCTTTTGGGAGGATTTCGGAGCCTGGTGCGGAGCACTCTCTCTCTCCCTTCCAGTTCAGGTTATTAGTTCCCCTCCCCGCACTTTCCTCTTGCTCTAATAGGACTCTCAGGGCAAGCCAGAAAAACAGCTCAAAACTCCCCTTTGTGCCCCAAAACTATCCCAAGAGCGGAGCTTTCGCTGCAGCTCAGCCCTGTCCCCTGGGCCAGCCCATGCAGGCAGCTCCCTGCAGCAGGCAGGGGCCGGGGGCAGTGTGTCTGTGTGTCTGTGTCCGTGTGTCTGTGTCCGTGTGTCTGTGTGTCTGTGTCCGTGTGTCTGTGTCCGTGTGTCTGCGTGTCTGTGTCCGTGTGTCTGTGTCCATGTGTCTGTGTGTCTGTGTCCGTGTGTCTGTGTCCGTGTGTCTGCGTGTCTGTGTCTGTGTGTCTGTGTGTGTGCGTGCGCGCGCTCAGGCTGTCTCGCTGCAAATGGAGCTTGGGAGGCCCAGGCCGGGGGTTGATTTTTTTTGGATGACTTTCCCTGATTGTCTAAAGCAATAAAAGTAAAGAAATTTTCGGGGGAAATGGTGGTTGTGGGGAGATTATTTTTGCAGTCCTGATGCAGGCAAAACTCCTGAGGCTTCGGGAGAGTTTCGCTTGCCTGAGGACTGCAGGAACTGGCTTAAATTGAATAAAACTGTAAGTACAGTATGGGGGACTCGGTAACAAGGAGTTCTGCAAAAGCAACAAAACCAGAGAGCACAATGAAGAATGGAGCGGGTTACGCCGCGGTGAAAGTATGTACTGGTTGTTATAACACCGTGCCGCTAGAATAAATTATGTCCCTTTAAAAAGTAATACTTTAACTGTGGAGCTATATAGAGACAATTAAGACGATATTGTTCTCCTCATTTCCCTGCCCCCCTCCTTCCTCCCTCTCTCTGCAGTAGCTCTGTGGAAACTTTTAATGCTGCAGCTTGAAACTTGGGCCTCTGGGTCTAAAATGCCTGAGAAAGCACTGCGGGCTCTAACTGTAAAACATTCCTTCGGCGGGCCCTGGAAACAGGGCGCGCTGGCGCAGGCGAAGTTCAGAGGGATCACATGTAAATGAGGGCTGGCTATAGACTCCCGAGGAGCGTTTTATTTCGCTTAAACCTGAACTTGAACTTGCGAACGCGCTGCCGGAGCGGGGCCCGGCAGCGGGCGGCCGTGAGGGGCCGGGAGCTGCGGGGCTGGGGGCTCCAGGCTTTGTGCCGCGTCCGGAGGCGCCGGCCGAGGAGGGGGCCCCGGCCACCACAGTTTGGGGACGGGGGAACGGCGGGCGAGGGTGTTGGGGAACGGGCTCCCTGAGGCTCCCGAGCGGCTCGTTTCTCCTCGCAGAAGGGTGGAAAGTGGCAGCGCGGCACGTTTGCCATCCCAGCCTGCGCCGAGGGCTCTGGTGGGAGCCCCTTGCGTGAAGTTATAAGCGGATCTCAATCCGGATGTGCACTTTATTTCACGGAGGGAAAGAAATAAGTGAGATTTAACTGTTGAACTGTTGGCACTTCTGAGTAAATTTAACCGTGCTTCTAGAGGATAAAATACAGGGCGGTCTCAAAAGTGAGGCAGAAGGAGTGCAGAAATTAAAACCCCTTTGCAGCGTATTTACTTTTAAATCGCAATAGCAAATGCAAACCACAGAGCAGCTTTTAAGGCCTTTTTTTGCTCCTTCGATAAAACGTGTACTGATATTTCCTCTTCCCCTTGCACAAGACCGGGGAGGCGAGGAGCAGCTCACGGCCCCGCCAGCAGCCCCAGGTGAGGTGGGGACGGTGCGGCCACCACCAGGCTCTGCCCGCAGCTGGCACGGCCGCTGGGCACGGGGGCACCTTCCCCCCAGCTGCTTTTGGCCGGTGGGACATATTTGGGTCATTTCTGGTGATTCCCAAACAATTTTGGCTGTGTCTGTAGCAAAACTTTGAAAGGATGAATGGGTGAAAAAAAAAAAAAATTCTTTTTGGCAGTTACTCAGGAAATATCTACAAAGATGTCCTTTCTGGAGCAAGATATTATTTCAGGGTTTGTGTTAGGATCATTTTTATTCTGTGACAGCGCATAAAGAGACCAGGACAGAGCAATGAGGTCTGGCATAGCTAAAATCCCTTCTGTGTGTGTGAGGTTATATAGTTTATCAATGCAGAAACCACCACGGGCTTTGCAAAGTAAACAGCTGGCTTGATTCTGTGTGCTGCACTTTGGAGTCATCTGTGGGATTTAAATGGCTAGCCTGCGATTTTTGGAGTAGGGCAAATATATATTTTTTTTTCTTTTAAACATGTCAAAAGGGTTTTGCAGCCATTTGTTTTCTTAGTTCCTTTATTTGTTAGGATTTTCCTTTCTGTTTCATTTTGGTTTATTTTGCTTTTGCAAACGTCTTCGCTGCCACCAGCGAGACTCCAAATAAAATAAAAAAAGTTTCTATCCCAGTCAGAAAACCTTATGGCAGCGACAAATATCACAGAAAGCCATCGTCTCTCTCAAAGATTTCATCTCACCATCCACTTAATCCGCTTGCTGTACCTCAGATCTCAAGTAACTTTCATACTGTGGGCTCACTTTAATGGATAGAATCTATTTTTCATGAAAAAGCAGGAAATAAGCTGTCTTTCGTACAAAGATTTACAAAATGTAATCATTGTTGAAATATTCTCTTTGAACTGCCTTGTCCGCAGGGGTGTCTGGCTCCCAATACCCCCGTTTCTTTAGAACACCCTTACAAGTTCTTCTGGTAGATCAGGTACACTGGTGGTTCTGGTCTTTGATGTCTTGAATGAATGAAAGAAAAGCATAATAAAAGAGAGCTGTTGATCAAGCATAAAATACTCTTTAAGCTGACAGAATGGCAGAGTTAACACATTCTAAGCTGCTTTTAGGTTTTTCCTTTTTTCCTCACATTTTCCTGTGCTTTGTGTACAGTGGGGGTTTTTATTTTTTGAAAAGTCTCTGATCTATGTAGTATGCCGTCCTCTAACAAAAAACCGAAATGGGATTGTTTCTCTCTCTTTCTCCCCTTCTTTTTTTTTTTCCTCGCTCTTTCACTCAACTATCTTTTTTTTTTTTAACAGCGAGGGTTACGGTTTAGCATTACTGCAGTGAGCTTTCAGAGTATGACGAAGTTTAGCAGTTATTTTGAAGATTTCAAAGTCAATTTACTAATAAACAAACTTGTTCACTTAACTGTTTAGAAAAGCGGGGGCAAAACTTTAACTCACAAATTGTTTCCAAAGTAAAATGAAGATTCTCTGTCCAAAAGCACAATTGTAAACCGAAAGAGCGACATAAAAATGACCTCACTGTGAGAGAACTTTCTTTTAGAGTCAGAGAAAAGGAAAAGTTTTCTTCCTGTAGATCTAATTTAGATCTTAAGTTCCCATACATTATTTATACATCATATTCAAAGTGCCAGCCTACTCTGCTTGCTGGATTACATTTCAAACATTTGCCATTGATAAGTCTTTGCTGTATTATATTCAGACTAAATGTGAATATGTCATAGCGCAGTCAATCTTTAATCCGCTGAGCTTCAGGTTCGGGCGGCAGGGGGTCCAGCACTCAGAGCATTGCTTTATACTTGAGAAACATCTGGGGCCAGCTGGGACACTTTACTGGAACATTCAGATGTCTGGAACAACAGCAGGAGTTACTGTATGAGTATGTTTTCATAGGTTTGGGAGGGTTTGGGGTGACTTAGTTAAAAACACGAGCTATTCCCAACTTGAGGTTTGAACCCGAGCAGAAATCTTGCCTGAAGTGAGCTTGTTGGTCCCAGGAGAGAAGTGGTTTGGACTACTATACATTTTTAATAGTCAGCAGGCAGAAGTCCATATTACAGAATTATTGCACATAATTTAATGCAGTTTGCCACAATTGGCATTCTCGCAAAAGCTATTGGATGCAGAGCTACTGTACACATCGCCTGGAGACTAGTGTCCCTCCCGGGACAGGTTTTATCTTCCTCGAGACAGTATAAATATGCTCGTAGTGGGGCGTGTGACTCTCCTGGGTTTGGATTTTGGACAACCAGAAGATTCACTCACTGTTTTATGTCCCTTTGGGGATGACCAACATGCTACTTATGTCCCTTTTGGTATTCCATTTTGGAAAATATAATTACTAAATAATTAATCCCAGCTCTAAGAAAATAACTTGCATAGGCACAAAGGTGACCTTGTCTTCAATATTCACCTTTCGGTTTACACAGTAGGATCAAATTTCATGCCTGGAGAAACTCTGGAGAAACCAATAGAAAAGTGGGACGAGTGCAGGCACGGGTGAAGTGGATGTGGTTGCTCTAAGGGCAGGAGCCCTCGCTCCAATTGCACCAGAAGCCAAATTACCACAAACTTCACTCACCCTGGCAGCCTTTTTGAAACCATATCAAAGCCCAGGTTCTGGCCTCTTACTTTCAAATGACCTGCCATAGGGAAGAGCCTTGCCGGCACCTTTCACAAGGCGATGTCTAACGGACCAGCTTGCTACCTAGCTGTTTACATTCTCACTTTATCTTTAAAACTAGAAGGGCTCGTTACCCCGATGCGCCATCCCAGGGTTAATGTTTCTGATTGCCTTGAAGTTCTTGCAATGACCGAAATGTCATCCCCAAACAAAATAAATGAACTGATGCGCCGTGATGAATCCTTGCAGGTGCCCGGCGGTCGTGGTTCAGGTTCAGCTCTGCTGCTCAAACAGCCTCTTTGCCGGCAAGCTCTAAAGCTGCAAGGTTGTTGTTTTTTTTAATTCAGGCTCTTATCAAAGGTGGATTTCCCCGCCTAGGACGGAGCAGTGATAACTTGCTGCAGCCGTGCCAGGGGCAGCAACGGCCGTGGCGCAGCGGCAGACGTGTTTGAAGTCCCGACAGCTGCCGGCGCTCTGCCGGCACCGCGCACCAACCCGGCCGAACCAGGCTAAATCGTAAAGAAAATGGCCGGAGCGGAGCAGGTCTTAGCCCTAAGTGGATGAGGTGAAGAAAAATCTCCTGTGTGTGGAGTATGTCAGAGTTTCAAATGTGTGAATGTCCTTAAATAACCCACATCGCCCGGAGAAATAAGCCAACTGTCACACCCAGTTCTGGATTCCACATTAACAACCTCCTTCCGCAGCGTTAAACTTTGCCCTTGAGGACTTTTGTTTAACTTCTTAATTTGAAAAACAGATAGGGCTGCTTTACAACCTTCACTTTTTGCGCGAACTGAAAGGCCTCATTGTTAACGCAGGGGATGTGCAGGTAGAAGTAAATTTAACAAGTTTTCGTTTGATTGTCTTTCTGTTTGAAAACGCATGAGCCGTGTTCATGGCTAGGCTTGGGAGCCGGGGGTAAAACATGTCGCACAGGAAGGCTGTTTTAAGAAGGTTTTTATAAACAATGGGCCAGTTTCTGCGTTCCTGACGCAGGCAGAAACTGCTACCGAAGTCAATGAGGCACTTTCAGCTTTTCTCCTTTTAAATATCCTGAATCGCGGAGCGCTTCCTCGCTGTTCTTCCAATACAAAGGACCCGATTGTCAGAAGTTGCTGAAGGATTTTTGTGTGTCTGTGCTATCTTCAGAACAGCATAAGAAATAAATAGACTCCCGCTATCAAAGACACATAATTGCCATTTCAGACTTCCTGTTTAGGATTCAGTCAAGTAGATATTGTTTATGGTTCATAAAACCTTACTACTGTGAGGATTCTCAGATACTGGCAGTATAGAGTTTCAACTTTCATGGTGCTGTAAATTAGAAAAAAAAAAAGTGTGATAATACTCCTCCGAGAACAGTAAAATAGAGCTCTGCAATGGTTAAATGGAATTTTATAAGCACATTCGGTGTGGAACTGTTTTGCATTACATGAGTTGAATACCTTAGAGATGACACACATCTGCAGGCACTTTATTAAATCCTTAGTCAGCACTTTTCGACCTGATGAGATTACTTCTTCATTTGACTGGAGAAAGGGAAGCGAAGATCTCGTGCCGGACTGCAGAATTCTTTCTGATGTTTCACCTTGAGCGCCAGGGAAGGACAGCAGGATGCTCCGCAGGACAATACAGACCTGTGGTGGCTCTGACAGCGGTGCGGCAGTAATTGCACTGAGTAGGACCTTTAGCTCCAGTGGATTCATTTAGCTCTAAACTCGCTGGTAGAATAGTACTGCAAAGTAAATAGAAAGGAAATAAAATACAAGCTCTTTTATGAAAACGCGAGGAGATCATATCGTCCTGACTGTATTGTGATAGTGCACATGATTTAAATGGAGATTTTAAATTAAGAAAGGCAATACGCTGTTCTCCGGCTGGGTGTAGTTGGATAGATTACAGGACGTGAAGGGATAAAACGCATGAGGGGGTTCGACGGGAAAGCCCCGCTCGCACCATGTTGTGCAGCACCCTGAAAGAGAGCAAAAAATAAGTCAGCAGTCCCAAGGTACAGACCTGGGCTTCTCCCCCCCCTGCCCCGAGCCCCCTAACCGTGCAAAACACTCGGCAGATCACAACTATCAGAGCTCCCGACACTTAATATGCTTCCCGGACGTGTTCATTTGAGGCGCTGAGGTCTCCTCTCCCCTCGCAGGAAAGTTTCACAGGTGCTTCAGAAGGACAATGGAGTTCTTCAGACATAATCCGGGAAGACTTAGACATGTATAGGAGGCTTGAGGGGGATATGAGATCTTAATATTAGAATGATTAGTAGAAAAGGAGGATCATTCTGTGTGTGCATTTCAGCTGTAAGACGCTCTAAATTAAAACGGTATCCTGAGAGCAGTGCTGGTGGGATCTGATGAGTAAATGCACTCTCTGTCTTGCTGTTCTGCTGCCTCAGCCTATAAAACATTTCATCAAAGCCGGGCTGCAGGAACAGCCAGCGCGCGGTGCAGCTGTTTGCGAGGTACTTGGAGTTTGGCTCCTTTAAAAGCAGCTTTTCAGTAAAGTCAGTCCGGAGCCCCTGCACGGGAGTTTAAAAAATATCCGTGCAGTTCGGTTTGATCCCGTAAGGGTTAATTAAGTTTTGCATCGGTATTAAGGCTGAGCAGTGTCTGCAGGAGTCATATTGACACCCTGGTGCATGGTAACTCTACTCCTTTATTGACATGTTGCTAGTCAAGAGCACAATAGCACTCTGTGTCTGCAAATCATTGCTAAAATCATCTCAAGAAAAAAAAAGTTTGAAAGCCTAACGCTAGACAAAGGCCCCAGAGCTGCACTGCGCAGCGAAAAACTCCAGAGTCAGCAACTTCTATTGATTAAAAACTAACCTTTAAAGTAACTCTCAGAGTGTGTGGTTAGCATTTAAATTTAAACATGTCATGAGTTGATTTGTGTTACTGAATACCAACTCAGAAGGAGTTACATTCACATCAGATTTTTTTTTCTAATTCCCTTAAGCAGCTAAAGTATTTCATGAAATGTCAATAGGGCAGGGGAGAAAAAAAAGGTGTTTTGGAGGGAGGGGACTCGCGCGGAGCCTCGCCGCTTCTTTTCCCATGCAAATAGTCACCCCAAAAAGAAAAGTGTGGGGAGCGAAACACAATAATTAGACCTTTGTCTAACTTTCCCAAGTGCCAGAGAAAGACAGATTAATTAAATACACAACAGTGTTGGTTTTTGGAGTGGGGGTCTCTCTCGCTGTGTAGGTCATAAATTAGGCAGAATAAATACTTCAATGTGTTTGCAGCGGGCTGCTACGTCAGAGCGGCTGGCGGGCGGTGGGAGGGCGCAGCGCGGCTCTTGCTAATGACAGTCACGTCTGGGGCTGTCTGGTTGCTCGTAGCAACGAGACATGATGTAACACCGGGATGAACTTGAACTTGGGGGACTTGAAAAGGGAACAATAGACCAGAGCAATCAATAAAGCCTATTTCAGTGAAGGATTACAGAGCCGCTCTGGGGTAACCTTGTCTGCGAGGCGCAGGCTGAATAGCAAGACGCGTGAAGGAGCGCCGGGCCGTGGGGGAGCGCGGCCGCGCGGGACGGACGGGGCGGATGGACGGATGGACGGACGGGCGGACGGACAGATGGACGGACGGGCCCAGGGCATCCCCGAGGCGGGGGCCGGCAGCGGGAAGGCAGCCTTCGTCCCACCCGGAGCCGGTGGGGAGCAGCCGGCCTCCGCAGCGCGGCAGCTCCCTTCCCGTCCTCCTCTCTACTATCTTTTTTTTGAGCAATCTGCTGCGAAGTCAGAGGGGCCTTGCGAGGCCAGGGCAGCTCCCGCCACCGTCACCCGGCTGCCGAGCCATGTGGCCGGGCCGGCGGTGACGGGAGCCAATTGGACATCTGCGATATAGATTTGAAATGATCGGCGCTGAATTTTTAACCCCTTTGCTCCCCGCTGCGGCCTTGCCACGGCTGCAGGCCTGGCCGAAGGCTGCTGGAGACGCTCCTGCCAGGCCCGGGAGGGCCCGCGGCCCCCGCTCCGCTCCCCCGCAAAACCAGGGGGCCGGGACTTGGCACCGCCTCGCGAATCCTGCAGGAACTCCTCTCTGTTTATGAACTTTACATATGAGAGCTATTTCGCTTAATTACAGCCCGCTTAAGTCTAAATAGAAAATCTGTAGGCAATAGATGGAGCCGATATGGGAATGGCGTGTTTGTATTCAGAAGGGTGAGCGAAGGAAGAGTTCGTTAATGAGGTGTATTGGAAGCGGGACAACTCCTGCGATCGTGCTATTTATTTTACTGGTTCCTACCTCCATGGCAAGACCACATAATCTTGAAGTCCCACACAAAACTTGCCTCAGAGTTTTCTGTAAATGTTCATAAATCCTCCCTGGGTTGATTGTACTATCAATCAAGTCAGACGCTGAAAAGGAATAGAGGAAAAAGTTGGTAAAACTTGTCGTCAGTTTATACCTGCACACGTATGCACCTCATACATTACAGGGCCCAGACTAAAAACACGGGGTGTCAGCAGCAGCTCTCTAATACCTGGGCCTTTCTGCTCGTTTTCTTTTACTTCGGGCTAAATCGCTGCTGCTCGTTGGCGTGCTCCCACCGCGACGTGTCGCTGCCCCTGCGCGTGGTCCCCGGGCCTTACACTGCCCTCATTCATCTGGGGTTCGGGTTGGCACGGCCCGTCGGGGTCTCCCCGGCACTGTCCCAGCCTCTCAGCCCCACGTGTTGTCCTGCCAGGGAGTGGAACTGCTTTCTGTGCCCCGGCATCTGCGCCTTTGGGTTAAGGACGGTATTGTTGTGTGCTCCGCAGAGCTAAAATCCCAGGCAATTTCCTCTCTTTGGAAAGGAAAAAAAAAAAAAAAGATTTTTTTTTCCCCAAAGAAAAGCTATTAGTTGAGGTTTGCATTTTGTTTTGAAACACAAGTATGCCCAGAGATACGGGACGTTTTCGCTGATCCACTTTCCCCCAGATTTGCTTTATCCTCGCTTTTCTCTAGCGATCCACTTTCTCCTAAGAAAACAGCCCTGTTGTTGAATTTCTGTGCATCTGTTCCAGTGAGACAGTTGAAGCAGGGCAGTATAAAGCAACAGATGCTTATGCTGGCACATGCCTAAATACCCAAGAAAACCCCGACTGCAGGGTGATAAATGGCACCGAGACGCGAATGTGTATCGCCTTTTCAGGGGATTAGACAAAAGTGAGCTAGAGGGATCTTCAAGCCATAATCTATTAAAAAGATTGATAACTTGTAACATGACATGACCCCCGTGTTCGTCTGTAGCTATGTCCAGCGACTGTCGCTGAAAAAAAAATATATTGATTTGTACAGTATTTTTAATTAAGCTTTGTAATTAGGTCGATTCGTCACAGCCTCAATTAGCCCCCCTCTTGGCGGCTGAGGATCGCCGCGGCGCTCGGAGCCCTTCCCGCGGCAGCGAAAGCGAGCGGCCGGGCTGACGAAGTCTCCTCTTCTCTTTTGCAGTCCTGGTACCTGGGATAAAAGTCTCCGCTTCCCACCACCCACCGGACAGACCACCTGACCCCTTCCCACCTCTGTAACACGAAGCAGCAGCAACGCAGCGCAGCGACTTCACATCGGCGGAAGGGGAGGCGAGCAGACACCGACAGCAAACTCGTACATGGAAATGGCAAACGTTATGGTTGAATGGCAAAGGCCGTAACTTTTTCGAGATTTTTTTTTTTTTTTTAGACAACTTTAGGACTGTTGTAATTTCTCCTATGGTGCTGGAAATGGTTGGGCTTCATAACTTTTGAAGTGTTTCATTGGTAGTGTAAGCGTTAGGTGACACTGAGTAGAACTAGCCTCTGCTGCTGCTTACCAACTCGCTGTTGTAACACACTTTCCATATGGAGCCTAACTGTTTTACAGTATCCTCATCGATTTTTTCCCATACAGGTGTGAGACTTCTTGAGAAATCATGAAACACACTTAAACTATAACTTTTGTAGTAGCTGAATTCTGCAATATATAACTTACCGGACAGACATAGAGCATGTTTTTCTGTAACATATCGGAAAAAAAATGCAGGTTTTTTTTGTTGTTCTTTTTTTTTTTTTTTTACAGTCGGCACTTAGATACGTAACATGAACCATAAGAGCATTGTCAACAATTTTTTTCCACTCGATTGCAGAGCGATTTAAAACATCGAACTACTACTATTCACTAAAAAAAAAAAAAAGAAAAAAAAGAAAAAAAAGTTTGAAATGCTGCACTTACATTAAAAAAAACATTTTTCAACAATTTTCAACAATTACACAAAAATTCACGCAGAAATGGGGAAGTTGGTCTGTTTTGACAGAAACTGACAGGAATCAATCAAAACAATCGAATTTTGAATTGAGTAAAGTGCAATTTCATTGGATAGCTAAATATCTTTGTAAGATAGAGATTGTTGAAAATTCTATTTTTGTTTTCCAAGTCCTTCCACCCCAGGACTCTAAATTATTGGGGTAAAAAACAGCCTTGCAAGAAAAAGGGGAGCTATTTTTGCTTTTTATGTTTTTTATTGTTGAACTTGTATCCCTTTAAAACTGAAGGAAAATTAAAAAAAAAAAAAAACAAATCTAATGGTGCTTTTACCACAATATGTTAACTACATTAAATGCTAATTAATCATTTTCTGTTATCAAAGCACATAACTAAAATTAAATCATAATATCTGTTAATTTTATAAGCTAAAAGTCACTATAATGGATTATGCCAATTCTGACAAATTTTACGTGTTTCCGGCAATATAGGGTTTATCAGTTCTCAAACACCTTGGGAATAATATAGAACGGTCCAGAAATTAAAACACCTTTGTGTCCCTGAACTGGTACATTTTCTGGACTGCGAAGAAAACAATACAGAAACAAATGCTGATATTACAACTTATGCCAGTTCAAAGCAAGGGCACTTGCTGAAGAAGAAAAAAAGAAAAAAAAAAAGTTTGGACCCCAAACGTCCTGTATCTTATGTACAAAAAAAAGGAAAAAAAAAGAAAAAAAAAAAGAGTGCAAGTGATTTTTTCTATCAGACAGCGGAGCACCCCTTTGCTTCACATGCAACTTTAAGAAGGTTTCCTATACTATACATATATATACGTTCTGGTTGGCAAGTCCAGCTAATCAGAGAAAGTCTCTGCATGTTCTAGTGTTAGTAACTAATTTTTATATAGTTAATGTAGGGTAAAGTAGAGTGCATTAAGACACAATATTGTAATCCCTATTCCAGGCACTTGCCTTTAAACTATGTTTGTTCGACCCTTCAGAAGGGTTTCTACTACTGTCCTATACAATCAAGTAACTGAAATTCTTGGGAAGACACTTTGCTCCTCATCTTTTCCCTGAAACAATGTTTTGTTTTGTTTTCTTAATTTGCACGAAACAAAAAAAAAATTCCATATCAATGTGCCTTGCCCTGGATAGCGATTATTTGTGGAATTGTTGCACATGTTCCTATATTGAAAGGGGTTTTTCCCTAGTCAAGCATTTGGAGACACTTTTTGTAAATGTGACTTTTATGTCAGCCATTGTCAGTTTCAACATCTAGAATTAAATAGGATGTTAGTTGTTCCGCAGATAGGAGTAGTGTTTATTGTCCTGTATGGTCAGTGGCAGTGCTATTCTGAGATCTGTAGATGCTAGATTATCAGTATTTTTGGATGTTGCTGCATTTTACATTTTATTTGGAGTCTTCCTTTTGTTTTGTTTTTTTCCCAGATATATGAAAATATGCAATACCTGCTTATATCATGTAGAAAAGCTTAGCAATTATTAATTTTTCTTTTAATTTTTTTTTATTTGACCAAAGTTGGTGCTGCACTTGACGCAGTGTGTTTTAGGTGTTTGTCTTTGTACTTTTGTGATTTTGAATGCACATGCAGGAAGGGCTCTTCTTAGAGAAGCAGTCAAACTGTGAAGCACTAAGCTGAACCCTGCTTCAAGCAATTTTTGTTTTACAACTGTTCCTTTCACAAGCAAGCCTTAAAAAAAAAAAAAAACTTCCTTTTTCTTCAGATCCCACACCCATTTTTATTAGCAGACTGCAATCAATCCACATTCAATAAAAGTATATAATGCCCATTTTTATATGCACGTTTTTAAACTTCCAAGTTCTGAAAATTGTTTACTGGTTATTCTCTATTTAAGGAAAAAATAAAATGTTTTGGATTTTCATATGTGTCTGATAAGTGGTTGAGTAGTCATTTTGCTCTATTGTATTGTGTGATTGTTAGTATATGGTATCACATCCTCTAGCCAGCATCCTTTGCCTTCCCTATAGCACTTAGCTGGGCATTACTTTATTAAGACATATGTGCACTAAAAAAAATAGCAGCTTTCAGTGCTTCACAGTGAAGGGAAAAAAGCCTAGACAAACATTTTGTCAGAACCTTGCTATGAGACAAGGTATTACCAGTAAATTGGTTGTATATACAATAAAATTGCACCCTTTTTTAAACAAAACAAACTAAGCAATAGTTTGGGCAGTTAGTTGTTTTTAGTGAGCATGTTGTAGTCATGGCTGCAAAGAGAGAGAATTAAACTGCCCACTCAGAAGATATGTAATTTGTATGTTGTATAGTTTTATTGATTACACTGATTTATTCTACCCTATTTTATAATGCAGGACTTTTGTAATGTTGTTTAAATGAGGAAAAATTTCTGTCAAATTAGCTTAGTGGAATTTCTGATTGTTCGTTATAAAGGCAGCGTTCATAGAATTGCTTTTTTTTTTTTTTTTTTTCCTTTGGGAACTGGATTTAAGTTAAAAACTTTCCTGTTTCCTTTTTGTATGTATTTAAATACAGTTATTTTTCTTCTCTCAATGGTATAGCATATTCCTATGCTTGAGAAGTATAGGCTACTGAAGAACCATTGTAAATGGACATTACAGGTATGCTGTATTTTTGAAGGTATTTTGTCATATTAAGTTTGATGACGCTAAAGTTAGGGAATTCTGAGCAGAATTGCGAGAAAAAAAAAATGTTTTAAAGGCTTTAAAACATTAGGTAGGCGGTCGAGGGTGTTAACCAACAGGGGTTGTAAAGCATTACACACTAAATCCAGTTTTTTGTTCACCTTGCTGTCACGCAGCCGCCGCGGCAGCAGGCCGAGGAGCAGAGGCCTGGCAGGGCAGCGCCGTGCCCGCGCCCCGGCCCTGGCTCAGCAGCAGGTTTCGGGCCCTCTTCCCTCCAGGTTGCTCTAGCAGTTATTTTTTTCGTCACGCGAACGACTTTTTTCTCCCCTCCCCGTCTCCTTCTCTCCAGAAGTTGTCAGACGCACAAATTCTCTGACCTGCAGTCACCCACCCACCCATCCAAATTGAAAGGCCTAGAAAAGTGCTTAGCGCGAACTGACTTTGCCAGTTAATTCCTTTCTTTTTCCTCTTTTTGAACTAGGGCACTTGCTTTTATCATGCCGCACACCCCAGCAATGCCATTATTTATTCCTCTTCCTTTATAATAAAAACTTTCGGGCTTAAAGTTAGGCAGCCATGGTACACTTTGTCTCTGCTGTTTTTTCCCCCTCCCCCTTAAGGCCGAAGGGGAACAGAAACACAAAGTTTTCTCAACTCCACAGTATTCAGTCAGCCCACAGGAATATGCAAAATCCCTCTAACATTTTTTTTTTCTTTCTCTATTCCTCTTTGTTCCGTATATTTGCAGCTTTGTAGTAACAGTGTTATAAAATATTTACTGTACAAAAATACAAAAAACCCAGATACATAGCCTAAAACAGTTTTTTTTTCCTTGTGGTGAATTTTTTTTAAGAATGTCAGTTAATATTGTACTTTGCATTGTGTCTCTGGAAATATCTTTTTTTTTTTTTTTTGGTAGAAGGCCTCCATCGAACAAAATTAAAACCATAACCGGCATGACAATGTAAGGAGAGCTTCAATGGCACCTAAACAATAAATAAATAACAAAATAAACCTCATGAGGTCTGTTGGAGGCAGGTCTTGTGAAGTTAACACTGCCTGCTAGGCAGGATTTTCATTAAATCAAGCTTACAATGCCAATTTTGTCTTGAAGTCAATGCATGTATTACTGTTTGACAGTAAACCCAGCTATGCCATCATCAAGTCCAAGGCTGCGCAATAGTCTAATTAGTATCGAGTACATTTTCCTTTTATTTTTTCCAATAAAAAAGCAGTGGGATGAAAATTGCTTTGATATATAGCAGGTAACATTGAAGCTATTCCATAGCACTTAACTGTAGTGAATACTGTGTCACCAATTCTGAAATCAATTTAATGTTTAATGCAAATCCATTACATGGTGCTATTACAGGCTGGCAAAATGATTTACAAAAATGTGACAACTTGGGCTCAATTCACTCTGCTTTCCAACAATGTAAATGCATAGCAGTGTTTATCTGCATGAAAACTATGCACTAATCTATCTGAAAAAAAAAAAAAAAGAAAAGAATATATCAACTTTGGTATCTACTTTCCGTTTACTTCAATCCTTGCCTTTTTGGTCATTGTTATAATGCCAGCTTTAGGACAGAAAGAGTTATAAGAAAACCAGCATAATACCTGATATATTAAAATGTAGTGCCTGTGAAATCTGTATTATATTGCTCTTCTGAAGTAAGATTTTTCTACACCGGTAGCCTTCGCTGTCTGTCAGAACCTTCTGATATAGGTGATGTAAAATAACCGTACAATATTAATGCATGCTATTCCATAATGCTTAGTAGCTGTATGAATATTACTCAAAGTTATGTTAGTCTTTTTTTCTGACTTGGTTCTTGTCAGATAGGTTTAAAGATATTTCACTGAGAACGCAAATTCTGTCTTTTCTTGATTTGGGGTGTTTTCAGTATTTTGGAGGTATACATTTACTTAAATTCAGTATTACTTGTGTTTTGGGTTTTTTTTCTTTTTTTTCTTTTTTTTTTCCTTTTTTTTTCCTTTTTTTTTTTTTTTTTTTTTTCCAGAGGGCAGGACATGGTGTTTGAGACCAGAAATCCGTGCCTGGTAAGATTTTTGTCTCAAAAAGCTACCCTAAGAATTCAAAGAGCTTGCTCTGAAGAACATACCATAAAGTTCAAATTTTAAGGGACAGTCCTTTAAACCCATAAACGAGATTGAGCTCGTCTTGCAAGAGATTTCTTAATGGGCAGCGGTTAACCAGGTACCCATGCTTGACCCTTCTTCACACCAGACTTCCTCATATAGAAGAAAAACCCTTAAAAAAAAAAAAAAAAAGAAAAAAAGAAAAAAAAAACCTCATGTGGTTGTTTAGTTTCATGCACAGTTGCAATATTTTTCTTCAGACAAACTCTGTACAAACTTTGGGCCCGATTCATAAAAGCTCATTTGCTATTAACACGGGACTCTGGTGGGCTTTTCTCATCCAAATTTCGGATCGCTTTCTGTCCGAGGACACGCTCTGGCCGGTCCTTCTTTCCCCAGCACGCGCGCCTGCTCGCTTTCCTCACCCTCCCCTTCCCCTCCCCACCTCCCCTAACTCCAAACGAGAACAAAAATCGATGGGCCGCGGGGCCGCGGAGGCAGGAGGGGAGGAAGCGCAGGCCCATGCTCCGACACCTCAAACGCACAGGCGTGCGAGAGAAAAGGGGGAGGCAGCGGACGGGGACGACCCCGAGCCGCGCTCCGGCCCTTGCGAGGTTTTGTTGAGGTACACGCTGCTCAATTACAAAAGAGATTCTGTCTGTACCAGAAAAACGCGCTAGATTGCTACCTCTGAGCTCTAGAGAAAACCTTCGTAAAGGAGAACACCTGTATACAATGTGAACTTTTGTACTTTGTACGCTTTTTTTTAGGGAAGACTATTTTCCACTTAGTTAATCTTCTATGCTCGAGCATGAACAAAAACAATTGTGTTCAGTGAAATCCCCCCCCCTTTTATCTACATCCACAAATTAATATGAGGGAAAAAAAAAGAAGAGTTTCTAGACGGAGCATGGTAGGAAGAGATCCCCCGGCTTGGCATCTCTGCCTTGGCCGCTGCTTGCTCTCGCTGCGGGCATCCCTCGGGGGAAAGGGCTGCAAAATTCCTTGCTTTGGAAACACAATCAAGGAGAAAGCCCCGCTTTGGATGGCTCAGCGGTTTCTCCGCGCAGTTGAACTTTGACCTAGCCCTGGCCCGCTTTCCGAGACTGGTCCAGCCAAGTCCCTCGGTGTCGCTTTTAAATCCGGGGCACTAAAATTTCCACTGGCCGCGTGAAAGATCTGCTGCAAATTCACTTGACACCCGTGTTAATACCATGTCGTGTTCATTTTTTTATGAGTCAGGCCCCTCGTGCCTCTAGTATACTTGTATTGACTCTCATAGTTACCATTTTAGTTTTACTGTGTTCTGTGAAAAAAATTGTAATTGGTTGAGAATCACTGTGGGCATCCATTCTTATTCAACTAAGTCTCCGCAGGTTTTTTGAGCTGGTGTGGATTAGTTTAACTCTTGTATTCAACCATTAGTGCTACCACCTTCTCACATTACAATACAATTACTGGAAGCAAGTACTGCATTTCCTATGCAACAAAAAAGGAAAATAAAAAATTGCTAATGCTAACGGGCCGTGTTGTTATTTACTTGCACAGGGTATCTGCGCGCTCGCGGCACTGCGGGACTCGCTGCGAGGCCGAGTGCTCCGGGTACGACACACGGGGCCGGCACCAGCCCGCCCACCTCGCTGCTCCGGGGTCCCCAAACTGCAGGAATTTGGTTAAATCGAACCGCAGCCGGCGCATCAGCTGTGCTGTCGGTGTCCCCTGCACACAAAATCGCTCCTGCCGTGGTAACCAGCTGCATCCCAGCGAACCTCTGCAGGTTAAATCGCTCACAGTCAAGACACGAAGCACTTTGAGTAAAAATTAACCGAGATTAATTAATTCTGCAAATGCCACGATGTATCTTTAAAGGGAGCTAAGCGCTAAAAACGCCACCACGTTGGCCAAGCGCCGCGGTGCCGGCTGCGTTTCAGCCGCTGATGATGGAGACCTCGCAGCCAGCCCGGGCCGTGCTGTCCTGCACCTCCCTGCGGGGCTTCTGGGGTGCGGGGCAGAAAGCGCAGCTTTCTTCACTGCACTTTGAGGTTTTTCCTCACGTGATGCCTTTTTCCCGAAAGAAACACGCAGAAGTTAAGATTTGCAGAAGGCAATTTTTTGCATTTAAGCAGTTCTGCCTGCTTTCTACATAAACGCTGGCACAAGGCTGGGGCAGCTGTGCTGGTGGCCCTGCAGGGACAGGAGGTGGGGAGCCTTGGGTGCACACCCCTTCCCCGGGCAGCACCAGCTGTGAAACAGCTCTTCCTTCTTCTTTTGGGGAAAATCAGTGTTTCCCACTAACTAGGTGCCCGAAGCTCACAAAGCGCGGGTATTTCTTTTCTGACCACCCCCCCCACACCTGTTTCATTTCGGGCTTCGTGGCCAGGATGGGAGGTTTGGGCCGTGCACAGATCTAATGCCACCGTCCTCTGGTGCCCCCTCCACACCCCTCACCATGCCTCTGGCCTCATCTGGCCAGTGGCAGCTCTGTGCCTGGTCACTGCTCCAGACACGGCACCAGCGTTTGGGAAGAAAGCTCGTCCCGGCGCTGCAGGAGAGAGCCCGAACGCTGGCGGTGCTCAGAGGGAACCAGGAGGGGCTCCAGGGGGTCGGCCGGATCCTGCCCCACGCAGGGCAAAAGCTGTAGGGGAGCAGCCACCCATGGGGCCTGGCCTTGGTCGCCCTCTCCCTCTTGCTTGCTGCTTGTCTTGCACTCTTCCCTTCTCGCTTTCTCCTTCTTTCTTCCTGCAGGAAAAAAAAAAAGGTCTCCATCAGCACCTAAGGAAATAAATCCCATTCATTATTTATCGCTATGAAAAAGTGTCAGCTGGGATCGGAGTGCAAGAAGAATACACAATAGCCCAACAATAAAAAAAACAAAAATTTTGGGTGGGAGAATCACCAAGTGGTGTTCAGGCAGAGAAAAATTTCGCTGCCCTGACCTGGGGGGAGAAGCAACGGAGGTGTTGAGGGGCCTGCGGGACGCGAAGCCCATCGGCGCAGGCACATTGCAGGGCACAGGCGACACGTGCACACACCCCGGCTCGTCCCGCTCGTGCACATGCACGCGGGTGGGATTGCACATGCACACGCACACACACACACGTGAGGTTTCATTTATCACCGTTTGATCACGCCTCTCCCCTCCTGCGCAGCCGGGCAGCGGCACCTCGGGCGGAGCGGTGGTGGTGATCAACGCCGAGTTTCGACCTTTGGCTTTTTCACCTTTCCTTCCCCAAATCCGGGCCGTGCCCAGTTGCTTTTGCGTCAAAGCTATATAACATTCAGAAACGCTCACACTTCTCTCAAGCTTATTGTTATTACAAAGATATCCCGAAGGTATTACTTACACGTCACGAAGCAACGGCCCTTTAAACTCATATTAGTGGCGGATCTGGCTACTTAATCTCTTCCTTAAAAGTAAAAGTTCCCGATGATACGGAAAGGAAGAGGCTCGGGAGCGTGAGCGAGGCAGCGGGTTCGTCTGATGTCTTTTATCTGCCACAGACAAGCCGAGCCTGGAAATATTTATTGGTTCAGTCCTTCAGCAACATGGTATTAATTGCCGCCGAGTGTTTTGATAGGTAGTTAGCACAAGGGTATTAATGAAAATAGCACCACTTCATTTTAAAATTAACTACTTGGCCATTCAGCAACATGAGCTGATAAATTATGGCAATAAATTCGCGACTGAGATTTATGCAATGGCACCGCGCGCTCCCACGGCGCGGGGGCCCTCGTCGCCCCCATGCCTCCACGCAGCTTTGTGGGTGCCTTAAATCCCTGCAGACGCTCGGGCCCGGGAGTTTCACAACCTCTCGGGTCAGTTCTGGTGCTCTTTAAAACCGACGGCGCTGGGGGCAGCTACACCAGAGCCCCCAGCAGAGTGGGGAGCCCCGCAGGACTGAAACCACCACATGCCCCACGTTGTTGGTTTGATTACAGCAGGTGCCCGACCTGCCCATGCCACAGCGCCCAAATAAATCCTCCCATGCTCCCCAAAACCTTAGAAACGGGGAGCTGGGCAGCTGTTGCTGCAGACCTGCAGGGTCTGATGTTGTTGTTGTTGTTGTTGGCTGATGAATGGCCTCGCACTTGCCAACGCCGGACCAGCGTCTGCTGATTCCCGTCCCTCTCTTCCCTTCCAAGAGGCAGAAGCAAACCAGGGCTGTGATCGAGGTCAAACCCAAGCCCACCCCTTTCTCTGGGATATTTTCCAACATTTTCTTTCGCTCAGGTGGGGTTTTTCTGCATCCCATCTCTCAGAGGCCAGAGGATGTGCCAGGTTTGTCTGCACGCGGCCATCAGTGCACAAGCCGAGAGCAAACCCGCTCTGCCTGCGGCACCTGCGGCACCAAAGCAGCCCCGGCCCTGGCACAAACCTTGCTCGCCCAGGACATAAAGCCTCTCGTGAGCGCCGTCCATAACCCGCCTTTTTTGACAAAGAAATATTAATCTGTGAAAAATGAATGGCAACTCCCTGCCTTAGGCAGCGAAGAAATTGGAAAATGTTCCTATAAATGTGATTCATATGACATAATACCTGCCCGCATATTGCATTATCCAAACCTATTAGAATGGAGATGCAGCCAACTATTTTGTTATATGGGGTTTAATCTTTTTCCCCATTGTTCATTATTACCCTACAGAAATTTCATAACCTGGCATCTTTTTTTTTTTTTTTTTCCCCTTCTAGTTGTGGCTTTTCCCTTGTGCCATCCCAGTGGGTTGAAATGAGTGCAAAACACCCCAAAAAGTGCCCAGCGTCTGCGTGCTGTGGGTAGAGGGCACAAACCTGCTGGGGGTGTCAGCAGCAGGGTGCTGAACGAGGGCACGGGGGGGGGTCTCAGGGTGGCACCCCCAGCTCTGGGGTAGCCACGTGGGCAGCGGGCTGGGAGGGCACTGCGGGTCCCCCGGGATGTCTCCGCTCTTTAGACAACCACGAGCGATGTGCTCTCCTTCCAAACTAGTGCATTTTGTTACCGGGCGGGAGATGCACCCGTTTCGTAGAAAATTCAGCTAAATGTTGCATTTATTTATAAACGTGACAAATTTAATAGGGTAGGAAAGGTATTTGAATTATTGATTGTTAAATATTTAAGCTCCGAGTACCCATCCATCAACATGTGTGAGAAAGCTCAGGACAGATTTATGATGTTGGAGTTTTCCTGGTTAGCTGGCACTTGGCATTTCTATTAATTATATCCCACACACTCCTTTTTTTGTATGTGTGTGTTTTTTTTTTTTCCCTGGGATTTGTTAGAAGTATTTATAAAAGATGTCCCTATTATACCATTTAAATATTGTTTGTGCAACTGGAACATGTTTTCTATCGGGGTTTAATACACTGTTTGATTTAGGAGAAAATTAAATTAGAAGGTGTAAGTCTCAGGAGACGAGTGCTTTATTTGAAAAGGGTTTCCACCACTGGAAAGCACAAAGTTTTTCTTTTACGTATAAATATTTTGCTCCCGGTGTCCCCGGTGTGCGGGTGGGAAGGAAGCAGAAGACTCAGCCTGTTTCTCTGCAGCCCGGTGCTGGGGCAGGTGGGAGGCTTTTGGCAAAGGCTTCTTTGACGTTAAATCACTCAGAGTCTAAAAAGTGCCTCGGTTTTGCCCAGCGTGGTGCCAAAACTCCTGTTGCACTGTGAGCAAAAGCTCCTGGTTCCCAACCTGGGGGTGAAACCTCTGCCATCACATGGGGATGGGGCGCCAGGAGGTGGCACCTCCTGTGCCCAGCTCTGGTCCGGCAGGGAAGTGCTGATGATGCTTGTCCTCGCTCATCCCCAAACTGCGTTTGTGGCAGCGGGAGGGGATTTTGTCCTGTCATGAGCCTGGCTCTGTCACCACCAAGCCTCCTCCCTGCTTGCTCTGCTCCTGAGTGCACGCTTGGCTTGGGGTCGGTCCTTTCTTTCCTGGGGGCGTGGAGGCTTTGGGGAGGAAAAGGCTCAGGGTTGGCCGCAGGGCGAGGCTGTGCCCTGGTCCCCAGCTGGACCCTGTGCACTACCCAAAAAGTGTCCCAAAGTCCTCCTCGTACCAGGACTTCGTCTTCACTCTGTAACCACACTGATGATGGGGAGGGGGCACGATGCGTTGCATGATGTTTGTTATGTTCATTAACAACCCCCCTCCAGCCCCCGTTACTTCCCTGGGCGGGGGAAGGATGCGAATGCCCGCGTCGCGGCCCCAGCGCCACGGAAGGGTTCGTGCAATGGGAGGAAACCGCCGAGGAGCAGCGGGTCAATAATGCACCTCCTAAAAACCAGCTCCCTGAGTGTGTATCGCTATGATAGATTGTAATTGCTCAAGAAGAGCCATTATGGCCTGTTAGGTCAATACTCTGCATTTCCAAAGTGCTTTAATTAATACATATTTACATCAGGTAATAGCAGGGATTTCTCTGAGCCATGGTATGAGGCCAAGAGAGGCTCCTAACTTTCATAATTTGGAGGGGTGGGCATGATTTAGTCTCTCCGTGCTTTGTTGCAAATTACAGAAATGCGTCTGGTGTCACGAGCAGCGAGAAAATCTCCGTCCTCCTCCAGGCGGCCCCGTGCTTCGGGAACAGGCACGGGGGCACGCAGGGAGCAACCCCCAGCACTTTGCCAGCCGCAGCCCCTCGTCCTTCCCCTCGCTGTTCAGGGCCATAAATAAGGTAACGGCAGATATATTGCTGCTGCTGTTACTTGCACGGGCAGGCGCCATCAGGAGAAAGGCTGCGGGTGCTGGGGAGGCGAGCTCCCGGCTCCGCCATGTTCCTGGGCCCCACCACATAGCAAAGCCCTCATTTTGCTGGGTTTTCACCCGTTTCCTTGCCCTGGGAGCGTGCAGCCCTCCAGGAGGGGCCAAGGCTGAGTTCGAGGTGCTCAGCCCACACCAGGCACACAGGTGAGCGCTGGGGCCGCCTGGTGCCCCAGGTAACACTGAAACACAAACAGGGCAAGGTTATTGATTTTTTTCTCCTTCTTCTTTCCCCGAGACCACAAATTAGAAACGGCGCTGCTAAAACTCACTGGCCTCTCCGCAAATTTTAATTAAAGCATAAATAAATCATTTTGGGTGCTGCACTTGCCTATAAACAATGAGGGAGATGGCACCCTTACAACTGCTTGTCAACATTTGGTGACTAATGAGTCACTGTGAAAATACAATCTGAAGGGACCGAATTGAAACCAGACCCCGGCGCTAACGAACGGCACATGCCCGCCCGCCGCAGCACGGCGGCCGAGGGCCCCCAAACCGCCCCTGGGGGCGGGGGGTGCTCAGCCGCGCAGCCCCGGCCTTTATTGAATAAAGCGCAGCGCTGTAATGCGATATTGCAGCTGCAGCCTTTTTGCCACGTTGTGGAGTAATGTTTTCCCCTGTCCTTGCAGCAAACAATAACCATATGCTGCGTGTGTTACCAAATGTTTATTTTATTTCTTCGTCAGGACACGAGGCGGGCTCTGAAGAAGGGCTCGCGCTGTTCCAAGTGGTTTCCAGCCAGCCCTGCAAGGACCGCGGCATCCCACGCCGCGCCTCACCGCACGGCCCCGCGTGGCCCTGGGCGCTGACCTGAAGGGTGTCCCCATGCAGCATATCACCCCACACACCACATCGCACCCCCCCACACCATATCGCACCCCACCACACCATATCGCACCCCATCACCCCGCACCATGCCATGCCACACCGGCCTGCAGCAGCACGGCCTCAGATGTCCTCCCAAGGCCGCAAGTCATGCTCACACCAGGCAGCTTCCACCACCGCCTTCAGTTCAACAAGACACCAAGCTGGTTTGGTTTTCTCCACCAAACACGTAAAGCAGGCCTAATTTTCAAGGTTTTTATCCCCCACAAGGGACCAAGGGGTTTACCCAGGCAAGGGCTGCACGTCCCATGCACACACACAGCCCTGCATTTCTCTGATACACCCAAAAGCGCCACGCTTGCTGCGGCTCCATGACTGCCGGCACCCCACAAGCTGCAGCCAAGTGTCTCCACACTGTCTTGACCTAAAACACCCCAGACCGACGCCATTTCCACCCCAGCACCCTGCTGAGCCCACCCGACCCCACAACGCTTTCCTCTTCGTCTTAATTAATGAGTGAAATGTTCAGGATCCTGTGGGCGTAGCAGTCATTCAGGCCCGAGGAGCCTGAGCAAGGAGCTGTGCCCTCAGGCGCAGGCGAGTGGCTGCTCTTCCCTCACACCCCTGTCATTCAGCTGAAACAGCAGCAGCAGACGGACAGACAGACAGACGGACAGCCTGCATCCAGCACGTCCAATATATGCTGATATCCACAGCCCGATTCCCAGCGGGTCTCCTCTGGGGGTCAGAGCCCAGCCCCTGGTGCCATGGCAATGGGAATTAGGCCTGCTTAGCTCGCCTTTTTTTCATTATTATTCCCTTGAACGCAGGCTCGTGAAAAGAAAGAAAAATATTATGTTCCGTGTGTCGCTTCTGCGAGTCAGAAACCAATCTTGACAGGGGAAAAAAAGAAGGGGAAAAAAAAAAAAAAAAAGAAAAAAAAATCCCAAAGCTCCCAACTGTAGCACATGCTCATGGAAACAAGATGTGGAGCACATGAGGCTGTCCCAGGGAGAAAGTTTTCTAAAAATAACATATGCAGATTATGTACATAAAATGTCATGAAATATCAGCACATAAAAACGTGTGGTAGTTCAGGCTGTTGCAATTACAGCTAAAATGTGCCAGATGAACGACACGCAGCATTTGGTGCTGTCTGCAGCGAAAGCCAGGCACGGGGCCAGCGGCCGCGGGTGCTCAGCCCCACAGCACCGCCACGCCACGACCCACGAGTTGCCCGGCCTGCCCCAAAACCGCCGCTGAACACTTCCTAGCTGCCCGTTTTCATAAAACATCCATCTCTGGATTTCATCCCTGGGCCTGCTTTGCTCCTCGTTGGGTGACGGCTCTCGGCCTTGTCAGCAGGAACACAGCGGGGAAGGGGGGGGTCCCCGGCCACGTAGCTGTGTGTACACACGAACACGATTTGGTTCACGATTTGTCCTCATGCAATGGTGATCAGAAAGTGCCTCGCACACAAGGGGATCCCCACACACCCCAAGGGCCACCTCTTTCCCCTGGGCTTTGTGCTCGCTGCAGGGCACTCCCAACAGAGCAGCACAAATGGAACAGTGCCAGCTCTTTGGCTTCGCTAAACCACATTTCTCAGGTAACGTCGCTGCTTAGGGCAGGGCAAAATTCACCTCAGTGGGCCCAGGTTGGATTTTGGGCAGCACCAAGCACAGGCGGCTGTGGGGACCGGCCCCACTGGCAGCTCTGAGGCCTGCAGCACTGTGCTGAGGGGCCCTGCCTCACGGGGTGTGATACCCTGTTAGGTTGCACTTTTTAATCGCTTTTCTAGCAAATAGGGGTTTTGTCCGTCGAGTCGGCCAGAATTAAATTACTTCGCAAGAGATTTCTTTTTTTCCCCCAAGGATACTTTTTATTTCGTGCCACAAAACGCACGCTGCTGGCGGCTCTTGGGGAGAACAAGGCCTTTTGTATCGAAGTCCAGAAAAGCAACATGATTCATTGCTTTCTCATTATTTTGTCCTCTTGCTGGATATTGCCGGGGAAATTCCGCCCCCCACCCCCCCCTTTCTTTCTTTCTTTCCAGCCCGTTTGAAAGCAGCTGATGGAAGGAGAGGAATATTCATCTCCCCGCTTCGCTCACGTGGCCGGCGGAGCCTCGGCAAACTTCGATGGCCGGCATCCCGGCGCCAAGCAGCCCGAGCGCAGGCAGGGCAGCGGGAAGGCTCGCGCCCTCGGCTCGCCTCGAGAGCCTTCCTGCGCCGCGGCTCGTTCCCCTGCAGTGCGGGGAAGGCTGTCTGCGGGAGTGAATTGTGTACTGCGGCAGACGGGGCTCTTTTTATTTCCATTGATTTCCGGTTAATCGCTTTTGCCCTCGCGAGCCGACGCGCCAGCTCGCACGCCGGGCTGTGCCGCGGCCGCCGGGGCTGGGGGGAGGCAGCGGGACCCCCGTGGGGGCCGGTGGAGGTCCAGAGACCGTGGGGAGGTTTGAGGATGGAGGTGTCTGCTTGGGAAATGAGCCACAGCATAGTGCATGTTCATGGGGAAATCTTGTGCCAGCCCTGGTGGGTGCTGAGCAGCCTCAGTTTCTCCAGGCAGGGAAAGGGGTTGATTTTCCTCATTGCTAAAGGACAGGAGGGATAACACCAAGATCCTACGTAAACCTTCCTGAGGGGCCCCTCCTCCCTCAGCACCATGGTCCTGAGCCCTCCCCAGCGCCGCCTGCCCCAAGGAAAAGCCCTTCTCCCAGCATTTTCCCATCTGGGATGCTCCCCTGGTAGAGATCCCAACTCACTGTGCTGCGCCCCCTCCTTTACAGCCTCCCTGTTGGTTTTTGGGAGGATGTCCTTCTCATTTTTAAATAACATTTTTGCACCACTTGGGAGTAGGCAGGGTGTTCTCGTTTTCTTTCTCAAGGGGATCTGGAAGGGGGGGCAGATGCTTGGCCTGCACCCACACCCCTGTCCTGTCATGGCGTCAGGCCCCTGCAATGCTCTCCGACATGCTGCTGCCTCACAAAACCGGGCCTTCTGTCTCACCACAAGACATGGTGAACAGCAAAATTCAGCACGGTGACGTTCATGGGGAGGTGGCACGTGGTCCCACTGAGTGGGGTCAGTCCAGACAAAGGGAGAGAAAAGGGCTAAGGTGGTTGTTGTCTGACACAACTGAGGAGAAAATGGCCGGGGCAGCGTGGAGCGGACAGCTCTCCTCCCAGCACAGACAGGATCCGGACAGGGAACGTCCCACCTGAGCAGCTGTGGAAGCAAGGCTGGAAAATGAAAGCTCCAGAGCCAGGAGGAAGAGGAAGAAGCAGATAAAATACACTTCTGAAAAGGATTTTGAGGTGAGACTCGTGACTTTTTAATGCACAGGACTGAGTTCACTCCCTCTGTGGCAGGACGTGGCCTGGCCTCGGCTCAGCCAAATGCCAGTGGGAAGGGAAGGGAAGGGAAGGGAAGGGAAGGGAAGGGAAGGGAAGGGAAGGGAAGGGAAGGGAAGGGAAGGGAAGGGAAGGGAAGGGAAGGGAAGGGAAGGGAAGGGAAGGGAAGGGAAGGGAAGGGAAGGGAAGGGAAGGGAAGGGAAGGGAAGGGAAGGGAAGGGAAGGGAAGGGAAGGGAAGGGAAGGGAAGGGAAGGGAAGGGAAGGGAAGGGAAGGGAAGGGAAGGGAAGGGAAGGGAAGGGAAGGGAAGGGAAGGGAAGGGAAGGGAAGGGAAGGGAAGGGAAGGGAAGGGAAGGGAAGGGAAGGGAAGGGAAGGGAAGGGAAGGGAAGGGAAGGGAAGGGACACATCTGGACATGTGAAACATGACAGAGGGCAGCCCGGCCCACTCCGAGCCCTTGAGGCAGCAGTTCAGCACTGCGCTGCTACGCCCGTCTCAGAGAATTTCAACTCCTGCACACTGAGGCAGAAGGCAGAGGGACGGCTGGCCCACGACATGGGGGTGTCTTGTCACAAGAAACTGCTGGAGAAGGGAATGTAAAGGCTGCCAGGTCACCGCGCTGGCAGAGGGTTTTGCTGGGCTGGGCTCGGTTTGCTCACCCTGCGAGGGCTGGCATGGATGTGGGAGTCTGAACAGCACTGGTGGGAGCGGCAGCTCAGGCCACCCCCAGCACTCCCTCAAAGTCAGCTTCTTAAAACAAACACCGCCCTGGGACAGCAGCTGCTGGAGATAACCAGCGGGTTTGGGTGCTGGAGGCGTTTGGCCTTCATGTTTTTCTCACTCCGGGCACAAAACGCGCCGTTATCTGCCGTCCAGCACACGCACCCTGCGCTGCGGTGCCGTGGGCACAATGGCTTCTGAGCGTAGTCTCAGTTTTGTTCACCTCAGAGAAAGTCATTGGTCAAATTTAATTCAAACAGGGATCAATTAGAAAAGGTTGTGACAGACAGTTAAAGTCACCAGCAACTCCTATAAATTGTGGGTAGAATTTCCTCCTTTGCCATATACTGGTTTAACGTAGGAAATGGCTCATTTGCAAGCTAAAGGTTTAATTAGGAGAAAAAAAAAGGTCAGCAGAGATCAGATGTGAATTGCAAAGTGCCAAAGAAGTTTACTGCAGCATCATATTTATTGAGAGGCATGCTATAGATCTGCTCCCTCTCTGCCCAGAATGCTAATAGCATCCCTTTGAATTCTTAATATCAACAGAAAAATCATCGATGATACATCGGATGCTTTAAAACTATTTGGCACCCGCTTTCCCTTTATGATAATCAGAGGGCTCTGCTAAGACCCAGAGACTCCTTTACCCATCTTGTTAATTGTGGATCGCTCTTTCCAGGTCAGGTTTCCAGAACGTGACACCTTTCAGCTCGCTGTTTCCTCTCCCAGCCATCGCAATATGAGCTTTGCACAGGATATTTATTGCTCCTACCGATCAGGGACATAGTCACGAAAGCAGTGTAAATTGTGCCAGAAATACCAGTGCGATGAAAATTCATGGGGATTCTTCCTCACCTCACTGTATTCCGAGTGGTTCTTGGGGGCGTACGAGCCGCAGAAATAACGAGTTCTGTAAAAGCTCTCTCCAAAGCCCCGGCAGCAGCAGAAGTGTGAATGCAGGAGGGCTTGGCCACCTTTTGGGCCAGCGATGGGTGAGCAGAGCCACGGCCGGCCCCGTGGAATTGCACCTGGCGCACCGCTGCTCCAGCAGACAGAGGAGAAGCGCCGGCGTCTCACCCTGAGACCTGAGGAGCTGCCCCCCAGCCACCACACCTCTGGGGATGCTCCCACCGGTGAGGATTCATTTTGGTGCTGCGGCAACTTCCCTCCTGCTGGGACCTTGCCAGCAGGCACAGGTGCTGTTTCCAGACCAGTCTGCGCTGCAGCTGGGGCTGGGCGGCTTCCACGCCGCGAGGCCAGGGCTGAGCGGGGCTCTGAGCGCCCTGCATCGCCACCGAGCGCGATGAACACTGCAAAGGTGCAGAGACTGCGAGCTAGGTGGAGTGAAATCAAAATGGCAGCTGGACCTGGCCAGGAGAACAATGGCAATTTTTACAGTCACTTCCATTTGTTCCAGTATCACTCAGCCCAAACCCAGTTTGATTTGATGCAGCGATTTTGCTTTAAGCAGCACTGTATGAGACAGGACAGACAGCAGAGCAGATTGCAAACTGATGTCAGTAATTTCAGCGGGCGATGCTAATTCCCAGCACCTGAGACTCACGTCCTCCGTGCAGCGTTGATAACACTGATTTCAGTAATTTCGGCAAAGCAAACTTTCTGACCAGCAGGCTGAGGATGGAGAAGGCTCTTCACTCTTGTGGTGCATCAGGAACACAGCAATTATCGGCTGGCAGTTCCAACTGCCTGGTAAAGCATGAAGAGTAAAATAAACACGTCGTGGCTCTCAGCTCAGAACAGAAGAGCTGTAATTGTTTTCAAGTTTGACTGCTGCCCCGTCTCACCGCACGGGGGGAACGACGCAGACCTCAGCGCATCTCTCTTACAACAAAGGTGCATGGCGCTCCATGATTCCAGCACGTGTAGGATTCAGGTGTGATCCATGTAAAGCATCAACCATTTCCCCTCGACACCACCCAAAGGCAGCACTACCTCAGGCGAACCCCACTGCTGTTACAAAGCTGGCTTCTGTGAACGTCTGAAGAGGTGCAAGAGCCTCGCTCGTCTTTGCTGGGTGCACAGGGGCAATTCGGCAGCTCCGACAGCCACATCGTGTCTGGTATCATCTAAGCTGACTCGATAGAGATGTCAAGTTTGAAAAGATAGCAGAAGTCTGCCTTGCAATTTAATTGGCTTACACTTCTGTATATCCTATTTTAAAAGTAAGGCCTTTAAAATGCGATTTGGACGAGAAACTTGTGCAGGGCTTTACCCTGGGCAGTCTCACAGACCTCTCAGCGACAAAAACAGAACGGCTCTTAATACGAGCTGCATATACGGCTGGATTTATGGACTATTCATTATTTTAATAGCACTTATTGACTTAGGGTCAAATATCTTTTTCCAACATTTTTTTATTTAAGGAAAGAGCCCGTATGTCACAATCTCATGCCTCATCTAATTGGATAAGTGTTTCCTTTGTCCTTGAAACCAAAAAGTAGAATGCGTATCCAGGAGCTACAGAATGAAAAAGCATCTGCCTTTGGTATTTGGCATGCCTCAATTAAAAAACCCGCTGCCTGCGCTATAATTTTTTGAATTCTGACCAGCGCACTTCTGCTCAGATTCAAACAGACAGTCCTGAAGGTCGAGCTAGGGGTATTTAAAACCAAATCCTTTGGAACAATGCTTAGAACATTAATGTTTTACATACAACAGGAAAAAGGCCCGGAACCAGCAGAGCTAAGCTCGTGGTCATGCTGAAATCCAGGGACCGATTCACATGCTCGCTCGTCTTGGAGCGTTTCTGCAGGCTCCTGCTGGACTGCAGTTTAAGTCCGTTTTCACGAAGTGGCTCCCCTCCCTCCCATTCCCACGAAGCCAGTGCTCAATATGCACAAAACACTTCCATCTTTAAAAAATAATTGAAAAGGTGCACCCTGAAGTTCACTGGATCGATCCCTCTGAATTATTTTATTTAGAAGACACTTCATTGTGTCAAAGATTTAATGGAGAGGTTACGATGCCCAGCCTTCGGAATGTCAATGCATTAAACTGGAGCGTTGCAGGGAATGTTAAAATCCCCGTAACGTACGCCCAAGCAAAACTGTCAGATTTTTGAAATATGAAAATTCTTACACAGTTTAGATAAGATCCAGACTGCTGAGGAAAAGGAATACAGCGGCCAGAATCCTTCTGTGTGTGTCTTGCAAGTACAGGGGTGAAATTTAGCAGCCTCTCCCCGGACTCCTTTGCCTTTCCCTTACATCCCTTCGAGTGCTCACTTCCCCGCCCGTACCTTCGGAAACGCATGCATTTTTACACGAGCACTATTTCCCGGCATACTTGATTAAATACCTTCCCCTGATATTTATTGCCTATTAAACAACATATCTTCGGCATGTACCTTCACCAGACAAAGATCTTCGCTATCAAATGCAGACCTCAGCATGTCTTAGGCCAGAGCAGTTTGCTGCAATGGTCTCTGCGTGGGGCTGCAGCTGAGAGCACGGAGAAAACTCCAGCACTGCAGAGCAGGGTTATCTGCTTAGTAAGCGGCACCGCCGGTGTCTGAGAATTACCCGGCTTTGCCACATTTTACATTTCTTGGTACATGTGATAAGGCCATAATACAGAAGATGTCCAGCGGATTTTTATTTCTCTCCTTGGGGAACGTCTCTCTTCGGTGCTGCCGGAACAACTGCGATCCACCAAAGTACTTCGAGGCTGTAAAGTTTCAAGTGAAACGGAAGGGCGGGGGAAGGAATGACAAGTCCTTTTTACTGAAATTCTCTCCCCAAATGGATTTGGCAGAGCCTAACTCTGCTGATCTTAAAGCAAGGTTTATCATTTGTGCAGGCTGCTGCCTGAAGGGGGAAAAGATCTTTGAAGTTTCTGAATGATGGAAGGGGTCTCCCCCCGCTCTCGCTCACACACATTTTTTAAGGACGGAGACTGGGAGATGCTCAACTGCCCTGAGTCAGGAAATTACACGACAAATTAAACAATTACGTGTTTTAGTGCCGAGCGTCTATTTAGACACTCAGCGCCAAACATGCATTTAACATGAGTTCCACGGGCATTTACAGCTCCCCATTACCTGTCGCTCTGCGTTGCGTGGTTTTCCTGCATGTTAAGAGCCCCCCCCCCCACCCCCCCCCCCACCCAGCATCTACACCTTGGAGAGATTTCTTTATCATTTATTACAGAAGGCACTGCCTGGACACTGTTGGAGTGACAAGGACTATTTCCTTAATTACTGTACATTGATAATAGCATTTACTCTGGCAGCTCCAGTGCTATTCAATCAAGCAAGATTCAATACAAAAAAGCTGATTTGCCAAAAAAGAGATTAGCATAAGTGCCTACAGTCACATTCTATTTTTGAAGGTAAAGCTACTGTGTCTGTGAGCTTGCTTGTGGGAACTTTATAAAGAGAGATTAATCTAGTTTATCTCCTTCAAAAGATATTTGGGGAAATGACAGAGTCAGTGTTTAGGTTTGTGATAATATTTTTTTATAAACACGTAAAATAAAGAACTGCACAGAAAGTGCTTATCAGGAGCAGGAAGGTGTATTTTTTCTCTTAGGCGAATGTAGATACTTGTGAAAAATTCCGTGTTCCCTGGTTTGCCGTTGCTGTTCTTTGTCATTTGATCAAGTGGTGACTGTAGCTGTTGCACTTTAAAATTAAATGCTATTATTTATGGTAGAACTTGTGCTAGTTAAAAATGCAGACCTCAGCACTATGTACGTTTGTAAGCAGAAGGTTAAGCAGGACATTTTAAATGGTAAAGCAAAGGGCTTAATCAAGGCTGAAGAGCAAAATGCAGTGGGATAACAGATACAGTAAACAGGCATTAATCACCATACAGGCTTAATCCAGGTATTAGGCAGTCTTGGGGCTAATATGAAGACTCACTTGCATAAGGACTCATTCTATCAACTCTTAAATATGTGAATAACTTTATTCTTGGGAGAAATTTCGTCAAAGTTAAAGGCACTTGCAAGACCAGGCCCACAGTGTGCCTTTGTAAAATGGTCATCACACAATTATTTTGCCTGCAGGGGATTTCTGAATTAGAAGACACGTGTAGGGGTGTGGCTCAAGAAGGGAAAAAATTGAACAGCCGCAGCATCGGGAGCCACTTTTCCAGGCTTTTTCCCTCGACACTGTTACTGTGACATCAAAATCCAAGCTAAGCACTTCTTGCCAAGGATGGACCAAATAACACCATGGAGCCAGTATCATCTCAGGGGAGACAGCTCACTGTCTTAGTGACAAATTTAGTCACTACAAATCCAGGCTTAGAACACAGTCCTTCCCTAGCCATAATCCAGTGCTTGCAAACTGTGTTTTAACCACTGATGAACTAAAACTTCAGTTTCCAGAAGATAACAGCACATCCATAAGCATGAAATTCACTTTTATTAGATGTTTAGAAAGATTCAAGTGCTTCCACATTTACCTTAACATCAGAAATTCCCAGTCTTTGTATGAACATACACATCACGTGCATTGACACCCTGGCACGCAAACCCCATCCTCCAGCCCAGGGTGGGTTTTGGCGTCCTAGTCAAGTTCCCCTTACCCCTGAAACAGAACCTGTAGGCTCACGGCAAGCCCAACATGAGCTAACCTGAGAAAGGGGAAGGAGATGGAAGTGGGGAACGGGGTAGATGGCCACAGTTTATCTATTCAAGGAACAGCAAGATGCAAAAAAATCCACAAACCTTTAATTGTGAATGTGGAAGAGGGACAGTGATGTAACTGTTCCCAGGGAACACTATTCTTATTTTGTAGAGGGAGGTGAGCCAAGATACTTAAGCTCTAGAGAACCTTTAACACAGGAAGCTATTTATCATAACAAGCTTGGTTGATACTGCTCCCATACTGAACCAATTAGATTAGCCTATTTCGTCATACTTCATAACTTGGGATGATAGGTTTCCAAGCATGGTACAGTGCAGTAATTGAATTTTGATCAAACACACATGGCCCATAACCCAGTATGTGAAACTTTCAGAACAGTTCACAGCTTTTAAATATCCAGTCAACATGTTGCCAAAAGTACAGGATGTACTTGATGCAAGTGGGAGAGGAGGGGGGAGCACGAGTCCACGCCGTAACTTGGTACAGCTGTAAAACAAACATTTTTTTGTTCCGTTTCTGTTCCTACTTTAGCAAAGGAGCTGGGAGGAAGACAGTGAATGTCAAGTAAGTCGTTTTTCTCCCCAACCCCCACGCCCCCCAGGCACACATTTCCCTTTTAACATTCTTAGATTACCACAACCTTTTAAATTCACTATACTGTACTTTCATACTGTATTAGACACACCAGCAATTATGTTTGTTAGCATGACACATCCATTGCTTACACTTAGTTAACAAAATAACTTAAAAGTCGCATGCATCATCCTCTTAATAGGGTTATAATCAATGGGACCATGGAATGAAAGCCCTAAAAATTACCCCCCACCTCTGCATTCCCCAGGCTTCTGCCTCTGCCAACACAATCCATATGTTGGGCAGTCTCTTCGGGCTCAAGGTGAACACCCAGTCAGTTCTCTGCAGTCAGTGGTCTCCTCTTACGCGTTCTTGCTGTTTTCCCCACAGTGAATCCAAGGAACTTTGAAGAAGGTTCTGTGTAAAGGAAACAGAACGCATTAATAATTTCATTCCCACCACTCTCCTGACTCGGGGGCAAAGCACCCACTGCAGAACAGGTTCACAACAAGGAGCCTTGCGCTACTTTATTCTGAGCGAGCCGTGGCCAGCCGTACCAGAGCTGCTCTCTGGCCCACACCTGGCAGCCTGGCACACTTGAGCAGTGGGGCAGGATAACCCCAGCCGCTGCATGGGGCGCTGCCAACTTCCTTGTCTTTCGAATGCTTCGACCTGAAAGGCAGTCAGAGGCTGTGCAGCTCTCCCAGCACCTCGCGCATCCCAGCTCCCCAGAAGGGAAGCACCAGGGCAGCCAGCACCTTGGCTTTAGCTGAGGTGGTGCAAGTGACATAAAAGCCGGCAATTACTGCGACAGCCCTCCGAAGAACGTGGGTTTACCCGAGTGCTTCTGGTTGCACTCCGTGGATCAGCTGCCTCCAAGACGTCTCACACACCTGCTCTGGAGTACAGCTGTGTAAGAGAAGCAGCCACAGGTTCCAAGGGGAGAAATGGTGCTTTCCAGAGGTAACAAAACGTGCCTCTTGCTCAGTCCTGCCACTGGTTGGGGACAGGTACATTGCACAATTACAGCCCCCCCATCTGAGACAGAGTGCAGCAGGATGCACTGGAATCCTTCTCCCTCCCCGCCCCATGCCTGACTAAGTTATGATGCTGCAGAGAAAATAAAAAAAAAAGAAGAAAAAGAATTCAGTGTTAAACTTATCAAACTTGGTCCAAGTTTCAGCTCAAACCAAGGTTAAATAGGCCTGTTCTAAGCCTCTTAGAGATAGGATTTATATAGTAATTACAGTAATGGAAACTGATCTTTATAATTTTTATACTGCCTAAAATTCTGCTGTGTCATATACATCTGCAGAGCCCGAGAACTGTGCTTCTCGGAGAGAAGCACTGCAGTCTTGAAAGCAGCCATTCAAATGTATAATGGAGAATTATCAGAGCATGAGGACGTCTGAGATATAATGAACCACGGAGAATCTGCAATCCTGGAAAAGCAAGGAGCACATAGTTGAGAAAAGCAGCATTTTTAAACAGTTTATTCTGTTGAAAGTTTACGGAACTAGATCTTCATCGCCCATACTACAAACAGTTTTGGGAATGCCCCTTTTATTTTTATATTTCCTTTATTTTCCTTCGGTACAGTTTTGGGTCTAGAGTGAGAGCACAGTGCAAAATGCACCTTGGTCAGACACAATCCCCATGCTCTTTCCAGTTTTCTCTGTCGTGCAAGGAAAAATGCAGGAGTGCTAAGTCTTTGCTGTACGGTAAAGAACTACTTCAGGAGATTTGGAGATCTGATAGGGGGTTTGGCTCCACCTTCAGGAAGCAGAAGGCAAAGAGACAACGTAGTTTTAAGTTTCAGACATACTTTCTGCTGAAACTAAAGCCTACAACCCCCTCTTATAGACATCTATTCCTTCCCAACGTGTTTTTGTTTCATACATATAAAAGATTCCCTGATCTGATGCCCTGACATTTCCACACATCTGATCCAGCTCTGAAGAGCCCAGCTCCTCCTAGAGCTTCTTGAGAACTTGTGGAAGGATGTCCAAAAACAGCCGATACGTGAACAAACAGAGCTGAGATATGAACAAAGGACAAAGAAAAGCTGCTTTGAGGTGAGAAAAAAGTTGTCACACATAGGATGTTGTAGTCCTGTTTCAAATATTATCAGCCATTTACACTCTCAGTGCTAAGGTTTCCATGGAGCATGAAGTTTTCTCTGAGAATTCACAGAGATTGGAAAGGTTCTCTGGGTAACACAGACGGACTGAGAGGAAGAAAGCTGGAAGAGTTGATCACATTTCAGTCTAGCAAAACACATAAGCATATGCCTAAAGTTAAGCTTTTTTCTCCCCAGATTCTGGCAGCAATTGCAGAAGATGCAAACAGACTAATCTCTTGTATTTCACCATCAGCAGACTGATACAGCTTGAAATAACAAAAACCCAGAACGCAGTAGCTGGTTAAAAACTGTGATTCAAATGAATTAAAATGCCACATTTTTTAAAAAAGCCATATAGTGACCATTTGTAATGATGAAAATGGCAAAATAGTTAGAGATGAGGCTACACTGAGTTTGAAAGACTATGATGTTATCAGTGAAATGACAAGAAATCACCCAATTAGTGACAGGCAATGGAAATGTACAGTTGCTTGCAAACTCTTGCCTTTGACATTTCCCCAAAGGGGTGCGCAAGTACCCAACCCAACCTTATTGTAGCCAACATCATTTTCTGGGGGAAACAGGTTCCGAAACTGCAGAGCAAGCAACAGGAATGGCTCTCAAATGGAATAAACACCTAATGAATCTAAAAATAATAATAATAAAAAACAAAAACACTGAGAAGAGATGGGAGAAGACTGAATAGACAGAGCCGTGTAAGCAAATACAACTGAATATACTCCTGAGGAACAAAGGAAACAATTCTTGATGGGGTGACAACAGATGTTCTCCAAAAAAATTCTAACGGAGCATTTCAAACACAAAGACCTTCCTGTGGAGCTGAGAAGTTTTACTGGCAGACATGCAGCAATACATCTTCGGAAACATAACAAACCCTACCATTTGAGGTGCTATCAGGTCCTGAAAGCAGCAGTGACATCTTCATGTAGTAAGTGGTGGGCAGTGGTAGAGAGGGAAACAGTTAAGATAACAAAATACTGTCACGGGAAGTTGCTATAGCAGAGTCTTGATTAAATGGCTGTAGGAAAAGCTAATCAGAGAACTTGGTCTAGAATAGCCTTTTGAAAATGTGCTCCGTACCCAAGTGAAAGATACACAGATTGACCTAATGGAATAACTACAACGCAGAGTAATTTATGAATCGTGTAGTTTCACCTAAGTACAACCACTTGTACTGTGTGAGTGTAGTACACAAAGTGCCCAAGGCCAAACGTTCCCACTAGCTGCTGCCCCTCCACATCATGGTTAAGCATATTGCAGAAAATCCTAAAATGTAGACTGAGAAAAAAAAAAAGGTTTATGGAGCCATTTTTGCAATGACTGAACTGCACTGGTACTTTGGGAAGATCTGGATTTAATTCCTAGCTTGGATCTGCAGCATCTTCACTGAATGGCTTTATACAGATTTTTAAACGTGAGGCACTTCAAAATTCTTTTTTTAAACTCTGGCCTTTACTTTTTAAGCTCTTTTTCTTTTTTTAAAGATAAAGAATAATACTTCTTTGTCTTGTTGGAATGTTGAAAGATTCCTGAATATCTGCAAGGCAAGCAGATACCATTTTATCTGGGAACAAGGCAGGAGGATGACATAGTACATTGTCTGATTGTTTTCAGCACTTTGCAACTGTTTTTAAGGAAAAGCTACAACCAAGAGAGATTATTCCAGTGCAGTAGGAGCAATCAGAACCACAGAAACACTAAGATGGACAACTTGATTGACAGGTGAACGCTAAAGCAGGCAGCAACACAGGAAATCATCATAGGACAGACATTTTGATAAATATTACTGTAGCCAATTTATTATTAACACAGTGGGACAGCTTTACATCTTGCATCACACTTTTCACAGTCCTTATGGTAAACATGCCATATCTGACAATTACAAGATGAAAACAAAGACCTCACTAACTCTCTACTGGCCCTGCAGCACTATCTACTCGCTCAGTTAACCCTCTCTAAACTTCAGCTGTGCAACGAAACGAGGGTGTTCAGATACACAACATAATTCGTATCGGATCCAATCCAAGTTGCAAAGCTCATGCCATCTGTGACACTAACTTTTAAGACTTCACATAAAATGGAGATGGTTGTGAAAGAAGTGGAAAGTTGTTAGTACAGGACGGAGGACCAAGTGGAATGCCATCTAAAGGGAATTAAAATAAAATCTTGCTAAGGCTTAAAATACTGTTCTGTCTGGTCACCCTTGGCTCCATTCTTACTGCTAGGACCAAACAGGGCAGTCCGGAGCAGAACGGGCACTGGTAGCACTAGCAATGGATTGGGATGAAAGGGATGAAAGAACCCCACAGTTTTTTTATTCCCTAGATCGGTTCTGGATACATGTTCTGTTTCTACAGAAACACTGTAAATTAACTTGGAACAACCACTCCTCTCTCTGCTGGTCACTTTGTTTCTGGAAATAACAAACTATCCAATGGACCTCGTAACTAATCATATTTTCATCTGATTCTCACAAAATAGCCCCCACATTCTTTTACAGATAATGAAGCACAAGATGGACTGCTGCAGTCACTAAGTCAAGCCCTCTGCTACTTGTACACATGGAGATGCATTTTAAAATGAAATCTTGTGTGACGAGTTCCCCAAGGGTTGTTTTTGTTTGTTTTTTAATTGAATTGCATAGTATCTTCCTATTTTCAGAGCTATATTATCAGCTTCAGGGTTAAAAAACAAAAAGAAGACAAGTCACAGGATGATCTGTGCCATGGGATTTTATTTGATTCAAACATTTAGTTTCCATCCACTTCCTCTCTGTTTTTGCAAGTGCGTATTTCAGGAAACAAATCTGACATGCACAAAGAGCATTCAGTGAAAGACAAAAAGGGAGATGTGACAAATATCAGGCAAGCAAACAAAGCTAAGAGAGTATTCTTGTCTCTGAGTCCACAAGTAGAATTCACGTTAGCAAGTGTTCCAAAACTATGTCTGAGTGAAGGAAAGAATTAACGTTAAGCAGAAAGTACTGCAAGTGGTTGACTCTCATTATGTGATGTGTCAGGTTACACTGATTTGGAAAAAAAAACCTGATTTCTTTACAAAGGTTTCAATGCACCAAGTCTTAATGTAGGTTTAAAAGAGATTGAGAACATGAACTGCACTTAAAAAAAAACGATTTAGCAATCTGATTTTTGTATTCCCTCAGAAATACTTGTTGCAGACACATTAATAACATTTCATCAGAAAACCAAAAGAATAGCCCAAATTATTGAAAAAAGAAATCAACACTAAAGTTTATATAACATGGATTTCTCGTTCAGTTACTGCCAGTTTCTGTAAGAAGATGAAGAAGATTTGGTCAAATAGCATCAAGATTCTGTTGACATACTTCCTGTCGCTGTGTGTATATACTTTTATTTGAAGGAACATTCATGTAAACCTTAGTTGTCCTAAAGAATTTAGTTTAAATGCTTTAAGAATTTATTCTTTATTAAGAAATTAAGAATAGCAAAATTTATTTCACTGGAACACAACTGATTAAAAAATAATATTTTAAGGGCTTTATTAACACAAAGAACTCATTTTTTGACATTCTGTAAACCATACATACAGATTTCTTTTCGAGAAAAAGAAGGTATGTCTTTCACTGTGGATGGTTGCAAGGGAGTAAACAAACAAATCAAAATAATCAGAGCATTTATATCCTATTCTAACCTCTGTGCAGCCCAACATTCATTCACCTTCCTATTTTGAGATCTGTCACTCATGGTTCTATTTTTTATGTCCACTTATTCATACTGCTCATCAGCATTGACCAAATTTTTCAGCTTCACCACAATTTATCTTTAAGCTTTACAGAAAGAATACTTTCAATTAATAGGATTTCACAGGATGTGCTGGCGCAAGTTTTAGGGCCACTTGGATTTTAACTAACAGGGTACAAAGAAAGGCAGTTTCTGTGGTTTGGGATATTTTGGTTCACTTCCAAACCGCTACACATAGTTCCGAAAACAACCCCCAAGTGTAATCCTGGCCCGTCCATGCTAAAACTCTCATCAGTTTCAACGGAGTAAAGATCAGCACAGTTGTTCTGAACGATCTTTTGCCTCTCTATAACCCTCTAATTTACACTGACTGAGACACAGAACAACACCAGTGCAAATTGCCCAAGTCTGCACATTTCACAACGGTACAACTTCGCAACCTCGTACATGCTCACAGAAATAGAGCGGTCAAAGAAACTTGGCGCCTTTGTGGTAAACTCATTCACTTGATGAATTTTCATCTTTTATCATCTTTGTTCAATGGACATTTAATATTCAGTTTTGATGAAGTGTAATTAATAAGTCATCAGCGACTTCAGTGGACGACTGGATCCATCTGTAAAATAAAGTGTACTTATGCATACACGAGACACTTACTGCCGGGGTTAAGGGTAGCTCTGCATTTTCCTGAACGTTGCGTTGGTAATCGTGAGCCGCGTGAGCCTTGCTCCGTAGTAGTCTATAATGTAACTAGAGCCATCAGAAGGTCCAACAATCTACAAGAGAAAAAGAACCAAGACTTTTCAATATAAAGTAAAATATACACTTTGTGCTAATGTCTCAATTACTGCTAATTTTCCCATCATAAAATTAGTCATGCTTAATTAGTCAAACAGAAACTAGATTTATTTTGAAGTTATGCTGTAGTTTAACTATTTTAGAGAGCGCTGTCTCAGACTGAGCATTTCCCTGGGGCTTCTAATCAACCAAATTACACAGCCAGGCGCTGGTACTAGGTTAAGCTGATGAGGATTTGAGTCACAAAATCAGGCTTACAAACGAGTGGGCTCCAAACCACTTTTCTTGAACAAAGAAGGTAGGTAGGAGATAATTAGTTTGATGACAAGTATCTTTGAAGTACTGCACAGGTAAGAAAGAGAGACGGAGAGAAGATCATGGCTTTTTTGTTCTAGGAATGTTAAATTGATATAGAGTCACCAGGGAGATGAATAAGGGGAGATGAACGATACTCTCAGTTGTGTCTGTAAGCGACATGAGGCAAAAATCACAATGACAGTATAAAAGGGAACTTGCGGATACATTTATTTTAAAAGTTAAATATTTTTCTGTAAACCCATATAAACAATTTCTATATCCTCAATGCATTTTGAGTTCATCATGGGAAATGCATCGTTTGTGCTGTATGGATGCATTGTAAAGTAAGACAATTTGGCAATTTCGTGATGTCACAAGAGGTCACCCCAGCCAGGGATTTAGCCTCCAAAAATCCTACAGTAACAGCTCTTGGGTGACACGGGACTTGTATTTGAAGAGGCAGGGGGAAAAAAGTGGCAATGTCTTCTCTCCTGCACACTGTCTTGAAACCCCAACGATGGGCTCCATCAGCCCATGCAAACGCAGAACTTCAGGATTCTGGGAACACCAGGACACCTCTCCTGAAAAGTCTAACACTGTGCCTCACAAAGAGAGCCCACAGGCTCTGACAAAGTCAATTTACGGTGAAACAGCTTCCAAACTATTCGTTATAAGTATTGAGAGATAGCTAATCTACCTAATTTTTAAATACAAACAACAAATATATTTTGTATCTATATTTTACAACATCAGTCTATAACCACAGCTAAAATAAACACCTTGATTTTTCAAGGCACAAAAGTTCTTAAGGCTAAAATGCTAACAAAGAATTAGTAATCAATCAAAACTTTAGCAAACGCAGATTTGTATCTTGCTTTGAAAGCACTGACTTACCTGCATTGAAATAAGTATGAAATCAATTAGGCTACCAATTCCACAAAATCCTACTGTGCAGAACTTTAACAAACCTAAAAAAAAAAAAAAAAAAGAAGTCTGTATGTCGCTGGTTGCAATCACTTTCCAACCCTCCATTATATATACAGGTCTAGAAATAGAACTGAAGTTAAAGATTATTAATTACCAGGGAATTAAAAAAAAAGTATATTCATATTTCTGTATACTGAATACACTTGAAAGATTTTAAACTAACAACAATTCCTAAAACAGATAAATATTCTTAAACAAGGCAAGAGTTGATAACCAAGTTACTGGAAAATTTCCCTTCTTTGATCAAACAGAAAGAGAGAAAAGAATCTCAACTTGAGCCACAAAATTTACTTGTGAATAGAGGGAGACTTTCTATCACCTCATGAGTTGCTGCACACAGTGATTTGATTTCAGAACATGCTACTCTGGCAAACCATTTTAGTATCACTTTCATATTTTTGCTGAAATAGGAATTTATTTTGAATACATTTATACACATATATATAGAAACACTTTTTAAGCAGTACTCAAAAAAGTTTGGGTTTTTTGTGCAAATAAATGAAATATTCATAGAAAATATAAGGGAATAGCAACTAACAGATAAATGTTTCATGGGAGGTTGCAATGAAAGGCAGACTACTTTTGGTGTTTTCAGAAGACGACTGATTTAACTTTTTTTTTTTTATTTAGTATCAGTGGTTTCTTGTACACTGAGTATAACACAATGAGTACTGTATATATTACAAGATAACACTTAGCTGAGCTAGGCAAACATTGATGTTACTTAGAGATTAAAAGGCATTTGTCTCTTTACCTAGGAACAGCCAGTATGAAGAGGAATGCCTATCTGTTGCACTTCAGTCAGTTCTAAGCTATGCTGTTTGGGGGAAACACAGTTCCCTACTAAAAAGGGTATCCTTACTGTGCTTATAGGGACCAGCACACTTCTGAGGCAAGAAACAAGCACGTTGGTACCATCGGCCAGTGTAGCATCTCATGGCACCTCTTCCCCAAGGGAGCTGGCACAGCAACAAGTTGTGTTGTGCTGCATAGTGCCTGACAATGAAAAAGCACAGCAGTTTTCCAAAGGATGAGCCTGCTCTTGCTCAAATACCCGAAGGTCTCCTGACCTCTGTCTCTTCCTCTTGGTTCCCCCTCTCTCAGAAGCAGCAATCTGCCCAGCACACCACCTCCGCGCCCCAGTGCCCTGTCTGTGTGGCTGCACGTGGAGGAGAGTGGTGGGGTAGCTGCTTGCACGCTGTGGGAAGAGCATCCCGCTGTCTGGAGATAGCTCCCATAGCTGACAAGATGAAGCTGGCTGATTTATAAACTCTAAGGAGGCCGTTTATCATCATTCCATGGACCGACGGTACAGTCAGAGCAGTGAACATACATCTAATGACCAAGAGGATGAAGGAGTAATAGCAGGATGGTCTTCCAGCTGATTAAAAGAAAAGCCTACGTGCGTATTACAACTGAAGTCGCGTCACTTAAATGTGCAAAACCTCAGTGTATCAATGTTTAAAATACCTCATTCCCAGAGGCTGACGTGTGAGACTTGCAGCAGCCAGACATGGTTTGCCTGGCTATCAGTACTGGCATAGCGTAACAAAACAGAAGGGAAACAGCCAGCTAAATAAATACTAGCCTTAGGAAACGGCAGTTAAGACAATTAAATAATATCAAATCTTTGGTGAACACGTTTACTTTGTTGTTATTATCTCGCAGTCAGCATTTAAAATATTATTTGTGATGCTTATTCTGCCACCTCCTCTCAAGCTTCGGTCCTGGACCTCACCCTCAGCTGGCACTTTAGGAACCCAGCAGACCTCCCTCCGCTGCTGGTCCCAGCTGCTCCAGTTTACTTGAGGAACTGGCTGCCTCCTGCGGAGCCATTCTGCAGTACGTTACTGGATGCAGAACTATTTCTGAACTTGGCATACGTTTCTGGAGTGCAGGGTAAAGTTGATTTTTTTCTTCCTCCTCACCTTCCTCCCCACAAGCAGATCACACTGTGAAAATAAACTGCTCTAAAGCACGGAGGGAAAAGGTAGTGCTCTCAGGCAGTAATAACTTCTGGTTTAGTTCACAGGGTGTGGGAGAGGAAGAGGTTGCCTTCCTGGCTTCTTCACACTCAGTATTTTTGTGTTTGTATTTGTGCTCTCTTTAACCAAATGAGAAGGAAAAAAAATGAAGGAGCATTTACAGTCTTCATTATTCTTGCACAAAATATTTCAATGTTATTCCCTTTCTTCATCATTTTTGCCAAAGTATGGATGACCTACAGAAATATTTACTACAGTCAAGGAATCCAAACTACTGACTTTATTTCTCTTGTCTACTCTGACCTCTTTGCTTTTTTCTTCTTTGGCTTTCAAAAGCTTGAAAACTTTTCTTTAGAGGAGTTTAATTTTATGTCTGTTAACTCGGGTTACTGGTTACAGTGTATGCCAGTGAAGTTAGCAAACATGAGCCATACAGAACTTCTATATAAGAACAAAGTATTTATAAATCTACAGTACTGGAGTATATTACAAAATAATTACTGCAAATTATTATTCCAAATCCAGTGATATAACAAAAGGTGCACCTGAGTGACTGATTCCCAAAATATACCTCTTTGTGAAACAGACGGACAAAATAAGTGCTAATTATAGAATTTCAAGGGAAAAAAGACACAGGTGTTAACACAAGATTAACTGGAAAGACAGATAATGTTATTAAAAAACACAAGGGTTTCTATTGGATGGGCAGAAACTCAAATCTCCCAGCTGAAGGGACAGTAACATGTATAGCTTTTTCCAATTCACTGCTCCACGCTACGTAGACTTTAAATTTACTCCATTTGTCAGGCTCAGAAACAAAGAAAATCCAAGACAGTAAAAGTAGTTCTAACATACTAAGGTATTTGCATTATTTAAAAGCCATTGGCACCATCACCCTGGGAATCAGGTCCTAAAAGCAGTAAGCAGAGGTAGTTCTTATTAAAGGTCCCAGCTTCTGCAGAACTATTATTAATACTATGAGCTACCTTGAAGGTATGCATTTGCCAGAATAAATTCCATATCCCAAAACACTAGCTTTACTGTGAAGTTCGTCCTCTATTTTCCTGTTAAAATCAAGCACCGTTAAGTAGCTGACACATCAGTCAAAACCACTACTGTTGCAGTGGCTCACAGAGAATGCAGTGCTGAACATCAGTGTCAAGCAAACGTAAAGCAAAATGAATGACAATAATCACGTTTGCTTGTGAGGCAACTCTATATCCATTTGTCACCGCTCACTCCAACAGCATAGGAGGCAGAGGTATATAATCCAGGAGTTCATCTTATTTGCAATGAACTAAGGATTCTAGTTGTAAATATAAAAACTATGTCAGTCAGCACTTTTTATTCAAAATGTAAGTATACACAAAGAACTCAGTCATTACAATACGCTTTAACTCAAAGAAAAAACAAGAAATAAACTTACCTAAGGCAGGATAGCCTAGATAAAATCTATCTGCTCCCAACCATCCAAGAAATAAGGACAGAGCCACTGCCACTTTGTAGGAGTATCCATTTCTGCCAAAAGAAACAAGGAATGTAGACAATAACTGCAAGATATATTCACTCATAGTTTTGAAAATTAAAGCAGTGACTCACTTGCCTGCTGCTTCAGTTAAAAAAAAAAACAGATTTGTTATTTATCTTTAATTAACAGAGACAGAATTGATAATGTTACGCTTTCAAACTTGCTAGGCATCCTCCATAAAGCAACCTCAGCTGTCACAACTCAAGTACGCTCTTGCAGAATACCAATTCTTATGACTCTTATTCTGAAATTAAATCATCATTTCTTGTCAAGAAAGACATAATTCAGTTGCTGATCCATTCCCAGTTTTACAGAGCGCTTCCCAATCATTCAGCCCTGGAAAGCTAAGAGATGTGCGCGTACTGTCTGTAGGCATTAGTCTCACACCCAGCCAAATAGAGAGGAACAGGGTAGACAGGTGAGATGTCAGCAGAGACAGTAATTGCAATGAGATTTGAAGGAGAAATGAACCATGGCCACCGGCTGAAGAAGCCAGAAGGATTCAACAAAGAGGGTAAGACATGTAACTATCCCTGTGCTACACACGGAGGGCAGTAAATGGCATGCACTCATGAATGAAAAGAGCTGCGAACTGCTCAGAGATGCACGGTAGTATGCAGACACCCTGAAGTTAAAGGTCCCATGGTTAGCCACACACCACACACAGACACAACAGGCTTCCTGAGATTTGTACTGACCGGCACCATTCTTGCCACCCGTTAGAGGGACGTGGCCACCTAACCATTAGTAATCTTCAGTCGCTACTGATCGGGGCTTTGCACTAATAAGCAAGCTAGGAGCATCGAGCTACCAATTCCAGAGCCATCCTTTGCTGCACTGGTGAAAAGCTAGCTTGTGAAAAGAACAGAAACCCAAATCTAATTAGAACTTTAAAAAAAAAATAATCAATAATTCACTGCTCTGATATGTGCACTAATATGTGCCAGCAATTACTTAATAAGCCCAAATTAAACTCTCGGTTGACAGCTGAATAAAACATAGTTTCACAAAAGACAGTAGCTGAGAACGCTCCAAGCACCTTTATTAAGCACTTTCAATGCCAAATAAAGATCTACATTTTTGCTTATTATCTAGATTTACTGACTTTAAAACTTAATGGCAACATTAAGTGATTAAACCATGACTCTTACCTCAATATTTGTTACTTACTGCTTATTAGCAACACAGAACATACCAGGCATTTCTGGAACCTGATGTAATGCAAATTATCAGCTTTAGAACTGCCATGTTTCCACTGTAAAGAACACTAATTGTTTTATGTAGAAGTTGAGGTAAACTGTTGGGAAACGTTTATCAACTAAAAAGTGTCAACAAACCTTTCAAGGACACTAAAGCCTAGAAACAGCTTTTGCATAAAAGGTGGGAACACAATTTAATCTGAGAGGCTTCTGCTCAAAAACAGTCAGAAAGTAAACTTAGCACTTGTGTCTGCACTGAGATGTTGTTAGAGGGAGAGCAGTCTGCAACTCCAACAACACCAACCTGAGGGACAGAAGAGATCCAGTGTGAAGTGGAAGCACGTTAACACTGTAACAAGGCTGCCTCCACTCTCGTCCTTTGTCTTACTCATTCTTTCAGATGAAAATAAGTGCTGAAGAACTAACCAGCAAGCAGGAAAATAACGCTTCCTGCTAATCTAAAGGGATTTCTACAACTGGGTAAAAGGTGCAATTTCTTTTCAGTTGCTCTTTGATTTTTCTCTTGCTTATCAGCCTCATCCAGCCTTTTTTTGTACGTTTCTCGCATTTGACACGTAAACACCTTTTCCTCCTGCCCGCCATGCCAGTTGAAACTACGTGTAGTACTGCTACACGTGCCAGTGGCCTCTGTGCTCTCTCAGGGTCTCAGCACTGCTCAAAGACCTGTCCACACAGATCTTCAGGGCTTCCGCAGACTGCCATTTTACGGACTCCTTGCTTGGAATGATGCTGCTGGAACAGGGGACATTTCAAGCCTGCAGAATCAGGGCCTGTGCATATTAAGCAAAATGCATGACAGAGTGACAATTTGGGGAATTCTAGAACCCGGCAAAAATCTACCTCCAAAACACTAAATTAAAACCCAACGGATCCCAAATCCCAGTCCTTTGCTGTTGCAACCTCACTAGTAATTACAAGCTTTTCCTTGAACAAATACCAGGAGCAACTGAGGAGCAAATGAACTTGAACACATCCTCATACACAAACAGAACAGGACCCTAGAGCTGCAACCTAGGTTGCTGCTAAATTAGGTTGTTGGCTAAGGACAACATGCTGATTTGCCCCTTCCTAAAGCTAGGGATAGAAATTAACCTGCTGTCCCTACACATGGGCAATCCTGCTGTAGGAAAATGCCTACTTAAACCAATTTTCTGGTTAAATGACGTTTTGACAGAAGACTGATAGTTTTCATCAAAACTCAGATGTTGGAAAATCTCCAAAATGCAAAAGTGCAGGCTTATTGGTGTAATATCAAGGTAGACATTCTTGCTTTAAATAACATTTCTGAGACTTAGGTAACATTCAAAATACTTTATAAAACGCTGTTATATTGAACAGTGATCAGACTTTTTAAACACAAATACATATGAAAGGTGGTAATATTAAAATATTAATCTTGCTGCCACTTTTACCTGGCTTTGGTGGTTTATCAACAGCATGCCTGCATAACTCTTCCTACGTTCTCAGCTGAGCTTTACTAGAGGTTTCAGCAAGCCCACAAAGGGTCCTCTGACCCCTGTGCCATGCAAACAGTCATGGGACAGGAAAAGCCACGGCAAGTTATTTTGGTAGTTTAACCACGGGTGATTTCATCACAAATAATAGCTACCATAAAGTAATAGACAACATAAGAATAACATTTTTCTGCCTACATAGATCTGTGTGTTGTTTTTTTCTTTTACTTCATAAAGCAAATACGAATTTTAAAATGTTTCTAAAAAGTACGTTAAACCAAAAATATATACAAAAAAATCCAAACACAAGAATAACTTTCTATTTTAAAGAGGAGGCAATTTTATTAAACTAGTGTAGCTCATCTTATTCTCAGTCCCCATCACAGATGGGACTGAAACGCAATTGTTTCTGGACAAAAATGTGACTGAAGTCTAGTTTGCTAGCATTTAAATTTGATTAGATGTAATAATATGTTTTCTTCAATTTGCTGAGCTTTGACTGTAGAGAAGATGAAATACAAAGAAAATATTTATGAAACTAAGAGGCAGAGCTGCACTTCTGAGCTAGGCAAATTATTGAGCAGTAAGTACCGCATCACTAGGGTGATAAGGAATACTCAGCAAACATTACAACTGGAGCTGTAATTTCCAAAGATTCCACAGTTGGACAAAAGGAAAAGGCTCCTGTGTGAATGCCACAATAAGCAGAGACAAATGGTACTGACAGGTGTTCGCTGATCATTAGCACTGGCCAGTTGGAACATCTATTGGTGTCCAGAGCTTTCCATCGCTCACAACATGCTCAGAAAAACCAGGTCCTTCATTTTCAAGTTACAGAAACAGGCTCTTAAAAGACATGCTGGACTTGATTAAATACAAAAGTTATTTAAAAATAGAGAACAATTCCTGTAAAAGAGATTTTCAGGGTACTGAAGAGAGACTTATGCTCCCCCAATATTTATGCATACTACAGCTTAGGGTGCAGCTACAGGCACACTTAAATTGGCGTGAACCAGTGCTGCTGCTGAGCAGCGCAGCCCCTTCCAGCCCTCCTCCATCCATCCCTTATCCTTGAGTCGCCCTCATCCCTGTGCTGGCACAAGCACGTGAAGGGACTGTACTGTGACTCAACCTGGGGAACCAATCCAAGCTAGTTCAAACCCACATCAGTTCTCTGATTTGGTGTACAGGAGGGGATGTCAGGGAAAGGGATGGAGAGGAGTCCCCATGCTGATCTTAAGCATGTGCAAAGTGTGGCCTTAGAATCTGGGGCAAACCTCTGCTGGGGTACACACTAAGGTAAAGTGAAGACAGAAACATAACTAACAAAAAAGTTTCCAGCACAGAGACAGATTTACTTACAAACATGCATGCTGTGTCTTTATACTATTTATAATATTTATTTGAGGATGAAGTAACACACGTACGGAACTCTATCTTCCTCCTCCTGCCAACACATCGTACCATTTTAGAAAAAATTCAATGTGAAAACAAAGATAAATTACTACAAAAAATAACAGTGTACTTACACATTGCGGCATGCAATAGGCTTGTAAAATCCAACTTCATGTCCAGTAAAGACTTTTTCTACGCCAAGGTGATCTTTACAGGTAATATTTGGTGCTGGCAGACACTGAACTGAGGACAAAAAAAATTATTTGCAATTAAGCAGTAGCCGACTGGATATTGTGGCATTTTCCCGACAACACAGGTGAAATAAACAAGTGAAGTTATACTGTGCAACAGTCTTGAGACACAGCACAGTGCACACAGGAATGATACTTTAAGTATATTACTAGATACATCTAGTAAAAGCCTGTGATATATTACCACAATATTAGTCACTCTCCACTGTTTTAGTGAGTTGTTTTAAAGGGGAGAATTCCAATCCTTTATACACTTTGTAGTAGCTTTCAGTACTTGTGAGACCTGTTGATTAGTTCTAACTGAACTGCTAGACGGGTTCAACATTTCTTTCCTGATTCTCCAGTAATACCCAAAGGAAAGAAGATGAGGACTTGGATTTATTTATTTTTTAAAATATCTATCCACATTGTTTAGGACCATCCCAAAAATTAAGTTAAAAATTAAGTTCAGATGGTCAGTATCTGTAACAGGGGGAAAAAAAGAAAGCTATGTCTGGACTTAATTGTCATAAAGTCGTACATGGAAGTTACTGATCAACGTGCCTCATCTGATACAACTACAGAAAACAACATTTTTTCTCTTCCAAAAATTAAGCAAAGAAAGCAGTGCTTTCTATTTAGAAGAAGCCCACAGCAGTTAAAATATTGACACAGGGAAGGACACGGTCTTCTTGTCAGAGTCATGCCAGTACGGCTCCAAACCCGCTACTCTATGAGACTACTTGGATGCTTTGAATTAAACCCCTACTTGTTTGGATGATGAAATCCAGAAAGATGTTTAGAGACTGTAGTGCTTCAAGCATGAGCTTTAAGACCAACTTTTTATTATTTAGATAATAATGATAGAGGAAATGACTCATACTGTGAGGACAATCTAAAGACTGCTGTATGTGTAAAAATTCTATACAGATATAGAAATGAACACGTTAATAAATTCAGCAACCTCCTCCACTCTGAAGCAAATGTATGGTATATTGAATACAATCATATGGTTAGACACAACTACCAATGTGAGTTGTGACCAAACTACAGAATATTCTTTGGCTCACTGACTGCCTGTCTATAATCAGGGACACAATATCAAAGATGATGTAAAGGACTGAATAACTTACAGGGGGATGTATTTTGGAAAGTACTTTCATCCAGTCTCTGAAAAGTACTTGGAAAACCTCCACTATCCCTAAGCATCCCAATAAAGAAAATTATTTAGTGTTTATACACAGTAAAATCTGAAAGACAACAAGCATACGCACGCATTTTAAACACGAGTGTACATTAAGCAAATTAGCTAACAAAGAGACCATTTACTTCAATGCCTGCAAACACCAGAAAAACTAACCATATGTAATAAAGCAAGCGACAAATTTAACTGTGTTTCTGTTGTACTCCAAAGAAAATCTGAAATTTAACATCAAAATAAGCGTAACTGCTTTCAAAAGAGACCCTCATGTCACCAAAAACTCTTGATGATGGAAGGCACCATCCTTCCTTAAAAGGATTTTTAAGATTTTGAAGGTTTTGAGGCTGCTCTGCCATATGTCAATTCTTCTAAGTATATGCAAAACTGAGTAGGACAGGAATGGTTTGCTCTAATCACAGTAGTGAAGGACAGGGCCTAGAAGATATACTTTGAAGAGGTTTACCAGAAACCTCACTTAAAAACATACCAGTGAGAAACAACGTATTTATTCATTTTCAGTGAAGCATCCAATGTACACAAATGTTTCAGGCTTTCACACTAATGACATTACTAATCCCATGTTTTAAAAGCTCATCTAGCAGATACATAAATGCATGAATTAAATACTTCCTTGGAAAATGTAATTACTGTCAATATATGTTAGAAATTAGAAATCCTTACCATATGCCGTGTGATTTGTACAATTCATTGGTTCTTGTGTACTATTGTCTATTTTAGGCTCATCACACATATATGTTCAGGTAATTGAGGAAAACATTTTTCATATCAAACACTACAACGGGTTTAACATTAATTTATTCCACCCTCTTTAACCTCTGAGGATTAAAGATGTACCTTGATGTCAGTTTTCCTCCCTCCCCATCCCCCAAAATAGGAACAGCATATTACCATAGAGCAAATCTGCTAATCCAATTTAATACATCAATATATTGCATAAGCTCCACGTTTAATTAGTGCTGCAGTCAGCACTACCTAAGGGAACTACAATATTTATCAGTCACAGTCTCTGTATTTGAAGGCGACAAGGTAGAACCCCAGCCTATGCTTCCTTCCTTATTTTGATACCGGAGTACCTTTAAACCGAGGCATTTGGTTGAGAAGATTAAAGCTACAATAACAAACAAAATTCAAAGAACACCTAAAAACGAACATCGGAAACGCCAGGAATTTGGACTAAAGAAAACGTGAGCAGGAACAAACTTTCTGAGGTCTGAACTCCCACGGTCAAGTAAGGCAGGAGATGAAGTTAGCTTTTTTTCCAAGCTTTGCTTTCCTGACACTTTTGATCTGCAGCCACGTCGCCAACGGCCAGCTACCCTCACCATCCATCTCCTTGGGAAGGCCTGACGCGCCTCTGGAAACAACTTGCAGCTTGGGCTAACACCTGAGACCTTCTCGCTTGGCTGGGGGAGGCAGACCCAACATTTTGGGAAGACACTGGCTCTCACTTGAGCGTCCTGAAAACGAACACAAGAAGGCGAAGGGGCAGGAGGGTCTCCCATCACACGGGATCTTCTCGTTGAACACCAGGCGCACCCCGACCTGCACACAGCCACACGCTACGCCACCCCCAAATAAACCTGTACCACCACACACATCCTCCCTGCCGCTGCTTCCAGCTCAGGACCCTAGGGCGTCCCTACCCCCGGTGCCCCCCAGTGTCCTACAGCCGCCAGCCCCATCACCCCCACAGCCCCCATCCCCCCGCCGCGGCCGCGCTCAGGATATTGCCCCAGCCGCAGCTCGTCGCACTTGAGCGGCGGCTCCGAGCTCGCCGCTGCCCTCACGGCTGCGAACCAGAGGAGGAGGAGGACGAGGAGGAGGAAAGGGAACGGGGCCTCGGCCACCCCTCGCCACCGGCGCCCCATCCCCGCCGGCCGCCGCCCCGGCCGGGCGGCCATCTTGGGAGCCGCGGCTACCGTCAGTGACGCCGCGGGGAGGAGCAGCCCCATAGCCCTGCCTCCGGGGGAGCCGGCTCTGCGGGCAGCCCTCAGGATGCCGCAGGTGCCGCTTTTATTTATTTATTTATTTATTTATTTGGCTCTTTCAGGGGTTGACCTCAGCAAATATGGCTCCTGAGGCAGCTCGGAGCGGCGGTGAGGGCACAGCGTGCCCCTACCTAAGATGGCGCCCGTGTAGCCCTGCTGGGCTCGTACCCTGGACAAAGATGGCCGCCGGGGAGGACGGCGCCCACCTGCCCTTACCCAAGATGTCGGCCCCGCCTCAGCGGGGCGGTGCGGGGCGACGGGGGGCGGTGAAGGGCCGCAAGGGGACCCGGGGCTGCTCTGTGGGGGCGTCCCCTGCTCCGGGAGTCGCCTGGAAGAGGCTGGCGAGGGCTGGGCTCGGCCGGGTGAGAGCGGCGTGGGCAGGCAGCTGGAGGACAAGTACGGGGCCGGGGGGCGATCACCGGCGTGAGGGCTGGGCATGGCAGGCCTAACCTCCCGCCTGGTGCCCGGGAGCGTCCCGGGCGCTGTGGGCGCCGTCGAGAGTGTCAGAGAAAATTCCTCAAGGTGTGAGGTAAAGCGGCTGGCCTGTGCCCGCCCGGCTCTGCCAGGCCTGGCTAGGAGAGCCCTTGAGCCAGCCTGGGTTTTCACGTAAAATTGTGATTGTATACTGTTAAAGTACTTTCTCTTTCTTCTTTTTTCTTTTTCTCTACTTTTTCTTTCTTTCTCTCTTTCTCTTTTTTTTTTTTTTTGAAATACATACAAAATACCTGGAGCAGGCAAGCTTTATCTTCATCAGTGTTTGCTCCTTGTAAGGTATTTTGTGGTGATTACCAACCTTTGTTTTTTCTCACTTTTTTGAAGATTATTCCATATTTTTCTAGTGCTTGTTTCTGAAAGCATCATTTTTCAGCTGTGAGCTGCTGGGGATCACGGACTGTTTGAAATGAAGAGACTGTTCAGTGGTGAACGAACTTGGGAAAGGCAGCACTACTGTCAGAAGTTTTCGTCTGCTCTAGAAGCATTTCCTGAAAAACAAATGGGGACATAGAAACTTTAAAAGGTTGGAAACAACTCCCAGGTGGTATTTAAGAGAATGTCATTATTAACCAGCCCTTCCTAAAGTCTTCTGGTTTCACCAGTGATTATTTTTGTGGATGAATGGTGACTTATGTATGAGTCTGTCAGTACCAATGAAAGGTCTGTTATGGCCCCAGGTGCTCAAAGAATCAGTAAAAATGTTGATTTAAAATATATGGATGTCTGACAAAGATCTCAGCAATATTTCACATCACTGGCTGTCTAACAGCTTTTGGGAGATTTGTGTAAACTAAATTGGCAGTCTAGAATTCAGCAGATAAAGTATGCAAATGAAAATTGACATTCCTTTCAGCAATTGGAAAAGAAAGGCCAGGGACAGAGTGCACTCTGTAATGAACCCAGCCCTCCGAGAGATCGAGACTGAGGTGCACTGATGAGAAAAGTGCTTAGCTCTTTTGTCTACATTGTATATCTTGGATGGATAAATACCCCACTTGCTGTTCATCACTGTCAAAAACATTGTCACTTCTCACAAGCACTACATTAATTAAAATTGAGAGTAAGGACTGGGAAGTTAGGCATTTGGAATCTCTTTTTTTAAGGATGAAATGATATGTCCTTAGCATGTTATATGCTTTAGTGCAACTGCTATTGTTTTTTTTTTTGGGGGGGGGCATTAGGAAGAAGGGAAGTTGTTTCCTAGTTAGGAGGTGAAAATTAATTTCCGTACCTTTTGTACTGCCTATCCTATGCAACCAGCAGGGTTGTGTGAGATTTGTTCCACGTGAGCTACTGGAACTGGGTAGCAAAATAAAAAGTATTTTTGGGGGATTTCATTTGATACTTTTGGTGGTTATATGTGTGTTTATAAAACAAATATTACATAAAATAACTGAAACAGACTAACGTACACTAGTCAGAGGTGGAGAGCAGCCACAGTCCCCTTTAACTTCAGTGAGCGGTGCACGTTCAGGATTTTGAGACTGGCGGTACAAGAACCTCTTTTGCTTTTATCGCCTTCCATCTTACTGCCTCTGCAGGGACTCAAGCCGCTGCTGCCACACACAAAGCCATCGCCACCACCTCTCCGTAGCCACAGGTAACAGTGTGGCTCGGAGCGCTGTTGGAGCAGTTCTGGTTGTGGTGAATGTGGTGATAGGCAGTTGTGTTCTGCTGCTTTGGTGCTCCCCAGGGGAAGTGTCACAACTGCTAAACTCTATCCAAGTCCTGGTCCTCCCGAGGCTTTTGCCTTCTCTGTCAGTGGAAGTGGCAGTGCCCGTACTGCTAAGGCCGAGCAGAGCTCGCTTCCTCTCTGCAGGAGATAACGGCTCAGAACAACTCTGGTGCACAGCAGACAGCCTGAATTCACGTTTGGGTGCTGATTTACTGCAAATAAGCACAAATAAAGTTTTTTTGGTTTTTTTTTTTTTTTTACAAGTTTTACACCTACATTTTACTCTCACTGGGGAGTTCGGTGGCTGGGTTGACAGCTGTGCCACGCAGGCTGTGACACAAACACTCTGCCAGGTCAGGATTACCTGAAAGCTTCCTTGCCTCTTAAGCCGTGCGTGTCACAGGGTGGCCACCTCTAATCTCGGCGACCAGACCGAAGGTCACATCTCCATGAGTAACACCCCAGCCCAGGGCCTTTCCCCTCAGGCCCCGATCCTGCACTCCACGTCCCCGCTGCCGGCGCTGCGAAATCAGCCCCTCAGCGCCGCGTCCCCCCCCGCTGGAAGCCCCCCAGGTGCCCGCAGCTCGACGACACCCGCTCAGCCCCACAACCCCCGGGGTTCACCCCCGAGCTGAGGGAGGCTGAGGGGACGCCAGCGAAGCTTCTTCCCCCCCCCCTCTCACCCCACGGCCGCCGGCTCCGGGCCGCCCCCGGCGCGGCCCGTCCGTCCCCCGGGAGGCCGGCTCTCCCGCCGCGCCGCCCCGGCTTCCTTTGCCGCAGGTGAGCCGCCTTCGTCCCCCCCGCTTCCCTTTTCCGCCCAGGTGAGAGCCGGCGGCAGCCATCATCGCTCCGGCCCCGGCCGCAGGTACCGGCGGGCGGCGGGGCCCCGGCGCTGAGCGGCTTGCGGGGGGGCTGAGGGGAGGCCCCGAAGGGGTGGGAGGGAAGGGGGGCGCCTCCCCGAGGGGGACAGCCGGCTTTGGGGGCGCAGCCCCCGCCCCACAGCCGCCCTGTGCGGGTGTCGTCTTCACGGGGAGCGTGTGGAGCCCCCGCTGGGTGTTGGCCCTTAGGGGCTGGTTGATGGGCAAGCGGCTCTTCGGCGTGCCTCGCAGGGTTGGAAGCTCAGGAATCGAGCTGCTGCCGGGTTTAGGAGCGCTCCCCCACCGTGAAGGGGGCTGCTAGGCGGGTGCGCTGTCGTCATCATAACTTTAGGACTTGGTGGCTAACGTGAGCAGGGCAGGACGCCGTGCGCGTCTCGGAAACAAGTCTCCCACAGGTTTTGTGAGAAGAGGTTTCCGAGCGGAGACCACCTACTGCTCCTCTGAGAGAGCCTTCGGTGTGAGCTCAGCCTCCTATCAGACATCAGAGAGCCCACAGCGCTCCCCTCCAGGCTCCAGCCCGCAGGAATTCAGGTTCTGCTTGTTGGAAGTTAGCATGCCTTCAGAGTGAGTAAGGCTGCTCTCGATCAGTGTGGAGACTGGTAATCACAGGTACAGGGGGTTCTTCTGCTTTCCTCGTCTCACAGACACTAATGGTATGCTGCAGCACACTCAGTTGGTCCCCGGAGTAGATTTTTGGATGTTTAACGATGTTTAGCTTTGACCTGGTTTCCCCTGGAGATGTATGGTGCGTTTTTATTTAGGTACTCACAGCGCTGTTCAATTGTTTCCTTCTTACAAGTGCCTGGAGCAGTCAGCACGCACGCTACAGCACTTTTGTAAAAACTGTAACACGACGCAGAACAGCAGTTTTTGGTGGTTTCATCTGAAAGGCGTGTACACGCTGGGCTTGGTTGGACTGAATTTTTCTGTGCATTACTAGGGTGGAAAACCAAGTAGAACAGCAAAGTACGTGCAAAATACTGTTGTTTTTAACAGTACATAGCTGCTCGATGGCTTGTAAATTGTATTATTTTTAATACCACAAGTCAGAAGCGATGCTGCGTTAGGACCGTTTTAGGATTAAGATCACGCTAGCAAATGCTGTTTTCTTTTGCTTTCGCCTTTTAATAAATTTTAAGCAGTTTGGACTGAAGTTTTCCAAGTCAGAGATCTCTCCTGGAGTGATGAAGGAAAGACATGCGCCATATCAGTCGCTCTTGGTAACAGGGCTGGGGGAAATTACAACTGCAGTAGTGCAGAAAGGTGACTTTGGATGGGGAAGTACCCTTGGCTGTTCCCACAGCAGCCTGCCCAGCTGGCCCTGTTAGCAGCCTTTGGAAAACAGCAGCAGTTAGCAGTTGCACATTGAGGACTCGCAGCATTTAATGTCCCAAATGGCTGTACCACCGCTGGGCGGGGAGAGCCATGGTCGAGGCAGGGCTTTCCTTGCGAGCACGGCTCTTGGAAGGGTACAGGTTTTTGGAGGCCAAGTTGAAGGACGCAGGGCAGAAGCAGTTGTAGTTAGGGCAAGGGGGCGCATGTGCAGAAGAAACTGCTGGCTAAACCATGCCCTCCTCCCAATCCCGGCAGAAACCCCCTTATTTTTGTCTTTCAGCAGCTCTTCGCGGAGGGTGAGCGCTTGTCAAGGCCGCTGCCAGAGGTGTCGTGTTCCTCCCTGGGTCTGGGATGTGCTGGGGATGAGCACCCCGTGTCTCATGCAAGTGGCAGGCGGCTGGGGGGCCATGGCAATAGAAGACTTAAACCTTTCAGCTCTTCTGATGACCTCTGCTGGCATCAGCATGGGGGAATTCCTGTTTTCTTAGTCTGCTTTTGAAGAAGATCCAAGTCTTAGGATCTCATACAAAACCTTATGAAACTTTCCCGCTCCCTATGATGCGTTGAGTTCAGCTCTTCAAAAGTGAAGACAGTAAAAACCCAGATGCATGCTGTGCTGAAGTGTTTTGTTTGTTTTGTTTTTTCCTGGTATTGGAAAACACTAAGCTTCCTGAAATTCATGATTTTCACAATGATTTTACGATTATATTGAGAGTTGGGACATGAATTTTGAACTTTGAGGTTTGCAGTTTTGTCTACCAATAGGATAATTAAGTGGCTGTAGAAATCGGAGAATGGAGCTAAGGAATTTGAACGCAGAGTGGGGGGAACTGTTTCTAATGAGACGAGCCGTAGTGTTTTGGGATCGCCCTTCAAAATTATCATCTAAGAATGGACCTCCTAATTTAGCAACAATCTGCTGACACCCTGCTCAGACTCGAGCATCAGTGTTTGGAAATGGATTAAGGATAACCTATTTGGGTCCCCAAACATAAACAGATTGCTGGTATATGGAGTTGTGTGTTTCCCTGGAGCCCAAAAGCCAGTCGTAGGGACTTGTCCTCAATTATATGGTACTCGAAAACTTGAAGTTAGTTTACATTCTCAGGGGTGCCCTCACACCAGAAGGAGCTGTCTACTTTAAAATAAAACACAGGTTTTTTTCTCCTACTCTTTTTGTGAAAGATCGGAGAACAAAGAAACACTGGGGGTGGTTTTAATGTACTGCACAAAAATTAAATCATTAAAACCATTGCAAGCTGGCTGGAAGCCAGGTGTGATCACGAGGAATCCCGAAGTGCTGCGTAAACTTTCACTTTTATACGAACTGTACCTGAGGTCCACTCCAGCATCTGCTGGAGCAGGGAGGTCTCCAGTGGCTCTTGGCAGCACTTTGGAACAGCTCGAGCAGGAAGCTGAGGCTTTCTTTAATTTATTTATTTTTTCTTCACCTCCTTCTCCAGGGGACTTCTGCATGTTAGATGGAGCCTAGATGTCCTACCTATATTTTTCTGCTCTTAATTTTTCTTTCTTGGATCTGTACCCATTGTCATAATTGCTATTGTTACAGCCGCCGTAATGGAAAAAAGATTCATCTTGGAGACTGTCAGCGCGGCTCTTTGAGGCTGCTTTTGAGTGACGCAGGCTATTGCTCGCGGTGCGGTTTGCCAGTGCAGCTGAGCTGCTGCAACCGCTAGCTGCTGCTGCAAGGTGTGGTCCCGGCCCCATCCCGCGTGCTGCTGCTGGCACTCGAGCCCTAACTGGGCAGAAAGCTCACCCCACCAAAACGGGAAGGGGTTTTTGTGTGCTCAGCTCCCCGTTCCAGTTCGCTGTGGGATCAGATGAATGAGTGAGTGCAAGCCCAGATGCAAGGGAAGAGGAACAAAACGCGTGAAAGATGGCTGGAGAGCTGGACCAGCCTCTTGGCTCCAGCTCTTAGACGTGCAGAGTGCTGTCAGGTTGTCATTATTTCCTGCCATACTGGATTTCTTTTCTGGGTTTAATCTTCCCTTCGCCCTACTGCTGGTTTTAAGGTGTTTCAAGTCACTTTTCCTCGTAGGAGTTAATTTGCATCTCGTTCTGTCGAGGGTTTGCTTTGTTGTTTTAACTGCTGATGTGAAGTGGGAAAACAGGGAAGTTAAAGTGGGAAGAAAGAAAACATTTCCATATTCCTGTTTAGTTAAGGCTCATGCCGTATTTTTAGTCAAGGAGGTGAAGTTTTGTCTTTTCGGTTTAGACGAAGACTCAGGAATGTGCAAGGAAATGGTATTTTCGTCTGTTCTTCGGAATCAGATCTCAGCCCAGAATCAAAGGCTGCTGTGCTCTTAGAAGTGTTTTATTTCAAATGGAAAAGAAAATAAAGTTGCAGCCCTTACACGAGTTCAGATGCATTCCTGAAAATCTTTCAGGGGTCGGATGCTGCCTCAACCCTTGCTATGGGTTTGATTTTAAAATGACCTCCTAAATGTGTTAATAGTCTTGCAGAGCTGCTCATTTTGCTTGGCCCTGGGTGGAAACCATGCTAACCCACCGGGTTCTGCAGGAATTCCTACAGGAGCCAAAACTGTTTAGATACAGAGAAGTGTGCATAAATCAGACATTGTGGTTTCTGACATACTTCCTCTTTTTTCTCTTTTTTTGCATTAGGTAAATTGGCTTCACCTGACTCTTCAGGAGAAGAGAAGCTATAATACTGCTGCGTTTTCACCCGCTTAATTAATATTCTCTTAAACATTGCAGTGTCCTCCCAGAACTCGAGACGTTTTCAGTTGGAGCGCAGACGGCATCAGAGGCAGAGCTGAAAGGAGCAGAGGTTCTGCTGGGAGGGGGCCCCGGGATGCGCTTACCCTGGTGCTGCATTCAGGAGCATACGACCATTCCTGCCCTTGCATTGCAAGATTAACAAAGTAAATAGACCTTATTTTTTTTTACATATGGCTATTTTTGTTCCAGAGTACTTCCAAATTTATATTATTCTGAAGCTACACAGTTATATACAGGGCAGAGCTGGAATTATGTAAATTGAGCTTTTAAATGGCTGACTTCTTTCGGAGGAGCTTGTACTAAGCGAAGAAATCTCGTTTCTCATGTGTGTTTTGGTATAACTGCCTTGGTAGATTTCAGAATGACAAGTTCCACATCAATGTAATAACACACAAGTGACAGCATGAATTTATCATCGCTGTTAATTGCAAGTCTGTTGTTTTTATACTGCCATCTAGGCCTCAGCCTCAGTTGGAGACCTATTCTCTTTGGCACTGTAGTGAGGGTGATAAAGGATATTGTGTTCCTTCAAAGCCTGTCTTGTACGTAGGAAAGAGAAAGGCAAGCACGTGTAGGAGAAGGGAGCAGGTTTCTTTCACCTGTTTGGCACCAGAGCTGTGATTAAGTTGTTGGACTAGGGATTGATTTGGCCAGTTTGGGACCTTAATGCTGTGCTGTCTTGTGAGGGGGTGAACCTCATCACTGTTTTATAGGAAGATACAAGGTTTCACCTATATTGCCGTATGGCAGGGCTGAGCTCTTGTGATAAGAATACCGTCTACAAATAATTAAAGTAATTGGGGGGAAAGTACATATTAAATAATAGGAAGATTTTAAGTATATGTGTTTGAAAAGATCACAACGATCACAACTTTAATGTCCACATTCAAAGTAATTTGGTTGAACGCAGCTGCCTTTCAGTTCCTGTGGCAAATATGTGTTTTTATAGCCTGCATTATTCCTCATATTTGGAAGAGTTGTTCCTCTTGTGTGTGAAAGAAAAAACACACAGAACAAGGACAATTTTCTGGATGTGATGGGGCTGCTGTGCAACAGGCTATATTGAGAAGGGAATATTAGTGGTTTTTTATTAATTTAGTTATAGTTAACTTAGCGTTTTATTAGTGCATTTATCGATGGTGTACCTTTTAGCATTCTGCTCAAAGATATAATTTATTCCTTTATTTTTTTAAACCTCATCTAGGTCTTTCTGAGTAATTCCAAAAATACTATCCAACATGCCTGAAAATCCTGCTGCAGGTATGTAGTCTGAAAGTGATTACTTCTGTTAAGCAGTGAGAAATGAAGCTCCATTCCTAACTTGTACTACTTTGTGGTGCAGATAAACAGCAGGTGCTGCAGATCCTTGATCGTCTGCAAGCAAAACTGCGTGAGAAACGAGATGCCCAGCATAATGAAAACCTGACTGTTTTGCGTAACACACTCAGGAGCCCTTTGTTTAACCAGATACTGACCCTCCAGCAATCCATCAAGCAACTGAAGGAGCAAGTGAGTGTAAAATTACAATTGTTGATGTGATGATAACAATGCTGCGCTTGGAACTTAAAACAGGGTATGTAGGCATGTGTTAATGAGGACGCTCATTAATAAGCTGTGACTTGGTATGAGTGAATGTTGGCCTTTTTCTTTTCTTGTCAAGCTGGTATCTGCGCAGTCACTACTGAAATGATAAGTGGTCTTGCAACCAACCAGTCATGGGGCAGAACACTTTGAAAGGGACACAGAAGAGTCAGGCACTGAGAACCACATCAGTCTGAGAAAAGCTTCTGCAAAAGACATCAGCTCTAGTACTTTGATATCTGAACACAGTTGGAACTAGGACTCACTGTTTTTCCCAGAAGCTAAATGCTGTTTATGAGCTGACTGGCAGCATCTTTTCTCCCTTAAAAGACACCATCACTTAGCTGTTGCTGACTTGCACAACAATGGTTACCCTACACTGGGAAATAAAATCTAGAAAATCACCCTGACGATTTGCCAAGCTCCGATACAGACAAATCCAAGCTAGATTTGAAGTGAGTTAGCTCTGGCAGTGGAATGGACTTGTGTGGATTGGTTTATAATGCCAGTTGACACTTAGATCTTGGACGTGGGTGTCGATGACACCTGTACACAAAGAGTTTTCATCCCATAGTTTGCTAAGCCATAATCTGTCAAGACTAGAAATTGAACTGCAAATTCTAGGAATGGTAGCATGTTAAACTGTAGGTAGCTTGTGCCCTAGGACAACAAAGCACAGACTAGACATTCGGCTCCTCTGTGGCTAAGTGACTCTTAAAATTTTGGATACTTGTGCAAAAATTGTCCAGGTTTGCCCTGACAGTTGCACCAGTGTTTGAGTGCCTCTTTAATATTTGGTGCTTTTGTGTGTCTTGTTTCTGGAATGTCATGGTGAAGAGAGAAACTTGATATGGTAGCTAGCTTCTTTGGCGGTCTTCGTACAAGAAGGAAGTGCAGAAATCCGTGTTTATGTTTTTAGTAGTTTTACTACATCTTTGTTCATTTTCAACAGCTCAATTATATGCCTCCTGACTGGTCAGTAGATTTTGATTTTACCAAAAGAGGACTACTAGTGTTTGCTGACAAATCAGTTGCTGCTGGAAGCATGTGTATGCCTTGCAGTTCACCTGAACCCAGAGCATCTACCTTCATTCCCAACCTGGGAGTTAATGAATTCAATGCAATCATCCAACAGATGGCAAAGGTAAGGCTCTCAGGTTCGGTGAACCAAACTTGAATGTCAAACCTTTTCTTGCATGCTTTTTTTTTTAAAAAAACTTTTTCAAACAAACACGTTTATTGTGTATCTTGGAGTATGATGCCACCTAAGCCACTAAGAGAGCAGAGTTACTGAGGATCAGTTTTCCCTGTGAAAGATAAGTAATATGGAAAGTATTTTCTCTGCCGATTTTTTTTTTTTATTTTCTACCAAGCACACTGATGTAGAAATGAAATGTCAGTTGCCAGAAAACTTTTTTTTTTTTGGTATTTGTTGACACTTAATTGAAAATGGATGTTTTCTGCAGAAACTTGTTTTGATGGAAAGACACTTTTATCAAGTACATTTTGAATTGGAAATGTACCAGCTTTGTTGATATATGAACAGTGCAAATGATTAAAAGAGCTGGCATGTAATATTTTATTTAACTCTTCTTTTAATATGTCTTAACTTTGCCAGCCAGATGCTGATTTCATTAACGTGATATAGCATGTACCAGATGCTTATGGAAGTTGTACAGGTGCGGACATCCACCCATGTGCAATTGGCATTTATACCATGAATGCATTGTTCTGTATTACTTTGAACCATTAATTTAATTGGTTGGTTGTGCCCTTCTATATTAAGTAACTGTTGCTAATTGACTACCTTAATGTAGCTGTAATATTTTGAGCATAACTCTTCTCGTTAGTGTGTCATTAACTCATCTGATAAAAGATTTAACAGTAAAGGCTGCACATTATTTTGGATAAAACAGCTGCGATAGAAGCGCTTTCTCTAAGTAATACTTCCCAGTAAACAACCCCAGAAATTCAGTATTGGAGCCGAGAAGCAGGCAGTTGCAAAAGCAAACTTTCTGGCATTCAGTGTGAGGTTGCAGGAACGGGAAGGAAATTAATTTCTTTATTTAAAAGCTGCAGTCTTTTGAACATGCACCTAAAAATCAGCATTAAAAGCAAAAGGAGCCAAAAGACAAGTAATTTAGTTTAGCTATGCAGCATTTCCAGAAACCCCAAATATATTGCTCTAGACAGCACTTCGTTCATAGTTTTCATCCAGTTTGGAATTCATCTCATAATGTGAATGAAGTGTGAAAGCAGCTCTTAAATTCCCTGAGGTTTCAGAACCTCAGAGTGCTTGCATAGCCAATACTCTGTTATATTAAAAATAATAAATGGAGGAGCTTTTATAGAAATAACATATTCAGTATTTTGCCTTTGTTTAGTCTTAGGAGGAGAATAATTCTCCCGGTGTTCATAAATTTTGAAGTAGCTCATTCTATTGCATTAAAAATTAGTAAATCAATGTTTTCTCTTTTACTAGGGGAGACAAATAGAATCGATAAAGATTGAAAAGCCTTCTGTTGGAGGTCTTGGATTTAGTGTGGTTGCCCTTAAAAATCACAGCTTGGGAGAAGTTGGTATCTTTGTCAAGGAAGTCCAGCCAGGAAGCATAGCTGACAGGTGAGATCTTTATAATTGTATCGGAAAATTGCAGCAATTCCGTGACGGGAAAAGTCATGATTTCTGCATTGAAAACTGTCAGGCTAACATGTTTGTCTGGGTTTTCTGGTGGGATGTTTTGGTGGTGGTGGTATCTTGAGTTCTGGCTTTTCAACTAAACGGACTCATTCTGAGGATCAGATTTTCAGATGAGTTTCAAATATCCAAGCTGTTCACAAATGGAATTTCCAGAAATCATGACTCACTTAAGAGAATCTTGAGTACTGATTGAAAAACAAAGACAACTCGGAAAAGAATACAAGGAAAATAAAAATTAGCCTCTGTTTGAATATTTATCCATTGTGTCCCTGAAAGATTTTTTCCCCTTGTTTCTTTATTTATGTGCCTATGACAATGCTCTATTTATAGTTGGGTTTACTGTTTGTTTCCTGTGTAAATTTAGATCCAGTCCTCCCAACAGATCCCTGCACAGATGTCATCATTGAATCAAGGCTTCAGGCAGTTTTTTCCCCGTATTGTCTGTGGGTTTTCACCCAACAACAAAAGACAGAGCAATCATTTAAAAATAAAATGTGATTGTAAAACCACAAGAGTTGGCATGAGACAAATGCAGAGCTTGGAATTATGTTTAAAGAAAATGTGTCTAGATTTCAAGTCATTGGTGTCACTTTTTAAATAACACATGTCAGGAAGTGCCAACACAGGATGACAAAAAGAGTGGGGAGAGGTTGGAATGATAATGGCGATGGGCCCACAGAGAACACACCAGAGAACACTTAAAGAGAAGCATATTAGGCTCTTTCAAAGTGGAGACAGATGGACTGATCCGGATGTCAAAGGAGGGTGAATATCTCACTTTAGGATTTGATGACCTGCTGCTCACTTTCTTTGATGAGAGAATCTAAAATATGGCTAATGCCTGAAGAAAGAGATTTCAGGAAAACATCTTAAATATCGCATGATAAAAATGAAATGTAGAATGCATTAGTGGAGATGTACAGCTATATTGTTTGGGAGTTTTTATAAATTTCCTCAGCATGCTTCGCATTTTGCTTCTGAGACAGGATCTCCTGGAGACTTTTTTGGATTCCTACAGAGCTTTGAAGGCAGTGTCTGTCTATGTAACAGTTTGGTCTCGTGCTCAGAATGAATATTGAACAAAGCAGATGAGTGATAGCTTCTCCCTTGTCACAAATCAAAATTCATCACTAGGTTGAATTAACTATGAGATTTGTTATCTTAAGGTATAATATAAATTGAACTGCGTATTGCCTGAAGAAAGGTTGATGTCTGAGGTTTGATAATATAAATTTTGAGTGAAGTATAAGTGTGCAGCTTGACCATCTTTAGATCAGTTGATGAGACAAAACAATATTGTAGCCTGAGTTTTGGGTACTTGGAGGTGATGTCATGTAGTGCTAAAAACAATTGAAGACTAGTTCCTAGTTGATTGTATAACTACAAAAATGTTTTTTTCTTGTCCTATAATTCAATATAATCAAGAAGGAACGAGGGAATTTCATTGAATTTTGAATAGTCAAAGGAAAAAAATGAGTAAACACAAACTGTGATAAAGTTGGAACAAAACTTGGTTGGGCAGTTCAGTACAATGTGCGCTGCATGTAATTTGTAAGGTGGTGAAGACAGTCTAATGAGCAGATTTCTTTTGTATAAATCATTTAACCTTGCGTAACTATTTTGCATGTTCGTGTTTAAATTACCCAAGCCTGTTATGAAGTCACTATGCTGCATTTTAAAAATTTCTTTTAATGTTTTGTTAAGGGATCAAAGACTAAAGGAAAATGACCACATACTGGCCATTAATTGCACCCCATTGGATCAGAACATTTCCCATCAGCACGCTATTGCACTCCTCCAGCAAGCCACAGGATCTTTACATCTGGTTGTTGCTAGGGAGCCAGTTCAAGGAAACAGCAGAACTTCGTCTGTCTTATTAAGTGATATAAATCCACCTGAGACCGTGAGTGTTGTAATGCTGTCAAAATCTGATTTTGAACTATGCTGGATACTTTTTTGTACTTGTAAGTGTTTGTATTAGCTAGCTTTATGTATAGGGATTTTTTTTAATCAGGTTTTATCTGCAGTGACATTTGATTTAGACTGATCATGCAGTAAGTATAATGCTTCCATTGCAAAGCTGCATGAAGTTGTTATAAAATAGATCCTGGGTTTTTATGGGCTAGCAGAAGCTTTAGTAAATCAACATATTCCTAGCAGCAGGGTCTGTTCAGGGTAGGCTGGGTAAAGTGTTTTACGAGTATACCCAGCTGAAAACTACTTGTGCTCAGCAATTAAAGATGCTCTGATTACATCTTAAATGACTGTAAACATAACCTATCAGGAGCACTGTTTGAAATATCCCAAGCAATTTAAACTTAAGCTACTCAAAACAAAAAGTCTTGCTTTCAAAAGCAAGTTTTCAAAAAATAAGTAAAAAAAAATCTGTTAACCCCTCACTCCATGTTTATCAGTTGTTGTTTTTTAAACTGCAGGTTTCATTCATTGTGAACCCTTTTGTTTTCTTTAACAAGGAGAGATTGTCACTCAGATGTAATAAGCTAGGGCTGAACTCGCATCTGTGTTCAAACCATGTGGTCCAGGTGGCTTTGCTGAATTTGGTTGAACTGCACACCTAAATTCAGGGTTTGCAATATTGGAATCTTAATTTATTATGCGAGTAGGTTTTGATGAAAATCTGGTTAAGAGCAGTGCTTTTCTTTATACTCAGTAATTATTTCCCTTATGATTATTACAGAGCTAGTGAAATCTGAAGGTTTTAGTGGATAATCAATATTGTTTATTGCTCTGAAAATTTTAAAGAATTAAACTTTAACTGCTTTTTCATTGAAAGATCTGCACTGAACAGACTAACAAAATAAAATACAAATATATATCTCTACAGGGGGTCTTTAAACTTCTTTTATGATATTTAACTGGCTTTGGCAAAGACTTTCAGTATGCTAATAAATCCTTTATTCACAGAAGACTTAAATCTGCCTACTTTGCTCCATTTTGGTTTCTATGAGATATTAATCTGACAGAAACATTGGCTGGGTTTGGGTTACTTAACAGCTTTGTTATTTTCAGATTGTCTTGTAGAACATAAGGTCATAGTACAGTGTAGCTTAGAAACATGCTTCCAATTCAGTATGGCAAAATTTTATACTGCGCTATTAATTCAGCATGTACTGGTGGTGTTTAGAGTGTGTAAGTGACATAACAGATAGAAGAATTTGGGCAATGCTAAGTGAAAACTAGGCCAGTGCAAGCTTCCTGGCTGTTTTTCTCTGTTGTTTGCCTTAGTCTTGATTTCTGAAAAACTAGAAGGATAGTTTTCATTTTGGCAAGAAAATCTTAAAATCTCTTTTTGTTAGTCAAGCTTTTCCTAGTATCCTGTTATGAAAGTAAAAGACAAAATGTATGTTTGAAAACAGATGAGAAATCCCACTGAGTATTTATAAGGAAATGAAGTTGATGGAACAAAATCCACCAGATCTCTAATATGTGGCAGAGAGAGAGAAAAACTTGCGCTGATTAATTCTTGTCATTCCTGGTACAGGTGAAAGTGAGAAACATTAAAGATGGACTGAAATTAAAACCTCCTGTTTTTATTAATTGCAGATTCACTGGGGCCATGTTGAAGACGTTGAGCTGATTAACGATGGCTCGGGATTAGGCTTTGGAATTGTAGGAGGAAAGACGAGTGGTGTAGTTGTAAGAACGATTGTTCCTGGGGGATTAGCAGATCGGGTAATTTGTTATATTATGTCACTTCTTGTTTGATTGTAAAGTATAATTAACTGCTTTTGACAGTCTTAAAATAAACTAATATACTTAAACAAAAGGAAGCCGATAGCATCAAAGTCTGAATGCCAATGTGTACTTTATAAATAAATATGTTGAAGGTATGATTGAGGAAAAAGTCAGCACCTGATACGAATTAAGTTGTTTCTCAGACACTTTGGCTTTTAGAACATTGTTGAACATGCAGAAATTTTGAAGAGTTGTGGAACTTAATATTCAGCCCTTCTGATACTTTCAGCAAGACTTTTTGAAGTTTCTGATATCCTTTAAAGTTGTGCATGTTCTGTTTGCAACTTGCCTGCTGCTCTTTAAAGAATCATCACTACGTTTCATTGCTGCTACGTTTCAGGAGCAGAGCACACGCAATTGCATGCAGGGTTTGGATTTTTAATGTGAATTTGGTCGTAACAAGTTACTGCATCTGAGGTCTGGAACCCATGCAGACAAGATCCAGTAACATACAAAAGAGACAGGCTAAGGTACTTCCTCTAGTGAAGGATGGAAACAAGAACTGGAGATTCAGAGAGCTTTAATGGAAAATGTTGGCTCTTGCTTGACTGCCCCCCTCTGAACCTGTCATGTGTAAATGAGTATTTTTTAATTATTGTGTAACACCTGTTTTGCTGTAAGGAATAAAGTGTCTTGGCTACAAATGAAGCATATAAGTTAAGAACTCACCACATCATTCTTAGCTGAATGAGACATCATTAAGAACATGTGAAATAATGAGGGCATATATATGTTAAAATGGATGAATTTGTAAATGAGTTTGAGTCAGTCCTGGGAATAATTCCACTGTGATTGCTGTATAAATCAGTGCACCTAAGGTGGTAGGACTGTGCTGATCAATACCAGCTGAAGATTTGGTCCTATGAATGCTAGCTTATATTAGAAATGGTGATGTAGACCATGAATTATAATTATCAGGTTAAAAATGGTTTGTGTGTGTGGAGTCTTGTTACCTTCAGTGGAGTTTCTCGGAGTTGGAGCTAGGCATATAAGAAAGCAATTGCCAGGTTAATATAGAAGTATTCCGGGAAACTAAGTAGTCCTAAATCAAAGTGCTGTGATTTTTATTCTAATCCCTGTTCTATGTGGATTATTCTGTGAAAATTCAGTACATAACAGCCCACGAGATTCTAAAATGATGTCCTTTATTTTCTACTGAATGAGAAAAGTAACCAGTTTCTTAGGAACAGTGCTTTTCCGCCTGTGTATCTTAGTTTTGGAAAGGCTGATTTATCACTGTTTACTACTGTGGAAAGAACAGTGTTTAATTATGTGAACACTTATTTACTATGTTGTGGTAGTGGTCAATTTTACAGTATCCTCCTGCATTGGCTGTCAGGAAAATACCAGCCATTTTCAGTTTTGTAATGGAAAAGATTTTATTTACAGCCTGGAAAATTTTTTTTTTACAATGTTATTTGTGTTTCAAGGATGGGAGGCTCCGAACGGGAGATCACATCTTACAGATTGGAGGGACCAACGTGCAGGGAATGACCAGCGAACAAGTTGCACAAGTGCTGAGAAACTGTGGGAATTCTGTTAGGATGATAGTTGCAAGAGACCCCAAGTGTGAAATTATGGACAGTCCGCCAGCTCCCGTGAGCTGGCCCGTTAGTACGTTACCTCCCTTTCAGAATGGAAACGTAAGTATCTGATGTTTACTTATGGCAATTTTAAGTATGTTTGTGGCTTGTGATTAGAAGGGAGGAGAAAAGAGCAAGCTTGGCACTTCCAGGTGTGAAGACACTCGTGCTTCTCCTCTTTTGAGTTCCCAGATATCATATGTGTGTATTTAAGTGATCATTATTTTAGGCCTGCTTTCTCTAATTTTCCCCTTTTTCTTATATGTTGTTAATACCTATAATCTTGGGATCAGAATGACCAGCTTTATGGAATTTATTTCAAAGTGGCTGATTTAATTACAAAGACCATGACCATTATCGATAAATGGCACTTCTAGTTCTCCTTCTTAGCTCGTTACATTTTTGCTAATCAATCATTTGTAAGTGGATTTAAAACCTGAATATGAATTTCCCTAATCTGAAATCCAGAGTGCCATGGCCAAACCAGAATTATTCAGCACTATCATCTTTTTATGAAACATAAGTGTAATGTTTTCATAGTCTACACTACTGTCTGTGATAGGAAATATATCTAAAAATTTTGAAACTTGTTTTAGCAAATCTTAACATGGTCATATCAAAGTCTCTTGTTTTTGAAGTCATTCTTTTCAGTTTTGAGTAATTAAAATCAACAAATGCTACACTAAGTGTACAGTAGGTCTTGAAACATAAACAAAGCTGTGCTTGTGCGCCATCTGCTACTACTGTGCTGCTTAGATTTAGGTGTAGAATCTGAGTAGCCTTTTCTCTCCTATCTAGTCTCTTGAATATGAGTGAAGAGAGCTGCTTTTTTTTTTTTTTTTAAACACCATCTTTAAATGTCAGACTAGCAGTCATTGTTACAAATTCACCTTCTTGCTTACTGGGCAGTCACTGCAAAGGCAGCCATCAGCTTTGGGAAGAGCACGTCTTGCATCTCTGATACACTGTTGTGGCTGAAGCTGTCGTGAAAGTATTTGGGTCCTTCTCAAACTTATCAGAAGTGTAGTAGGAAACTTGAGTGGCAGAGAAATGAAAGAGAGGTAATCTACATAATTTAAGGTCAGAGTCTTAGAAGTGGGCTTGTTTAATAATCTGAACGTATTTATTAATTTACTGATGATTTTCATGGTCTACCTTTCAGTTTCTGTTAATTCACAATAGAACTTTCTCCTATAATCTAATTTCTCTCTTGTTTCTGAGTACTTTCACTAGCCTTGAGCTTTGAAATAGAAAAGATTTTCCATTTCTGTTTTACAAACCAGAAGAAAGGCTTTTTTTAATACATGATATGTTGTGCTTTTTTTTCCCTAGTTCTATATTAAAATTTGATTTCCTTTAAGTCTCCTGCAGGAGAGAGTAACTGAAACTACTAATGTCTGTGCATGGGTAGGAGAAAACTGTTATTATCTATATTCTCAAAGATACTGAAGGCAATATTAGCAGCCTACCGGAGCTGATTGTATTTACCACTCTGCACTTTGATTTTCCAGATTACACTTCGATGTTTTGTGTTCTGCCAGTAACGTGAGTTAGGGAAAATTTCTGTAGCACCAGAGCAATGACCATGAAGGACTTCTGATTGCCAAAACAGCAGGACTCTCAAGACTCTAGTTCCATTTCAGATGTTGCTGTAGGCTCATTTGCTGATTTGATTCCCTCTCCTAAAGATAAGGGACAGAGCACCAAAACTTATCTTCATCCCCATCAGTGTCTTATGGAGCAAGAGAGTTGGAAAGCAGTTAATAAGTTGGCTAGTGAAGGTGTGTGTGATAAGAAAGGAGATAGCAGTTTATTAACTTCAGTGAAAGGTGAAATACGTGCAACTGTAACTTTGGCCTACTTTTAACATAGGTCCTTCCAGAGCTGACATTTGGCAAGTATTTGATTAAGTTTATTTTGTTCGTTCTCTTAAGAAATGGTTTCTGATTTCCAGGTCCATTTTTTGTTGTTAGCAATGGTACTGTCCCTATTGACTTCATCACTTTAACAGACCTCACTATGATCATCTCCTTATTTTTGGTCCCATTGCACTGTAACTAGTACTTGAAAACAAACAGTTTTATGTATTTTAATTTGTCACGTGCAATCCCAGATCTATGCGCTTGATTATTTTTCTCTTTGGTATCACCAGTGTCTTTGGTGTGGCTTCTTCCTGTTTGAATGCTGTCCTGCAGTTTTGATTTTCACTTGTCAGTGAAGAGTAGGACTTAAGCCAGCTCTGGAGGGGGCTTTCTCCATACCCTTCTCTACTGTAAGACCAAATCACATTCTAATCGTAGGTAGTGCCTCTTAGGGTTTTTTTGGTAACTGCAGTAAGCAGAGTGTTCAGAGAACAGATCATGTTATGTGCTTCTCTTTTTATGAGAAGTCTTCTCATCAGTTCAACAACAAAGCAGTTACAAATTAATATTCTCTTCAGTTAGGTCTTTAAAATAATTTTCAGTGAATGCAAATGAATATTTTGCTTCTCATTTCCTTTAGGTAGTTGGAGGCTTCTAGTGCTCTTTGCAGTTTGGTGGTGTTCAAATTGGAGTAAGATCAAATCAAACTTGTTAAACTGATGTGTGCAAGATTGACTTCTGGTATGGTTTTGTGGTTTAGGAAGTAGCATAAAAACCATGAATAAGCTCAGGCACCTACGTGGTCTCACATATTTGCACTTAAGTAGGCGGCGGCTGCTGCTGCTGCGGTAGAAATGTGACTGCTGCGTATACACGTGAGTTCGTTCCTTCGTGTCAGGACATCAAACCTGTCTGCTTTGAGATCCCTTTCCTGCTGCCCCTCGCTTCCTTAGTAGGCAACGACAAGGAGAGACGAGCATCACTTTTTCTGACAGGAATGTGCGATGTGATAAGCCTGTGTATTTATACCCGTTTTCTGGCTTCTTAACTGTCCAGCAGGAGCAGCGTGGGCAAGTGGATTCATGATGCTGTTTATCTGGACTAAAACATGAAAGGGAGAGGTGAAATTCGGAGGGCACTCAGGATCTGTTGTCTTTTGGGATTGGCTGGGAAGTATGTTGTTACCAAATGGCAGTGGAATCCAAGGGGAAATTGCCCCTGAGCAGCCTAATAAAAACTTTTGTTTTCCATGAAATATGAGTATGATACCTCTGACAGTTATGTGGAGAAAATAGTAGCCAAGAATTTTGAAAGCAATTGATGACTTTGGATGACACCATATTTTCAGAAAATCTCAGATGCATCTCCTTCGCAAATTTGATGCCTTCTGAAATAGGAAAATTGAAACCGCTGCTTACTTACAAAGATCTTAACCTGCAATATTGTAGTGGTACCAAGAAATGATGAGAGATATATATATTTTAATTGTCTTGTGTTTTATTTATAGGATAATGCCAACCTTTTTGAGACCTATGATGTTGAACTTATAAAAAAGAATGGGCAAAGCCTGGGGATAACAATTGTTGGATATGCTGGCACATGTGATGTAGGTGAGTTCTGTGGGATTTAGTCAAGCCCAGGACAGAGGCTTTTCAAATACTCTTTTTTCGCTACAGAGAAAACAGAGAGCACAGTATAACCTACAAACTCAGAAGATTTTTGAAGAACTTGCTTCAAAATGAAATTGATCCTCAAAACGTTTTTAAAGAGTTGTAATTACGTTATAAAATGATTCTCACATGTAAAATGTGAATTTTACGTACTTGTGCTGTGGTTGTGCAAGACATTAAACTGTACCAGGTAGTTCTTGCACGTACAGACACTAACGTAGTCAGGTTCCTGCCTACACCGTTCCTTATTTTGCCCTGTGGTACATAACATAATTCAGATGGAACATTTTAAGAAGAATATCAAAACCAGTGTATCATGTCCCCAGTTTGCATCCAGTTTCAAATGGCTTCGTTACAAAATAGCTCAATATGCACTTTCATTTATTTAATGAATTGTAGGTGCTAGGATGGAAATGATCAATCAGATTAAATAGTCCATCCCTCTGCCAGGCAGATGCAGAGAATCTCAGATGTGTGTGATGTGTATGCCGCCTTCACAAGGTGATTTACCTCTCTTTGGTGGATGACTGCTCCAGTCTCTAAACTCAGGGAACAGATGAAAATACCTGTGCTAGGATATTGGAACGTAGAATTATTATTTTTTTTTTTTGTAAATCCACTTTAAATTAGAGCTGTTCACTCATCTTTCCATTACTGGTTCCACAAATGATAGTATCTTCAGAATTGACTCACTAATGTCTGGTTTAACACGAAGGAGTGTTGCTTTTTCTTCCTTCCCCTTCCTCATGGGACTCAAGAAGGTATCCTGGGAATGCGACACAGCTGGGGTTGCGTTGCTGCCCTCTTAATTCCCAGGAGATCCTGTTGGCTTGCCACTCAGGAATCTTGGTGTGGTGAGAACTGGGAAGTAGGTCAGGGAGGTGCATGTGTGAGGCAAGGAGAAAAGGTGGCCTTGGAGCACCAGCAGAGGAGCTTCCTGAGCACGGACAAACCATGCTGGGCAGGTGTCTGAGTGTTCAGTGTTCCCAAAAGGATGGGTGAAGTGTCAAGATTCGCTAGGATTAAAGATCACTGTTATTTATTTGGGGATGGGGAGGGGAGTGGTGGTGCTGATGGTGGAAGGGAAGGGTTACTGTTTCAACTGATGATTGTTTTTACTGTTTTTTTTATTTCCTACTTAGAAGTTATAATTAATAATCAAACTTCAAACATGACAAAGGACAGCTTTCCTGATTGCCATGTTTCTCTTTTTTTTTTTTTAAATCCTTTTTCATTAAGATTTAAAGGACTAAATTCTTTAGCTAGAAGAGGATGATTGAAGTGTTGATCAAAGTACTTAAGCACGTACTTTACTTTTAGCTTAGGTAGTCCTGTTGAAGTCAAATGCAGCATGGAATTCAGGTGATAGTGGCTTAAAGCTTTGTAAGCACAAGGATGAATCCATGGAGGAGGTGGCCTTTTGTGAGCCCCTTTAAAGAAAAATTACTGAGGTCAATGTATTATTGGTGCTGGTACCGGTGCTGGTTTTTTTCCCATCAAAGATCCTCAGTTATTCTGTGTCAAGCTGTGTAAAGTAGTAACATGCAAATGTCAGTTGTTTGCAGGATCATAACTGTGGACAAAAGTGTGTGGAAAATGCTGAAAGTAAAAAAAAACTTAATTAGAAAAGGAACAGGTTAGCTTAGTGACTTGTTTCTCTTCTCCATTTCCACCCGCAACAGAACCTTCAGGGATTTTTGTGAAAAACATAATTCCTGGTAGTGCTGCTGACCACAACGGCCAAATTCACGTTCATGACAAAATTGTTGCGGTAAGTAATTGGTGCTGTAAACATTCTGCTTATGTATTGTGGAACTGATAGTTCATTACATGTCTCAGTATTAGAAGAACAACTTAGTCAAGACTTTCTAAAATTAATTAAACTTTCTCCGCTTTGCAGAGGACAGAATTTGGTCATTCATATTTGTTTAAGTAGAATAGATGAAAAATCTTGAAGAGTTCTATTTGAATTATTATAGAAATGAGTCACTTCTTTGGTTTTGGTTAAAATACTGTTTTTTCTGTTCAAAGAAGTATTAAACAGTAGTTAACTATGAAAGAGGCAAGCATTTGGATTAAAATGTTTGAGTGGAGAATCTTGGCTTTTGGCCTAAAGTAAAGAAGAGAAGCATTAGCTTCTATTGAATTCAGTGGGACTTGAGGGTGGTTAAGATTTTGCAAGATGTGGCAGGCTGTTTATGGTTCTTAATTAGAGCGTAGCATAGTGTGGATACAATCAAAATATTAATAGTCACAATTTAGGTTTCAAAACCCAAGCATTATATGTAGAAAAATTAAAAACCTTTGAATAGGAATGAATTGAATAACGGCCAATTTTGCATTCACAGTACAAACAGGAATGCACCGCACCATCTTGTTGTTTTAAGAAATAATACAGAGATAACATAAAAAGTAGTTTAAAATCATAGGCGCTGTGCTGGACCTTCCAAAGTCAGCTTCACCTTTATGAGAGCAAAATTTGATAAAACCTTCCGCTTTTATCTGCAGCTTTGCAGGAGAAACCCCTATTGATGTATGATCTAGCGGCATGGGTAAACAGATTATTTTGGGTGTAAATTAAAACATCCAAATTCATTTAAGAATTAGCCTATTCACTTTTTTACTTTTCTAATGGTGGCCCATGAACACAGAAGAAGTGACTGTTGTTTCCTTTTAAAATGCATTTTGAAAATTTTATCTGATTATTGAAATGTAACAGATTTTTGTAAGATTGTTTTGCAAATACTAACGTCTTGGGTGAATAGCCTTATAACTCCTGCACAAAATGTGGACATTGCTTATGGTGTATGGTACAGCATAGGAATGTAACACGATTACTGTTATATGATATGATTTAGGTTGATGGAGTTAATATACAGGATTATACCAACCAAGAAGTGGTGGAGGCATTGCGTAACACAGGACAGGTTGTACGCCTTACCTTGCTTAGAAGGAAACCTTCTTCTACCATTTCTTCAGAAAGATGCTCAGATAAAGGTAATTCTCATTTTTTAGCCACCCCTTCGGTTTTTCAGTAATAAATTTTATTTTATGCTCCATTTACAGTGACCTGATTTAATAATTAGGGCTAAATTTCACGTGATCGTAGATTTCATAAGGGCATGCTGTAGAAGATGACACTTCAGGAGGAATGAGAGAGAAATGAGGGCTGCTGGAAAACTGCGTGCCAAACTCTTGCGTAGCCAAAACAAGCAAACAAAAAAGCAGTTAGTGAGGTGGTGTTACTACTTCCTATATTTTGCAACATCTGTCTGATTTATTTTTTCCCATCTATTTTCACAGTGCAGCCAACTGTTCCAGCCTTAGTATGCCCTGGAGCTGTAGGGACTGAAACTAGTGTGGACAGTAAGAATGAGGAAATCCAAAAACAGAAGGATAATTTTCAGACTGAAAAGAAGCAGAGCCTACATAAATCAGGTGGATAGAATATCTTGCAGCATCTCTCCTGATTCTTTGGAATTGCCTTTAATCCAGTGTGTATTTATATACATATACATTTGCAAGATTCTATGCAGTGGTGTTGGAGCCCTTTCAGTACTCTGGAATGAATCTCATCAGCTCTGCAGAGCTGACTTCCTCCAGTTCACCAATTCTTTCTATTCCTCGTCCCTCTCTGCTGACGTGAGGTGTTCTGCCTGCAATTTTCTGTCATCCTCCTCTGTCGTCAGGCCCCTGAACCAAATTACAAGATGAACAGCATGGCAACGAAGCATTTCTCCTTCTGCCAGAAGTCAGAGTCAGCTTCTACCCTCTTGGGAATTCACATTTGCTTTGTGATTCAGTGTTGCCTCAGTCGTATCTTCCTTCTAGCCCTCGCAGGTCTTTGGCTTCCACCTCTGCAGAGTCTTTTCAAAATATTCTTTTGGTTTCCTGTATATCATCTCTGATGCCCACTTGGTCCCTGTTCTGGCACTGCAGCAACTTGATCAGAACCCACCTCCTGAGCTTCTTGACCTGGCCTCCTGCTGCCTGTGACCCGGGCTGCAGCAGCATCTCTCAGGAGATTTGACTGAGTAGGGCTTGCTGAAGGACTGCAGCAGCAGCGATGGGGAATCACATCTTGTGACATCTCCGTTCGTAAGTCATTTTCCATGAGGAGCATGAGTTTCAACCATGTACCAAGTGCCACGTAACTGCCTCGCTCCTTTTTGCTTACCCTGCTTGTAGTGCTGCTGGTCACTGATATTTCCTGGAGTGCTGGAGAAGCAGGAAGCCTAGCACAAGTTATGTCCACCTCCTGTGAGATTTCCCACTTGGCAGTGAGCCTCTCCTTTCTGTCTGCTCATTCTGAGACCCAACTGATTTACCTGGTAGTACCGATATTGTTGCGTACTGCCTCCTCCCATGCTACTGTTGGAAACTAGAGTTCAGTCTCTAGACATGCAATTTCTGGCTTGCTTGTCCCCACCTTTTTAGCTGAACTGGGAAGTTTTTGACTACCTACCTATGTAGGAGGATGAGAATCTCTGGTCTGGCAAAGGCATAATAAAACCTTATAGCTGGAATTGGAGGCCGGATAGGTGTTGAAATTAGGCATGCGTTTTTAGCAGTAAAAGGCAGTTGGGCGTAGCGACAGATCACAAAGGCATGGCTTGCTTTGGTTTTTAGCTGACTTGGGAATCAAGGCTGGAGGTCTTTCCAGAAGGCATACTTCAAATCCTCTACAGATTTCTGGCCTCATCTACAGGAACTTCTGGGTGAATTTCTACAGCTTGTGTTGAAGTCAGCATAAATTATCCTTATGCCTTGTTTCTTAGATATGTAGATGCAATAGAGGAGTCTAAATTATGGCTGTCAATGAATAACAATTTTGCTATGACTGTGGAAGATCTGTCAGTATTAAAGACAACCTGGAAATGAGAGAAATGTTAGCAGTTCCTATGCTCCATTCTGTTTTGCTTTTCTGTCCAAGCCTTATAACCAGACATCCTTTGTTGTGACTTCTGCGTGTTCCCAGAAATAGGAAGCCAAAACAGAGGTGACTGAGTAGCTAAGATTTAAGGTTATCAAAGCATTGTTTTAGCTGCATGAGTGGAAAAGCATATATTGATTTGTATTTATACTGGAGGAAAAACTTAAGGACTTAGAAGTAGGATGTATTTAGGGGCAAAAGAGCCAGGAGGACTTAGGCTCACTATGCCAGAGACTAGAAGAGGAATGCACTGTCCTGTGTCACTTACCCAGTCTTTTTCTTGCTTCAAATACAGGGGAACTTTCTGTGCATAAAGCCTTTTCTTTTTCTACTGGAGTGAGCGGTATCTCTGTAGTCAGTTCCTGATGACTTGTGGTTGGGTTATCTTGTGTCACAGGCGGCAGATGTCTGCCCTGATGCAAAGAGAACTTTCGGAGGAATTTGTTACCTAATACCTCGCGCTGTGCAAATACGGTCTATCAATGCCAGGATCAGTTTATGTGGGGAACTGAAATTGCTTTTACCTGGCTTAAAGCTAACAAACTCTTTTAGTCTCAAGGTATGTTATCTAGACATGCCTTAGTGATCTCTGTGCTCCTAATAGTCAGCTTGGATCTGACTGTAGTTTTGAGCCATTTCCATAGCAGCATACCCAGACTTTTTGGATCCGATACGGATCCATATCAAAATATCTGATACGGATATTTTTTTTTATATGGATCCGATACGGATCCATTGCCTCTCCATAAATACTCCAAAGCCCCTGATTTTTAAAGGTATTTGTAACCAAGTTATATGTATATGCATGGCGCCCCCTTATTTCTAACATTGTGCCAATCTCATAATCCCTTTTCTTGGAGCACTCTGGAGTATGGTGCAGATGCACCAGGGTCTGGCAAGGACTTCGCTGCCTGGAATTCATAGCTCCTGGCTGGGCCCTTGCTGATTGCTTGCAGAGGCAGCGTGGTGTATGTGCACTGCATCCCAGTGTGTCACGTAGCAAGGATACTACGGACTTTTCTATTCTCCTGTGTGCCCGAGCTCCCCTTACCCTGGGTAATACAGGTTAAGGTGTTCATATGCAGAATGTGTCTTGGGATACCAACACTTAAATGCTGCAGATACCGTTGGTTTGCAGTTGGATATTGCCCTTGATACAATCTGGTAGTGCTGGTCCTCCTTGGATCTACAGGAAATGAAATGGGCATGGTTTTTAAACCAAGTAAGGAATCAGTGGCCTTTAATGAAACAATAAAGCAAGTATCGTTGTTTGATTAAACTGATTTTTCATAGGGGAAAAAACCCTTAAAGTAACAAAGTACTGCAAAAGCTTTTTGCAGCTATAAAATAGGTGTGTGTATATCTTTGTTAAAAGGTTGAAATACTTAGTTGCAAATTTTATTCATACTGAAATACGATGTATAAGATTTCACCTCCGAGTAGAATATAGTGGCCAAGTTTAAATTCCAAAGATAGGTGCTTATTTTGGACATGGTGATGGACACTTCATTATAGTGGTGCTAAAGTAAATACTGCTAATTTAAGGCTCTGACTAAACTCTGGAAATGCTTTTAAAAGTTTAATGTAAAAGGTATGTTTTATAAAAATATGTATTACTTCCTTTTAAGCCCAGTTGTGTGAAATTCTTATTAAATTGTGTTTCCTGGAGAGGTATTAAATAGTAATTCTGGCCAGGCAAAACCATGATTAAACAGTGCTGTTACAAAGGCAACATGGTTTAGGATGCAGTGTGCATGAGGCCTGAAACTTTCTGCTAGCGGACTACAGGCAATTAACTTAACAGCTGCATCTGCAAGACTGCAGACTGGGCAGAACTGCTTCCCTTTGCCTTGCAGCAGTACTCAAAACCAGAAGATATGATGATGCTAGCCAAGAGCTTAAAGATGTCTGGAGAAAAACGTCCAACGGTAGGGAAGATAAAGGCGATGCATTAGTGAAGGGTGGTAGAGCACAGGACACACCCTTGTGAGTTCGTGAAATCTGGAAGAGATTGCGAGAAGAAAATATTCCAGTTTTGAAGATGCCAGGAATTTTGACCAGGAAAGATGATTTTTACAATACGCTTATGTTTTATTCTTGACACTATCTAACAAGAAGGGAAAAACTGTATGGAAGTGCAGGCAGAGGGACAGGACTGTAATTATGTTGAAAGTTGTTGCAAATGAAAGCTGTCTCTGGGAAGCATTTTAATTTTTGAAGCCTTATACATTCCAGAAGATGTACATATCTCAAGTCATGAGAAATCCAGCTGGATGAGGGACTAAAAAAGCAACTTGCTACTAACTGCCATGTGGAAAAAGCTGTTTGGAGGGAAAAAGGAGCATTTGAAGTGACTTGGGTGATACCATTGAAATTAAATATATCTAATCCAAGTTCCTTCATCCAACGTTACACAGTTCAGAGGAAGTTACAAGCAAAGGCTTCAGAGTGTGTTTGAAAGAAAGAAAAGGGGAAACTTCAGATGGGGACGTGCATCAACAGCTGCTCTGAACAACCCGTAGATTTTGGTATCGTGTTTAGGAAGTGACAGAGAAATCTGTATTCAGCCAATTGAACACAGCTTACAGTTGTTGAACTGAACTGTGAGCCTGACCCTAAGGTTCATTACTGCTGGTGAACCTGAAAATCCATATCTGACTACACAGGGGACTGCAGGTGCTTAGGTGCTGTGTGTCCATGTGATAGCTTTGTAAGAGCAAAAAAAGATTTGTCCCTATGTATTTTTGCAAATAGAAGGAGTAGAAAGATGTGCTGGTGCTCAGTCTTTGCTACAGTTGGGAAGTAAAGATAGTGATCAGCCTGTGCTTGGTAACAGCTCACAAAGATGACTTCCCTTTAGAAACTTCAATTAAATTCAAATGGAGGAAAAAGCCTCAAGTCACAGCCCAGAATTTCAGGACAACTCGTCATTTCCTTTTTAAAGAAGATAATTTATCTCAAAGAGAACTGTGGTTAGTATTTAAAAGCCCAAGGTTTTATTATTGGTGGGCTTTGGTTTTGGTGACAGCAAATAGTTATTTGAATTGCTGGAAATCTTGGATATCTGAATCTCCTTGAGCCTAATGTTTAAAGGTGCACTGGATATTTCCAAGAGAAATCTGACTTGTTAGGCTCTTTGCAAAGTAGTTTCTCAGCACAGATCAAACAGAATTTGCCTATCTGGCATGACAAAGTGATGGAAGAGATATAATTATGTTGTATAAGTTAACTTAAATCCTTATTTTTAATGAGTGGAAAACTTCAAAGTTATAAAATGATGTAATGAGGATTCTATTGCAAAGCTCACATGTTTTATCTTTGCAATCTATGAAGGTGTTGAAAGCAAAGGCAGTTAGGCATCCCGTTTGTCTTGGCTTTTCCTTGTGGGTAGGCTCTGAGCTTCTTGGTGTCTTCAGAATCCCCCCCGAGGTATTTTGCTTGCTAGTTTGTGTGCAAAATGTGAGGTGGTGATTTAAATCCGAAATTTCAGTGACACATCGGCAATACTGAGAGGTCTGTGCCTCGTCTAGACATCTGACAAACTATTACAGCCATTCGGGGGGAAAGAAAAAAAAAAACCAGTTTTCAGTAATTCAGACCCCAGTTGCTGCTGCTGTGGCTGCTAGCTGGAATTTGTTTTAAAGTTTGATTCTTACCAGTTAAACATTGCTTCAGCGTGGAACTTTATATGTGTGCTGAGCTTCTGGATGAGGTCAAATGCGGGGCAGCCAGTCATTTTCTGCTGTCTAGCTCTGTCAAATTGTCTTACATGAATGTAATACTGCCTTGGTTGCATAAGTAAGAAAGCTGAAAAGATATAAATGTCAAGATAGCCAAGTTCCCACGGAAGACTGGTTTAGAACTGGAGCTTATATTAAAGCTCATGTTACTTACTGGCCTAATTAAACTAGACATACCTGCCAAATGTATAAATAAAGTGTATGACTGCATTGTGCTTACGCAGCTCCTTGATACCAGCAGTATCTTGTCAGGTGTTTTACTTCTTAAGGGGCTTCGTTTTGGTGGGAGATAATGCTCCCTTGGGGTGGCAAGCAGTTCTGTAGCAACAAATTATGCAGTTGTGTGAAATTTATTTTGCAGCCTGAAAGAATGATTTATTTACAGTACTATATGGTACAGAACTCACATCTCATCAACGCAAGCATCACCTCTTCTGCCACTCAGTTGAATAAATCACACTTTAGCACTAGCTGACATTTTGCATTGTTTTCCTAAGAGCGTCATTTTTGATTTGCACTGATAGACTCAGCTTAATGCAATTTCCTTTTTGTGATTATTCCCTGTAATCTTTTATTTACACTGAATTTTTATTGAGGTATTTAGAAGCAAATGTACTTCTGAATGTAAAATGTGCTTGTAAATTTAATACTTGCTTTCATATTTAGGAAGAGTCCCATTTCCTCCAGCATATGAGCTGAAATCCAAGTGGGAAAACCTGCTGGGACCTGAATATGAAGTTATGGTATGTTATCTTTCAATGAACTACACTCATGTATGTGTTGCTTTTTTGTGTTTTTTCTTTTTTTTTTTTTTTAATTACACATCTGTGAGCTTATCATTACAGGCTGTTTATAGAACAGCTCAGTGTTTGGAACAGATCAGTAACATCAAATTTTGCTTCCATTAACATCAAGGCTGAAATACAGAAATTGTAAAATTAATATATTTTTAAAATCTGTTTATATGGATACTGTTGTTATATAGAAACTAGACAGAAACAGGGGTATAAAAAAATCAGCTGTCCTTTTAAATCTACATCACAGCAGCCACTTAAAAGATGTGTTCTTTTTGTGATTTCATTTATGATCTGTTTGTTTTATTGTGCACTGGGAAAAAAAAGGCTCAGAACAGAGCTCCCATGTTTCATGAAGAATCTTACGATTTTATTAGAAGAATGAAAGAATGATTTTCAAACATACTGGGAAAATAGGAAGTAATTCAAGGTAGTGTAACTTTATGGTGCCAATGCCTATTAGATATTTCTTCACCTCGTATTAAATGATTGCCAAGCAAAAGATTATTTTGATGAACTGTCATAAGGAGTTGACTGAAATTGTAATTCAGTACTGCTTTTCAGGGCTGCGTTAGTCAGGGAGTACAGATAGAAGTCTGCAGCCAATGCTCTTTCTGAAGCCTTAAGAAATTCTCACTGCCACCACCAACATGCCCTGTTTGCCTTTGCATGGCTTGTCCAGTTGATTTAGAGACACTTATTTTTACTACTTGGAGTAGCCATCATTCCAATTGCTCGCTGGAAGATTTAAAGGAGCTTTAAGAATTGTCTTGAGAAACTTGCTTCTCTTCTTTCCATTAGCACTCCTTTAAGATCTGAAGTTCGTATGAGATTATGTACATGATGTAATAAATCTGTTTGGCTGCCCACTTCAGTTGCTTGATATTCCCATCCTTGCATTTCAAGAGTCTGATATTTCTTCCCTTAGAGCTATCGTGCTTCCCACAGAGGACGCAAACCTGCTTAGTGTGTGAAACTGTCTGTTTCTAATTCTTCTTGAGCTGCCGCCAGTGAAATGGCAGGAGTGAGAATCATAGCATCGTTTCTGTTGGAAAAGACCCTGTAGCTCAAGTTCAGCTATCACCCGGACGCTGCCAAGTCTGCTGTGACACCGTGGCCCTGAGGAGCCACCTCCATGCCCCTCTTAAATCCCTCCAGGGTCCGTGTCTCTACCGCTTCCCCGGGCAACCTGTTCCAGCCCCTAACCACCCTGTCTGTGAAGAAACGCTTGCTAATATCCATTCTGGACCTCCCCTGGCAGGAGTTGAGGCCATTTAATGTTAATGGTTGTTAAAATGTTAATAGTTGGGCCTGTTAAATAATAGAAGGAAACTGTTATGGCAGCCTGGTTGGAAAGTCGGTTTTTGGTTCTTCCGGTTTTTGTTATATGAGCCTCCCTCTGGTCGTGCTTGGCTGTGTTCGTAACGGTGTTTAGCTCGAGTTCAGCCTGCTCAGCCCCTGTTCACACTGCTTCGCCCCTACACTCAGCTCCCTGAACCTCCCCTGAAGGTGACCGCAAGTTGGAGTCCTTCTCCCCAGTATTCCCCAGTTGTTTGACGAGAGGATTTAGTGTCACTCGCGGCCTCCGTGTTTCCGATCCTCTGTGGCACCAACTCAGGGAATGAAACTGAGATCCTGCTGAAATGGAAGGAGGCCCTAGGAGCCTGTGTGGGGATTTATGGCCGTGTGGTATTTGTTGCCAAGTACCTAACCGTGAAGAGTCAAGCTGAGGAGTTATCAGTCATAGATTCATTTAGTTACAACTGAACGGACACCAAATGGATTCTGTCTGTTGGGAAAAACACCCTAGGTACTGGAAAACAAGATGCTGGGAGCCTTGTTTAAAGCTAAGCTGAAAGAAAAAGCCAAGACTTAACATTGTTTTGTAGATACTTTGTTAAACTAGAAATTTCAACAGGAGCCTGAAGGAAAACAGTTACCTGATTTTTGCAAGGCTATATATGTTTCCAGTTCTAACAAGTGTAGCAATCCTCCCAGACATGCTCCATTTCAGTGTCCCAAGCTCCAACCTTGGGCCATGGATCACTATAGATTTCATCTTATTACAATTTAAATTTGAATAAATAACCTTCTAAGGTTACAGATAAATTCTGTGAAGGAAGAGCATTACAAGAAAATTGGTGGTAAATGTTATGGTTATTTTATTCAAATAAATAAACTAAAGATATACTGAAGGGATTTCTTGACCCTGTTCTAAATGATCCATTTTCCATTCAAATTTGGTAATTAAACTCATGTATTTCAAGCCATGTTAGAAACATGTTGCAAGAGATTGTGGTTTAGTCTAGATGTTAGATGGCTGTACTGTAGCCTGAAGTAATAACTTTAGCTATTATACTTTTAAAATTCTGATTGGCAAGTTGCTGTGGGTATTTGTGTCAAACATAATGGCATTTTGTGCTTATACAAGATTACTGGACTTGACTAAAATTGTCGTTCAGATTTCAAGAATAGGATAATGTTGGAGTCTGCTAATAGGGCGTAATCACAGCATTCCTAGATGTAAACTTTTGTGCATCTAAAAAACTTATCTGACACTTATTTAAAATTATTTTGCATCAATGTGACTGTTTAAATACAGCTCATTTTGCCTTTTTTTTTTTTTGGACCAGAATTGATAATTCTGGTAAAGTCTGTATTGTCCTGCCATTGAAAATTGTTATACTGTACAATTTTTAGGTTGTGAATGTGGATATGCCCATCACGGATGACTCAGAGCTCCAGAAGTACTCAAAGGTATGACTTGCGTGATTTCCTTCATGGGATACGTTGGCAGAGTAATTCCAGGAGGGCATGATTCAAAATTCCAGACTTGCGTATTTCAGAAATTTTGAGAGATTCCAGCTTTCTGTCTCTCTTGCTTTTCCAAAAGAGGCTGCCCATGTCCTGCTTATTTTCTGGACCGGTCCAATACTTTTTCATAGCATGGGCAAATGCACCTTAAAAAAAAAAAAAGAAAAGAAAAAATTAAGATGAAGCTTAAGGAAAGGCATAAAAGGGATGTATGCATGTAAGACTCAAATTGTCAGGCACTTAATTGTATTAAAATTCATTTATGGAATAATTGTTGAAAGTCACTACAAAATGGAGCAGAGATGGTAACTCTGCTTAACAATGTTGTGGTCCTGCAGAGGGATTTGCCGTAATGATCCTATCTTAGGGTAGGGCATCCTTTAGTTGGAATGGTCAGAGCTGAAATTAATTTCTGTCTTCTGAAGTTTTTGATAAACGTCCCTGATATGTGTGTTAATATTGTACAAAACAAATTTTTATAAGTGATGGATCTGTATGCTCGTGGAGATGTCTTAGTGAAGAAAGGCCACAAACTCATAAGCAAGCATGGTTGTGAGGAAATGCCAAGGATCAATGGCTTACTCCTTTGACTTGAATATTCAAAATAAACTGGGGAAACCGAAGGAGAGTCAGTGTTTCAACTTCAGTAATAAAAAGTCAGAAAATTGCTAACCTGAAGGAGCAGATGCTGCTGATTATCTTTACCTCCTCTCCCCAGATTGCCATGATTCCTGCTGTCTTTTCTGGATAATGCATCACTTTTATGCTAGTCTTCCTAATACTATCACAAAGACACTCATGATTGGAGGCTTCCTGGAGGGGGGGAAAAAAAAACTGAGAAAAGGCTAACACAAAGTGATTGATTTTTACATTGCAGAAATAAGGATGCCAGTACTGTTAGATGTTTGCAGGGGGCTCTTCATGGATACTTTTTCTGCCTCAAAAGTAGTGTAGATCCTCAAGGAACAAGACAGCTGATCCTGTTATTATTGACCTAGTATAAAATGGTGCTGACAGAATTTCTGTCAGCTTTGTTGAAACTCACCTTTTGGGTAGGATAGACTTTAGGCGGTACTTGTCTTCCCTGCAGTTTTTCAGTATGCTAACATTATTTAAGAGTACAGTGCAAATTGCCTTTCCCCCAAAGGACTGACCGGTTGTTTTGACTTGTGCAAATGGTTCACAAAGAGAAATGATAGACCCTTGTGGTGTAACACAGATGATGTCAGTTGAAGATTTAATCATTTTTTTGTTTCATTTGGTGAGCTGTTGCATCCTGAACGTGTTTATATTATGATAGATACAGATACTTATTGTCTCATTGTTTGACAGCTATTACCCATCCACACTTTGAGATTAGGAGTTGAGCTTGACACGTTTGATGGGCATCATTACATATCATCAATTGCTTCGGATGGTCCTGCTGCAACACTTGGTCTTCTGCAACTGGAGGATGAGCTTCTAGAGGTAAAAAAAATAAATAAATAAAAAAATAAATAAAAAAAAACCCAACTCTAATATATTCTTTAATCCTTCTTTAAAAGGCTCATATTAATTTTTAGTTTGTCTGCAGTGTGTGAAATAGTTGTATTAAAGAGTTGATTGTGGAAGCAGTTAGAGCAGCAGTCTCTCAGTCGTTTTCTTCACCATTTCATTCCTCCTTTATGGACAAAATGGTGACTTCCCGTGACCTCTTTTCTGAAGAGTTTAATATGATTATCAAGAGTCATAAGGGTAGAGATAATGTATTGAATGTACTTGTATCTGTGATCCTTCAGTCTTTTGAGCAATTTAGCATTAGCTTTTACACTCTACATGGTGGGTAATCTTTCTTAATATTTCTTTCTTAATATTTCTTTCTTAATATTTGTCACTTCTAAAAAATTTACAGCAGTCTCAGAAAGAATGATTCCTGTTAAGCATTATAACTTGGTGGTTGAGTGTTGAAAGACAATCGTGTTCAAGGTAGTACGTCGCTTTGTTTAAATATGTATAAAGAGGTATTGGGACAGCTTTGAAGTTACCAGAATCAGGCCAGACCCATCAGCTCAGGAAAAATATGAAATTAATAGTATTAAAAATATTATCTGTTTTGTGTGTGTATGTATATCTATCAACGTCTCAGACTGCAAATAGTCATTAACATTTCCTGTTGAACACTGTCTCTTAGTGGAATATTTTGAATTTGAGGGTTTTTTTAGTGGATGCAAAGAACATTTAATTGACATCAATGAGAACAGAATTAGGCCTTCTGAAAGATTAATTTGGTAGCTGCACTGCTCTATTGCCTTTACTTGTTGTTCACCATTTAACATCAAAAATTTATACTGATATAAGACCTAAAACATTTTTTTCAGTTATCACTTAATGGAGGAAATCTTGATTCCTGAAGCAAGGGATTAATGGAATGCTGAAAGTGTTGTTTAAATTTCTTGGCCACTAAACAAAAAATTGTATACTAAAAGCAATGTGCTAAAGAGTGCTGCAGAGTAACTTAGGAAACATTAATTGTAGATATTTTAAACAATTTTACTTATTACTGTATGTTTACAATTAAGTTCACAGATATGTTCAGACCTAGTGAGCATACATTTTTTTCTACTCTGTAGCTGGAAAAAAAATAACCAACAAAATAAAAATGTGCTCCAGGGCTAAAGCTATGTATGCCAGGTTTAGCCCAGAGTGTGTTTTTGCAGCCAAGTTATAAATCCCTTTAAGTACGGGTTTGCAATGGAAAAAGTGACAGCCACATTCCCCAAACAAGCAGCTCTACCTGGGCCTGATACAGTCGGGATTAAAATGTGATCAGTACAGGAATTTTCTTTAATATGCAGAAGGTTGAATGCTGATTATTTTTAATGATGTGTTTGAATTATGATAGAAAGCATGGTATTTTCTTTTTTTCTCTAATTTTAGCTAATTTCATGGTGTTCTTTTTTAGGAGTAAATTGCTTCCTTGTGTCCTAGTTTTGCTAGTTGAAATTTCACCGACTCCTATTTGATAGTGCAAGTAACTACAGGGCTGTGGTAACTGAATGGGGTATTTGGCACCTTGTGTGTTTAGAGGCTTATTTCTGGCAGCTTGAAAAGGAGAAATGGGAGTCCCCAAGTCTGCTTGGGAGTGCACAGTAGCTCTTCTCCATCAATCACAATATGCTGAGAAATGCTGGTAACTTTCCACCACACTGCCACTCTCATGCATTAAAAAATCCTTACGCGTAGATACTTCTGTTTAAATAATTAACTAATGGATTAGCCTGATAGCTCAGCAGTTGCTGCAATTCTTACAGGAAAAAAACGTGGCAGTTCATCTTACCATGTTGGAGGCGAGCTACACCACTTTGAATTTTCTCCTTAGCTGGCTTTTAGGAGGAGAGGAACTCTGTGTTTCTCAGAAGTATAAGCTACATTTACACTGTAAAAAGTAGGAAGAAAAGATGGAAAAAAGAGAATATGAAAAACAATGAAGTCTAAAGTGAGATTGTTGTGTGGTCTTGCACAAAACTGAGCCCATCTAAAGCATAGGGAGATCTGTGGTTTCTTGGAAATTTGGAAAATTGAATTTCTCTTTTTAAAGTCCAACAAATGAGCCTAATGCTGAAAAGAAAAAAAGAAAAAGAAGCCCATCAGAGAAATAGGTGAAAATGAAATTACAACACCAGGAAAGGTTTGGAGTAGGAAACGTGGTGAGCAGAAGAGGAGTTGTAGGAAGCTGAAGAGAGCAGAGACATGATGTAGCAGTAGTCACAAGATCTTGCAGATGAAGTTCAACATTTATAGTAATGCATGTGTACTTAAGAAGCATGTGTTAATAACACTATGCAAGCTTTGCTGTAATTCCTCGGTAAAAGTAGATTTTCATATGCAGTTGGGAAAGACAAATACACAAAAAATTAATAAAAGAATCTGGTTGACATCCTTTTAAATAACTTAGTGTGGATGTGTGTTTTCCCTTCTGTGCAGGTAAATGGAGTTCAGCTGTATGGAAAGTCACGCCGTGAGGCAATCACTTTTCTGAAAGAAGTGCCACCTCCATTTACGATGGTTTGCTGTCGGCGACTTTTTGATGATGGCAATGAGTCTCTTTTGGATGAACCCGTTGTGGGAGTTTCACCTCCAGAACAAAAGGTAGACTTCTCATGTCATTCAGTTGGGTATAAGGACAACAACTTTTGTTTTGGGAAAGTGTGTTTCTGTTTTCCTTTTGTTGTTTGATCCAGACTTTTCAACAGTCTTAAACAACATTTCTTAAAATATATTTGTAGTTATACAAGTCGTTTTTGTACTCAGTTGTCATATACAGCTACCTTTGGGCTTGTAAGTGACTGCTGGTGTTTCGGTGAAAGATGGTTCATGTTTGCAGCAGTGTTACTTTTACTGCAGTTTATACAGGTTGGTGATGAGAAACTTCATTGTACTATAAATACAAGGTAGGTAAATCACCAAGCTAGCATGCTGACTGTGTACATCCCATTCATCATTCTTTCACCTAATAGGTGAGTGAGAGCTTTGAATTATATACTAAATCACATCCTTGCCGCCATTAGCTGATTACTTCCATGTTCTGAGTAGTTTTTTTATAGAACTGGAAAAATATTAAATTTAATGTTTCTTTCCATTGCAGAAGCTTTAAAGTCTCAAACTAAAGCTTGACACTTGTAACGGTTGTTCCTATTTATAAAAAGTATTTACACCTTGATTTCTCATCTTTTCTGATGTAATTTCCCGTAAGCTAGGATTTCTGGGAGGAGAGTTAAACATGAAATATGGATGTTTCATGGAAGAGTAGGGTGCACAGTGTCATGCTTTTTTGTAAAAGGCCGTTTTCGTTGCAAACAGAACTTGATCCATCGCAGTTTTTTGACCATGTGTGTTAAAAAACATTTTCTACGTGCAGACTATCAGTTGCATATCTTTGCCATAAGGCAATACTGGATGAACAGAGGTCGTGTTTTCCATAGAGTAGTTTCACAATATTTCTGCTTTCTTTTGACAAAATAACAAGAAGGAGTGCATGTGTGGGGGAAATTCCTTCCTTTTGCCTCATAGTAGTGCTCTGTGTGCTAGGCATATCTGTCCAAAGAAATGAAGTTAAATGCATGAAGTTACGGCTGTAACATTTTTCTCGTGACATACATCGATAGTTTGTAAAGATTATATTGGTAAAATATCACTTAAGTTAAAACATGCATTTTAAGTTAGACAAAAAAGATGTCTTTTTGGAAGATGCGTTTATGAAGCTCTCCTTAAACAGTGAAACTGTGTAACTATACCTCTTTCTCAATTTCTGTGATGAGGTGTAAAAGAAACTTTTTTTTCATACTAAATACTACTTGTATAGTTACAATTTAAGAGTTTGTTGTCTACATATTTATTGCCACAAGTGTCCGATCATCTCTCTAACATCTGGTCTTTCCATAAGCTGACTGTGACTGGTTAAATCTTTTATGCTAAGACATTTATTTTTCCTTTATGCATCTAATGGGACAGCTGAGGTTCATCAACATGTAACAGGTTAGTAAAATTGCTACGACTAATTTGTCTAATACGTAGGTATTCATATGCCAGGTTGGGCTCCAGTGCTCAGAACACGTAGGCATAGGAGCAAGGGAGTGTACAAGGCAGCAAGTTGCAGAAGGTACCGCTATATAAAACTGGATTTGGTGTTCAAAGAAGTTGTAATTCAATAAAAGGTCATATTTTAGGGCATGTATGAGCCATTAATAATAATCAAACTTTTAATAGTGCTTGTAAAGAACTCCAAAGCATAGTATTTGAACTAGAGTTTTTATTTTTCAGGTGAAACCTGAGGAAGACATTAATCCTGAAGAAGAAGAAGGGGAATTAGCGTTATGGTCTCCTGATGTAAAGGTTATTGAACTAGAGAAAGACAAAAATGGCTTAGGATTCAGCATTTTAGACTATCAGGTATACTTTCTATATCACTAAATATTAAAAATTCTGTTGATCCTTTTCTTATATGGTGCCTTAAGGTGTTTTGTAATGTTGATTATTGGGTCAAGTCATCAACTTGGTGCTTGGGCCCCGAAACTCTGTAGGGAAAAGTAGTTTATTTCTAGGCCAACTCTATAAACTATAGTGTACAGCTTATTCAAAACTAGTCTGATTATTGACTGTGATAAAGTGCAAAATTTCTAATCAGACTTTACCTCATAACTCTGAGTTTAATGGCTAAATGTTGGGGGGGATGATTTTTAGTTTGTTTTATTTTGTTTTAACTTGGAATGACTTCTCAGGTGTAGTGCAAAAAAACTTGCTTAGGTATTGCAACGTCACTTATGTACCATATTTAATTAGTCTTTTTCTTTCTGCCCTTGCTGCCCCAAATCGCTTTTATTTATAAATGCAGTGGTAGTCTGCAATCTGTGGTCCCACTCAAGTCGTGGAAAGATTCAGCATTTCAGACATTGAATCAAGCCATAAAAGCAAAACTATCTGATTTCTAAGGAGAGTTTATGAAGTTAAAGTTTTACCATGACTGCCCTTCACAGTCAAAAGTGAACGTCAGGGCTCACAGGTGAATTTGTGTTGCAAACTCAAGTTTCTGTAAAATATAAATTTGCTTTAATGAATTGCTTTAACGTATTAGTATAAGAATAGAGATCGAAGAACCTAATTAACAAGTTTTTCAATTATGCCTCCTTGCTTAAACTATTAAACGGGCATGCTGGAGATGAAGGTAGAATTTTCAGTATTAAAAAAAAAAAAAAGACTTTCAGTAGCCATTTATAGCTTAAAAGTGATTTCTCCAAGAAGAAACATTTTTTGGCAGGTTATATGCTTAGTTGTTAAATTCTTTAGAAATCAACAGAAAAGTGTTTAATTGGGGGAAAATTCTTCCAAAGTTAGTTAATTATTCTTTCCAAAATATTTGCTTCAATTGAATGTACAGAAACTCAAAATCTGAAGTCAGAATGAAATGTTCTTAATTTTTCTAGTCAACAGGATATATTTTTTAACTTCTAACCGTCATACTTGTAAGGAAATAAAACAGTTGGATCACTCTTCATAATAATATACACATCACATCTGAGTGCTGCCTTAACATTGTAGTTCAATAAAATGTATTCAACTGTTCTGCATAAATGTCAAGTGATGTAAAATTCAATTATATTTTTGATACAATAGGACGTGAATTGGGGGTGAATTAAAATAAAAAAATATCTGAAGTATTATGCAAAACCATTAATTCTATATTTTACCAGTGTGATTTAAGATTACTGAAAATAGATCCTGTTAATCATTTTCACTGACACATGTTGTGTTACAGTGCCAGCTTTACTGGAGAGTTGCTAGGAGTCTTTACAGAGCAGTAATACACAGATTTGCTTTTAAGTTCTCATATAATCAGAATTAATGAAGGCTTTAATAACAGGCTTTTTATTTACTTATTCACAGATGCAAATACATGAGCAATGTTGTGATACTTTCAGCTAAATTTAAATATATTCTAATCAATTCTAAATGAGTGGTAAACCACTTAATCTCAGATCTTTATAATTTCAAGACAAGATATTTGTGTATAAAGTATGCTCTTTTGTTTGGGATTTGCCTCTTAGATCTTTTACACTTTTCATCATCTGCAGATTAATTTTTATATAGATATCTGTGGTTGTGTGTGCATTTATGTAAATATATCCATCATATTCTTGAGTGCAGGGCAAAGAAAACAAGTAATTGTCCATGCTAGATTAGAGGGGAGGAAAAATTTGTGTGGTTACTGGGAGACTGTTCAGAATTGCTAAAGCAAGTTTGCTGAGAAGCACAAAATTACAGTGAAGTTTATAATTGTGGTTTAAAGGATCTGGATATCCAACTCTGTTTTTGACTTTTTTTTTTTAATTACCCTTTTAAAAAATAATGAAAGCTTTGAGCCACATACTCTTTGTTTTGTGAAAAGAGATTCAAGGCTTATAGTGGCAAGTACACTGTTTGCACTTATATCCACTGTTCATCTAAAATAAAATCATAGGATTACTCGATGAGCAAATCCAAGATGAATATGCACATGGCTTAGCTTCATGCGTCTAAATGAGGTGCATCAGTGACAAACCAACCCTTTTAGACTCCCACTAGTGTTGGTGGAGGCAGGGTTGGGAAGGAACGACTTTCTGAGAGGTGAGTCTGAGCAGAAGGGCTGTTCTTGGTGCGGAGATTTACACTCAAAGTGATTCTCTCAGTCCGTTACAGAAGCTTAAGGAAACTTTGGTGTTGGGTACGCAGCTCGGAGGGGGTGTGAATATTCAGGGTTTTAAGATCAAAATATTTCTGTAGCTGTTGGTCAAAATGGAACTTCAGAAATAGCAGTAGGACTTCAGAAAGATAGGTAGAAAAACTGTGATGCACTATTATTCTGCCTTACTTCTCACTCCCATCAAGTCATGATGATGCCATCTCTGAAATGCTGTTGCAGTACCGCTGTATACCGGCCCATTTCAGTCACTGCTTGTGAGGGACTGGTGACTGTTACCTGCAGTATTTAAGAACCCCTGAAGCCTGCTCCTCCAGACATGCTTGCGCTGGGGTCTGCTCTGCCAGTGAGCAATGCCAGATGTGCTGCAGAAGTGGAAGAATGCTAATTAGACGCTGGGGTGCTCAGGGTGCCCTGCAAGTATTTTACTACTGCGTTCTCTGAAGCATTTTGAAGCACAAGGCTTTTTACCTTTCCATCTTAATTTTGAGTATAGAACATGATGTGGTGCTGAATGTTCTCCTGGTATACCATTTATACTCTCAGTCATCTGTTTTCTCGAAACGGGCGGCATGCTTGGTGTAAAGGATACCGTGCTTCGGTTGTCTGAAACGCTGCAGTTCACATGTCATGCTCCGAACAAACAGTATTAATGAAAACTCTTAGTGAGGTAGAAGAGGCCTCTGAGTACTTAGAAAACTGAGTGCTGAGATCGAGAAATTATTACTCTGGTATATGAATTTTTAATGGGCTGTCTTTCTAATAATGTTTCATCTATCAAACAAATGATAAGCATGTCCCAAGTGGCTTACAGGATATTCCCAGAAATGCACAAGCATAATTCCAATGCCTATATATTTTAATGAACTAATTACAAATTAATTATACCAATTATGCTAAATCAATGGTATTGCTACTTTGTCCTGTGTTTTCTTTTGTCTGTGTTGAGCGATTTAGGTGCTCAAAACAGAGCTTTCTCCGTTATTTATTTATTAATTAAGGCCCTCTTCAGAGGACTGTTCAGGTGTTCCTAAAACTTTGGGATGCCGTTAGAGACCTAGAATAGACATAGCCTTTTTGTCATGACAGGGTTGTATTTGTGCTGTTCAGCTTCACAGGATCACTGGGTATAAAAAGATCTCTCTTCCTTTTTGCCAGATGTCCGAATTTCTAAATACTTAGCAGGAAATGTTAAAATGTTTGAAATTGGCATCTTGCTAGCAAGGCTAATACTTGCTGAGGGGGGAGGTAGATGGGAAGGGCTGATCTCGGGCTGTGTTTCTTGAAATGATTGCTTTCAATGGATTTTTTTTTTTCCTTCCCACCGTGATGGCTTATTTAAATAACGAGCGTCGAAGAGGTATTAGAATGAAGCCTTCTGTGTATTTTTCTATTGTCACCGCTGTGTTGGGATCTTGTCAAAGCTCTCAGGCAGGGCATTGCTTTTCCTTGATAAAGCCTGGCTGCCGAGCCCGCTGAGGGAGGCCCTGCCGGCAGGCTCGGCCTGCAGCCCGCTTTCTGTGGTGATAAGGCCTCGCGTCGTGCCGCCGGGGACCGAGCAGCAGCCTCCTGGTACGGCTCCACCTCGAGCAGGGACCTGCCCCCCCCCCGGCCATTAAAAAGGTGTGCTGTTCGGTCCTCGGGCCAACTTCTCTCTGAAGTAATATACTCTACCTCCCTTAATTTCCTTGTGATTTCACTTGGAGAAGTTGCTCTCTTTTTCACCTCTTAACTAACTTTTATGTAGTGTTGCTGGCACAGTTAGCGGCAAGCGGGTTTTGATGGTGAGTGAGGGACCCAGTGCGCAGCTTGTAGAGTGCTTTGGGATCATCTGTGATGCAGAGGGCTACGCCAACGGGTTTGAAAGCTTCCAGCTTGTTGGTAACTTCGTCTAGCCTGGAGCTAAACCTCCGAGCCTGCAAGTCAGGAGCTGAGCTGCTGTTATTGAGACCAACCCCTTTTCGTAGAAAGAAGTGAAAATGGAAGAGGGCACGTTGTGCCGGCAGGTTAAATACAGGAGAAATGCCGGATAAAAATGGCTGCGGTCCCAGGGGGTTAGAGTGAGAGGGAAGAAAAATCACACAAGATGAAGACTTTAAGAGAGAAAAGCGATCCCATTAGTATAAAGGGTACTTTGTGTAGCCCTGAAATAGTGTTTAGCAAAGACCTGGTGCACGCAGGCAAACGGTTCCTGTCAGTGATGTTTTACAGAAATATTGGAAAAACCACAGGTAGCTGAGTCACAGATTTCTTGAGGCAGTATTGACCAGAAGGCAACTTGAATGGTCTGATGAGCTTTTATCAAATTAAACAAAAAGCTGAATGGACTTTATGTGGAGCTTAATTTACTGTGCTTTGAAGTCAGAGTATTTTAAAGCAGCTGTTAAAGCAGCTAGAAGTGTGTGAAACTAGAGAGGACGAGGTTCAGAGCGGAGAGGGCTGACATTTGATGTGGCTTGTAGGATCGCTTGGGAGATGCTGTGCTTGGAGGGCAAGTCCCCGAGTACCCGGCTGCCCCAGAGACCTGGCGGTCAGGAGCTCATGGGGTCACCCGTGCTGAGGTGGGTGTAAATATCTGCACATCCATGCCGGCAGTAACAGGCACGTCCACACCGTGGGCTTCGTGCTACCCAGACCTGAAGCAGCATGAAGTGTGCCTGCCTTCTCCTCCCGGGTCAGTGCTTACCGGGTTTTTACTGTGATCTGACTACAGGGACTCCACAGCTGCCTTATTCCTGGGGTTGTCTTCATTATCATGGTTTTTTTCTTACTGTCGAACTGAAGTCTTTCTCGCTGCACATTCAGCAGGTTCTGTTCTGCCCTTTTCCCAGGGAGCATGGGAAACGATCGTTTTCTTTTTACAACAAAATCGCTGCGCAGTCATTCACAACAGGAAGTGAAGCAATTTAAGTGTCTCTAAATATCTTTTTTTGCTTCTTATACCCCAAACAAACAGACTCCAGATGTAGAGTTACAAAAAGGCAAACTGACTTATTTGTGGAAGGTGGTATCCAACCAGATTTTTTTTCCTATTTTGGACCGTCCAGCAGCGAGATGCAGGCTGGAATGTTTGGACAAGTCGCTGCCTAAACATTTGCTCTCTTGTGATAATTTGAGCTTTGTCTGTCTTGTGATAAGTTTGTCATGAACAAAGCAGCATATTCATGTCCTTGTTAAGCACATTTTCACCTGATCATGTGATGGAAACCTGTGGCTCACTTGCAAAAGCTGCACAGCTGTATTAAAAAGCAGTTTTACAATGGCTATCAGCTTGGTACTGGGGAAACTGATAAAGGCAGCTTTTCTCCCATCTCTACAACCCATCCACATTCATTAACATCAAAGTTCTGTAAGCCTCAGTACCAACTGTGTTGGTACTCATCTCACGGAGGATTTGCTTCTCTCCCCCTATGGGAAAGTTCTGCATCCTTTAAATCATATTAAGCTGCTTCATTTGTAAAATGATTCTTAATAGTGTGCCATGTATTGAATTCAATGTAGCTTTTAGAAAAATTCTCTTGGAGTTCAGCTTAAATACTACTTTTCAGGACTGAAGAGCTGGTGAATGCAGCTGAGCACATTCCTGGTGAAGTTTCTAGGATGTTCATGATTAGTGGTTTCCAAACCTCAGTACGGCAGCACTGAAGGCGTTGGGAGAGCAGAAACCACGTTAATAAGAAATCAAAGAGACTGTGTATCTCAGCGTGAGATACAGACAGATGCGCAGGAATACATTGCTTGGGTAGGTAGAGAAGCTGAAGAACTGGGATGCAGGAAGGCATGTTAGGGCTTGGGCATGCCCTGAAGTTGGGCTGGAGGGAATCATCAGTCTGATTTTGGGTGAGAAGGTAGGAAGGGATCCCGTGCACGGAGCGGCGTGGCGTGTCCTAGGGGTGACGCTCCTGCACAGAGCCCGTCTGTTGTGAGCTGCAACAGCCACTGCTGGGAACAATACCTGAGTGTGCAGAGAGAGCAGAGTGTTACTTAGAACATCTGTTTTTCTTTGGGTTGTCACATATCCTTGAAGTAAATACTGAGCAGTATTATTATTAACCTTTAGAAATGTTTTCCCTGTTCCCCCGAATTCTACCAATCTGGTTGTTCTTTTTCATTTCCTGCTAGAAAGAATAGCGTTTAATAAAAACAAAAAACCCCAAACCAAAGAAATTCATTATTATTCCACAGATGTCTTCTGCCTGCAAGAGAAGCAGAGTACTTAAAGGGCCAAAACTGTAGTTAAAGTTTCTATAAAACACTTAGCAAATCTCACCAAGGGTAAGATAATGTAGATGAAACTAGGGGAAACTATGTGATGGAGGGCTGCTTAACTAAAAGCTGTGCTAGCCTTTCAGTAAGCGTGTGGAGATGGAGGAGCAGCAGGCACGTAAAAACTCAACCCAGCCAGCTCAGAGTCTCGCTCTGAACTTTCGAGATCGAGGTGTGTGTTGGTGCCGATGGGTAAGCGTGAAGAACTCTGAAAGCTTGTGGAAGCTGTGAGGTATTCTGTTTTCTTAATGCCTCACCCTTCTGGGAGGTGCTGCTCCACAAATCCAAATAGTACTGTTGCGCTTAGAGTTTTTCCTGTCCTCCCCTGGTTTCCCCAGTAGCCTTAAAATTCCCTGCAGCCTTTTTCCCACCCTTCTGTCTTCTCCACCATCCATGCTGTCGCTAGTCTTCTTTGGCCACTGTCACTGTCCGCAACCCCTTGTTGGAGGAAGAAATCAAACAAACAAAAAACCCCAAACAAAGCCTACCACCACCAGCCTGTCCTGTCTCCCTACTTTTCTTTTGAAGCTCTTTCTGTAGCAAATTTTCCGTAATTCATGTTTTTTGCTGTCTAGGATGCAAGGTCTCCATGTGGAGAGCTCTGCTTGGTTTGACAATGTGTGCTGCGCTGCCACGGGCTGTTAGCGGGGCTGAGGTCACTGTGCCTACCTGTGGAGCTGCCTGCTTGGCTGTCTGGGTGGATTTTTAGACTATCCAGGTGGATTTTTAGTTCAGGGATTGTTTGAATCCGAAAGCTGGTCAAGCTCAGAGCATGTATTAAGTCCGTTGGCTGCAGGTTATGCAGGTTACGACTCTTTCCCTTGGCACGGTGGTATTTTTCTTTATTCCCACACATCTCTCTCCCTTTTATCTCATCACACAGTGGCTTTCTTCCATTTCCTTATGAGTTCAGGGTTTTTTTTCCCTTATCTCAGTGGCTTTTCCCTGTAGTCAGCATTCAGTGTGTTTTTTGTTTTTTTTCTGGAGATGGAAGTCTGAAAGTCTGAGGTATTAGGAGACTAATGAATGTAATCCCTGTGACTTTAGCTGTGTTGAGAGCAAATATGAAAGGTGGATGAAACCCCAGGTTGATTGAAAAGTTTGATAAATTAAAAGATAGCGACGTGCACGTGAGCCCACCGCACAGTGCCGCTTTCAAAACTGCCGTAGTCAGTGCCTATCTTTCATCTTTTCAATTCGAGAAGAACAGCAGTGAGCAAGCTCTCTTTCTTCTGGCCGTTCCCCGGGGACACTCGTCCTGGCTGCAGCCTGGGTGAACTGCCGAGGAGCTCTAGCTGTGCCGTGCCCGCTGGCCCCAACGGATGGATGGACAGACGGATGGACGCGCTGAGCGGTCTCTGGCCACCGTGCTCGTTCTTGCTGCAGAGCACCTGGACGACTTCAGGTCACTGATGGTGAAAGCCCGCTGCGGGGAAACCCCTGGAGCCACCTACTCCTATTTTCCTGTTCTCTCTTCTCCTTTGGGTGTGGCTCGGGTTTGCTTTTTGTTTTTTCCCCCTCTGTGGATTCCTGCTTCTTTGCTGACACTTCCCACAACGGAGGTTTTGATTAATGCTGGCTGTCCCCTAAAGCTTCTGCAATACTTTGCCTTATTCCCTCTCTGCAGATCAATAAACACTTACGTTTTATTTCCAGTGCTTTGCCTTACATCAGAACAAAGTTCAGTCTTCTTCCTTGGCTGCCTTTCTGTGTCGGTGTGAGCGCAGCACGCCAGCTTGTGTTCCTGTGGCACAGCCAGCGGCCGCTCGCGCTGCGTGGGCCTCTCCCGAAGCAGTCCTGCTCGATTCAGTCTCGTGTGAGTGGAAGTGGCAGAAACAAGTCTTAAACACTTTGTGTTTCCATGTGCTTGCCCACGGTATCTCGAATTCCCTGGTTGTTGGCCGCAGTGTGAAGCACGGTGGGTGTAACAAAAACTAGCTGAGCACTTACTCAGGGATGGTTTGGGGTTTGGTTTGGGGTTTTTTTAGGCGTTGAGTACCTTTGGCAGTTCTGAAGACCAGCTCCTGTAAATCTGCAGAAGTGAATGAACAGAAGGTTTGAACTGGGGGTCTCAAGCCCAAATTGAGGCCATGTTAAGGAGGGGATTGGACCTCACTCACACCTGGTTCCACCTCTTCTCTGTTCCAGTATGGAAGTACTTAAAGGCTTGGAGAAGGGTGCAGGTTGGTTCTTTCTGGACTCCTGCGCCCAGCTGACTGTCGGTGTGCGTTTGTGGAGGGGGTTCTGCAGTGCGGTGAGTGGCACTTGGCAAAACGAGGGCCTGGATGAGTACTGGGAGTAGTTTCATTACACTGAGCATACAGGTAAATGATTTCATGCGCTTCGTTGTGCCTGATAGTAAGATGAACATCGAAGGCACTCGTCTGGTCCTCGTGGTTGTTGATGTCTGTGTGTTCCTCATGCAGCATGCTGCAGTGCTGTGCTGCGGAGTCTTTCAGTCTGCTATCGTACTCAAGTGCAGACTGGAGAGTTTTAAATATGTATATGTATGTTAGACCTGGAAGTGGTCCCATGCAAAATGTAATGAAGCTGGGTTGCTCTGACCTCTGAGCTCTAACATGTGTTTGTTTTGGCGCTCTCGCAAAAACCTGCAGTATACAAATTGGCACTTGTAAAATTGTTCAGATAAATCAAAATTGGTACAGGGAAAAAAAGTTTCAAACTGTTTCTTTTGGGATTCTTTGCCATGCTATTTTTGATGTGTGTTTTCAGAGGAGTGTTTGTGTGGCAGCAGGCAGTTTGTTGCTTGAAGAAAGCTAAAATATTCTAGGAAGTCAGGCGAGCTGAATTTAGATCTTGCACGGTGCCAAAACTAATATAGCCTGCAAGTGAGTGAGAGTGACTTTGTGCAGTAAATGTCAGTCACCCGCGGCTTTGTCTTACATTTTCATATGAGCCTTTAAAGAAGAAAAACACAAACAAAACCCCAGAAAATGTGGTAGCTGCTTACAGCCAGTCGAGTCGCAGCACAGCTGGCCCCCGGCGCCCTGCTCCTGGCTGGGTGCTCGGGGTGGGCGCCCTGGGCTGGGCCGGCCTGCAGTGCCCTCTGGGGGCTGCTGCAGAAACCTCTGCTGTCGGAGATTGGTATCATTTTAATTTTCTGCTGTGATGGACAGAGGTAATCCGTGTTGGTTGTATTTCCAGACTTGTTTCCGAAGGATGGCTCACGGAGCGTGGATGCTGGGTACTGGCGGCGAGTGTCACCGGTGGGACCCTGACTTGGAGCCGCAGCGGGGTTACGCACCGGCAGCGGTGCACGTAGGACTCTGTTAACTCCGTCCTCCTGGGACTCCTAACGTTTTAGCAGATCTCAGGTTTTTAAGAGACTTCGTACTGCTCCAAACGCAGGGATCCCAGAGGCAGCAACTGCAGTGGCCCCTGCCTGACTCTTTGCACTGCTAAATGAAGCCAGAACAAATGAGGCTCTGAAAAGGAGGAGAAAAATTTGACACCTGGCCTCCAGGAAACATTGGTGGATTTTGATGAGGAGCGGTAGGGGGGAAGGGAAAAACTCCGGTTCAGTGCAGTTAAATATACGGTGTGCTAAGTGTGAATAAATTGTGACTATTTTGAACAAGTTCATATACTCCGTGGCTGGCTCGAGCACAAAGGGAAAGACAACAGCCACAACGTACTGCCTTCTCCAAGGGTAACCTGGAGGCCAGCATCCCGGGCTGCTGCTGCTGCACAGCAGTGGTCAGCTTTCATTATTCATACAAGTTGCAGGTTTTTTTGTGTGTAATCCTTTCTTTTTTTTTTTTTTTCTTTTGAATTTGTATCAGTGCCTTGCGAGTGAGGAGTTTTTTCGGACAGCCTTACTTTCCAGTGCGATTCCTTCTCCTCATTGTTCATGGAGGGTTCCTTCGTGCAGTACGCTGGGGTCACAAGTTCCTTGCTAAAGGTACCAGCCCTGGTTCGGCGTGCACAGGGCTGTCCTGTGCACACTCCCTCCTTGCTGTAACACAGGGTTTTGTAGGAATATAACAACTGCTTCAGCTATCCACCCAGAGTCCCTGCTGTATCCCAGCACTGTGCCATTACTGCAACATCTCAGCGCTGGGCTTGGGGACAGGGGTTCTTCCCTGCCTGGAAACTGCATCCAAGTAAACGGGCTCTTTGCTGTAAAGCAGACTGAAATGCGGACCTGGACTGCTAGTGACTAAAAATCACTATTATCTGGCTTAACAGCAGGCAAGTGAATCAAGAGCCTCAGGGTAGGTGCGTACAGTCCCAGTCAGTGTCGTTCAGTGACCTCGAATGGCTCTGGCGGGTCTCTTACTGTGGAGGTGGCCCCAAAGCCCGTCAGGGCACTCCAGGGCGAGCTTGTCTCTTGCACTTAGTACAGAAAGTGAGATTCTGGTTTTCAGCTGGCTGCTAGCACTGCTTGTCCAGTTGTACTCACTGTTTACAAGACGTGAATGTGAATTTAACGGCTGCTGTCTTGTTTTAGCAGGTGGTGTTCCTTAGGGTGCGTTCGAGTTGAAATTGTAAGGCAAGGTTCCCAAAAACCGTTGCTGCTTTTGTTTTGGTAAGAAAAGCACGGTGCGACCCACAGTGGCAGTCACCCTCATGTTAAGTTATAGAGATATGTATCAGTAATTACACCTTGAAATCTGGTAGGTCTCTGTCTCCACATGTGGCTTTTGTTGCATTCCTCTCGGCAGTCGCGTTGTGATTCATGGTGCTGGTAACGAACACGTGGGGCTGTTACAGCACTGCCCGCATTACGGGCTTAACCCTGTCACCGTGCAGCCTACATTGCTCTTCTCTTCCTGTACAATAGCTCCCTCTGCTTGAAACCAGCAGTGGAGTTATAACCTTTGTTTTGTATTTGCCTGATCAATGGGTTTTGATACAGTTCCCTTTCTTGAGCAGATTTCTTTTGCTGCTTTTTGTGAAGCAGTTCTGATACTCGACTTAGGCTCTCCGTGAGATGTTGCGCGGCGGTGCTGCTAACCCTGCTGCTCTCAGACCTTTACTGCGCGGGAGCTGCGTGTGTTTGCAGGAGCTCTTACCGTTCTCCTTGTTAACATCAGGATTACACTTGGTTGGAACATTTTGTCAGCTAGGCTAAATCTTATCAAAACACGCTGATTTATTCATGCCAAAATATTTTGATTTCAGTGAAAACTTGCATTGAAACAGGACTGTTTGTCATCAGAAAAGGGGTGGCTCGGCCACTGCCCTTGAATATCTGTACAGGAGAAGCTAATGGTGGGATTCCCATGTTCTGCTTCAGTGCCTCTGATCTGGAACCAAAAGGAGAGAAGCTTTGGATCAGATAGAGCAGGGAGTTGAGCCTGGTTCTCCTACGTTCTCAGCCAGTGCCATAATTACCGGGCCAGCCATTTGCGTGCAAACCTTTGTCAGCTTATGTGCATCGGTAAAGATGAGTGCTGGTTTTGTTTTGTTCAGGTTTTTTAATCAATATAGCTAAGCCAGCAGAAGTTATAGTATGAAAGCTGCTGTGTCAGCAAAGGTGCAGCTTTGCTGAGAGAGCGTTCACCCATTTAGGGAGCCAGCATAAACCTTGCTTGCCATGGCAAGATGAGCCGATGATAAGAAAACTTGCTGGTTTGGTTCTATCAGCAAAGCCTTCCTAGTGCAAGCAGTGCCTTCCCTGCTTCAAAACGGCTGTCCTAACATGATCCTGGTTTTGCAAAGAAGTCCAAAAGGTTATTTATGCGTTGGAGCAAACGCCAGAATTGAAAACCTCTCAAGATTCTGTGTCAAACGGAGTATTTCTTCTCTGCTCAGCCGTCCTCAGGATGGTTGGGCACGTGGTTTTCTTGGTAAGGGCGGGCAAACTGCCTCTGGACACAAAGGGCAGCAGTAACTTTACATTTTCAAAATTCAGCTCTTTTAAAGCAAACTTAGTTGTTGTTTTTACTTCTTGGAATCCTTTTGTACTTTTCTGGACTTGCTGCATTTGTTGGGGTTTGTTTTTTGCCTTCTAGTAATTCCTGAAGTGTACACAATGTGAATAGCTTGGTGTTTGAAACACATGAAATCCTTTCCACTCTGCGTTGTACGAGGTACAGGCCGTTGGACAGCCGAGCGACCTGGCACTCGTTCGGTAGGCAGAACAGCGATGTGCAGCAGAGGGAAGTTCCTAGGCTTGGTTATCGGGGCATGATGCTAGCAAGGAAGTCTCTTCCTATGATGCTGACACCCAGTGTTTGTGAAGTTTATAAAATGATGGGGTTAAGCAGTAGAACAACAGAGAATTATTACTAGTACGTATTACTTGAATCCGTCCTCAGCGTGGCTCTTCCTGCTGAACTCTAATTTCACTCCTCTGATTTCAGCCACTTGCAGATATTATGCTCATTGCCTCATATGTTTGCACATACCTTAAAAAAAAATGTTCTCTTGGAAAGTAGTGTATGGTTGTATAAAAATAAGGAGTGAAAAAAAACATTCCTGTTTTCAAATTAACACTGAGGTGTGAATTCATGGTGGTCTTTATGATTGGGATTCTGCATTTTTTGGTCCCTCCCATGCCCTGAATACGATGCAGGTCCTGAGGGAATAATAGTACGTGGTTATGCTTTCGAAGACACAGTGCGTACAAGGAACATTTCTGAACTTTATGAGCACTTAAGGAGGGTTTCTGATCTAAAAAAAAAAAAAAAAAAAAAAGACTTCTGAGTGTCTTTCTGCCATATTGTAATAATTTTTGATTGTTTCATTGGATTGAGGATGAAATTTTAAATGGCTGAATGTGTGATAGAAATGACTTAATTATGATAGAAGTAACAGTGCAAAGGTAAATACTGGAAAAAAACGTGATGAAGTGAATTTCTTTGCATCAGTTTAGTTTCTCGAATGTGTATGATGCTGTCTGCTTCACATTGCTCTGTCTGTATTCATCACTGCAGTGCTCTGTGTCCTCAGTAAAGAGCTTAGTTGCTTTTCTGGTGCCGATCCTCTGCTCTTTCTTAAGGAAGCTTCACGAGTGGAGAAAATTTCTGGAAGTTGTCCTGCAGATTTCACAAAGCACCAATACTGCAGTAGTTCAGTAAATGCATAGTGCTGTTTCTTGTATGTTGTAATTTTAATTCTTAAATTTAATAAACTAGTATTTTAAACTGAGTTTCTAATCTTATGGTGATCTTTAAAACCATTTTTGCTGCTATGAAGCTCTCGAATAGCATGCAGAATGGTTATTTTATGTAACACTAGCGCATGGCAGGCTGGATGGAGGGTTGTGGAAGAGTGCCAGTGTTGTTTCTTTATTTGCAGGTTGGCCTGGCTGTTTCTCTGTATGTAAGGAGAGGGCAGGCAGGGCATCAGTCAGCTTTAGAATTAAAAATTTCTTAATGGATTAGGCAAGTGACAGAATATCTCCCTACTGCAAACCTTTCTTTTTGCAATCTGCAAGCCATGACTGTATTAGTAGACAGTCCTTTTTAATGTCTTAGCAAACTTCTATTGTGTAGAATAAGATGAGGAACACGCTTAACTGCTCTTTATCTGTTCAGAATAAGCATTGCCTTTCTGGGGATTTTTTTTTTCTTTCAGGATCCCTTAGATCCAACAAGAACAGCCATTGTGATCAGCTCTTTGGTGGCAGGTGGAGTAGCTGAACGTGGTGGTGAGCTTTTACCGGGTGACCGCTTGGTGTTTGTCAATGAGAAGTATTTGGACAGTGCAACTTTGGCAGAGGCAGTGGAAGTTTTGAAATCTGTGCCGCCAGGAAGAGTTTCTCTTGGAATCTGCAAACCTTTGGTGGTAAGGACTGCAATTTTTTTCTGTCTCATTCTGTGACATGTAGATCAGGTTGCTGTATTTTGGGGGAGAAACTCATATGCAGGTGGAAAGCTGCTTATTTGCTGTGTGCGTACCTTGGATATGTGTTTGGATAGCTGGCAAATGGGCAGCTCTAAGGCCTAAAGGTCTGATGGGAAAACTGCTGTTGTCAAATTTCATCTGAAAGACCATCCAAATGGAATCAGAAGACATGTCTGGGCAAACCTGGGTGTGAACTGGCCTTATGCATAGGCGTAACGTGGTTCAAGGAATTTGGCAAATTAATCAAGTATGTGCTGAAGTCCATTTCGCTCTGAGACACTGCTAAGTGCTTGCTTGAGCTCCAGTCGCATCAGAGAAACTTAATCTGTTTGGAGTCCAGACTGTAAATTCAAGTAGAATTTCCTTTTTTTCTGGAATCAGGGCTTTGGAATAGGCAGTAGTTTACTTGTGAACACTGCAGTATTGTTGATCAAGGGCAAGCAGGCAAAATTAATTAAAGTAAAGCACAATCCAATAGAAAGCGCTTGTAATTCAAACTGGTAGCAGAGGGGTGAAATAAAAATGTAGGAAGGTTGTTAAGTAAATTCTTTCCTTTTCTCAAAAAAAAAATTGCTATGTCATTGTTGTTATCTTTGTCTTTCCTCTGCATCTTTTTTCTTTTTTTAACTGTATGCGTACTAATATCCTGAAGAGGACAGGTTTTATTCTATCATCTTCTCCAGTGGTGACTTTCCCTTTTATCATTCTGTTACTTTTTTTGCCCTCTTTTCCAATAGCTGTCTATCCTTCTTCCCTCTTGTTTATTGAAAAATGTGAGCTTTTAGTTCTTTGTTTTGTTTTACTGACTTACTGTTTTGATCACCTTTCTTAGGGAGAAAGCAAAGAGGAACAGAACATGCACGGTGCGGATACCAGAATCGTTAAACCCAGCCCTGGATCTCCAGAGCCAACAGATAATTTCTCAATAATACTTGAAGCACCACAGGTATTTATTTATTTTTTTTTGGTTCAGCTGAAGTTTATAGGACAGGAAATAACATTTTAAAGTCAGAAGATAGCGTAGCCTTCAGGTAAGATTTCAGTGTTGGATATGCTTCAGGTTAGTTTCCTTCTGGATTCTAACAGCTAACTGTATGCTAATTGTGCTGTGAACACCAGGCATATACATTGTACTTACCAATGCAGTTCCTGGACTGCACTATCAAATTTACTGTATGATTAAGATACCTTGGATATGAAATAGGAATGCTATATTACTAGTAGTTTTTGTATTACAATGAAGCAAAACAAAGAATTAGTCTGCTGTACAAGGCAAGCTTGAGATTTCTCCTTCGTAGACTTCCTGTATTGTCTCGAGTAATTTCGTTAGTCTCTTCTTCAGTTCTTCTTCCTTTTTTCTTTTTTTTTTTTTTTTTTTTTTCTGAGAAGTAACTTGATTGTGGGAGGATGAAGCACTAAAGACAGTGAGAGAAACTCAGATGCCATGGTCATGGGCAATCGTATTGCAGTACTGACTTGTAGAGAGGGGGAGAGATTTTGTCATTTGTTTCCAAATGCTCCACAAATGTGAATTAATTCACATTGGTAAATGCGTTCTTTTTAGACTGAAAAAGGGAGTATGTAAAGGATCATCTTGAACTACAATACCCTGATAAAAATAAATTCTAGATTTTCATACTGTTAAACCTGTCTACCTCTCTGTGGACACAAACCTAACTTTAATGCTGAAATAATGTTTTAGGACCACCAAAAGGAGCACTATTATGGGGTAGATGTAGGTGTATTATGTAGAAATTATCTTGGACATGTTACTGATTTTCATGAGGCAAAATGGAATTTATTGTTCATGAGGTGTATAGGAAGAGTTCCTGGCAGAGAAGTTAGTCCTCTGCCAGCTCAGATTGTTTCCCTACTTCCCAAATAAAGCTAATGTTATTAAGTATCTGTACATAGAGTATTGAATCTCAGTCCTGGTGAATACAGGAACTGTAATAATCAGTTCATACAAAATACAAACAGGGGTATTTGCTTGTGTTTGGTTTTGCTTTATGTGTGACAGAATCGATGGTAGCATGGAGAAGTGTTGTAAAAATGCCATCCATTTATTACCTTATCTGCTCACGTGAGAGCCAAGAGTGGTGTGCCATGATGGCTTGTGCTCTGGTGTTCTAGCATAGTGCTGACGAAGCTGACTCAAAGCAAAAATCTTAAACATTTTATACGCTCCAACAGTAGACTTCACTATTGTGCCAGCAGGATTCCCTGTTCCGTTGGTAGAGCCTGGTACTGCAGTGCAGCAGTGTGTGGTTATACGTACCTACGTGCTGTATCGGGAGATGGCAATACAAATCGCTGTCTTGTTTCTGAGCAAAGTCAACTGCTTTAGATTATGATGAAGCTGGTGCCTCTTAAAAGACTACAGTGTTCGGAGAACGATGCTGCAGAAGCGAAATGAAAAGAAGTAATGTTGAAGAGAATCAGAATCTCTTCAGATCGGGTATTTAGTGAGATCAAGGTACACAGGGCAAAAAGGAACACTTAACGCCTATGAATATGGGGTAATTTCTAGACTATTAATGTGGTGCATTTGTGCCAGCTAGCATTACTGTGTTGTTTCCTTATGCTCTTGTCTGTCTCTTGCTTTCTTTCCTGACTCTCATTTGAATTATGAGCACTTTCTGGCAGTGTCTGAGGCTTTTTCTGACAACACAGAATTCTGACATTAAGGGTCAGAAATAGTGAAGTACCTTGGGGAGCATGGTAAGGGGAAGGAAGCAGAAAGAAAAATATTTTGATTCAGGACCCCTGAATCTGTAGATTGGTTTCAGTATTTGGGGTCTCGGTGCCCCGAAGATCAGGTTTGGGCGTACGTGCTTGGTAGCCTGAGGAGAGCTTTCAATATGTGGCAAGCTTTCTGGTCGCTCTGCAAGGTGTAAAATTTTGGAGACACCTGTGCAGGCTCAAGCTGTAGTCAGACTCACCCCGTGAGCCACTGAGTAGCTCCCCATTCAATTTAGGAGAAACACAGAGCACTGGAAACTGAGGGGCACATTACAAGTGACAGAAAAAGAAGTGTTGAGCAAGATCTTTTGGTGCAGGGTTGAATGTATTTTTGGTTTTGTTGCACCTTGCTCTATGGTTTGAACTCAGTAGAAAACTGAGTTCTCTATTGTTTTAAACAGCAAGTTATTTATTAGTGTGTGAGCAGCCAATTATGTCTTTTTTTTTTTTTGAGTATATGGTCATCTGTCCTGCTGTCAGCCAGCTCTCAGGCTCTTCTAGTATTTAACTGCTGCAGTTGTTTTGTAAGAAATGTGCGTGCATCCACAGAGCAATGACAATAATTCGAGCCACAAAGACACTTTAGCTGGATTTGTATGTGCTTTTTCCTGTAGTTTTTAGTGAAATTTAATAATCCTCGTTCCCTAACTTGAGTCTAGATTGGTTAGCTGATTGATATTGCTGCAGCAATATCTGAGCTGTCCAACTTACATTTCGTTATATTTAAAGGAAATTGCAATGCCTACTTTTGCTATTAAAATCATAAGTCAGAGAGTGCATTTTCTTCGAGGAAAAAAATGCACAAGGTAGAAGATTTTCACTTTAAAAATCAGGATGTAATTTTAATACAGTTCTAACATAAAACAGCTTTAAAAGAGTTAGCAAGAAACCAAATGTAAAAATCTATATTCCTGTAATGTTTTATGCAGGGCTTCAGAGATGAAACACCTTTTAAAGAAGAAGCTGTTGATGAACCAATTTTGGACTTGGGAAGGTCATTCCAGCTTTCTAAAAATGACAATGAGTACGAGAAGGAGTCCTGGGAGATGCGTGAATTTTGGAAACCCAGAACAGAAGACGTGCATGAGGAACGGGAGATGTTGGTAGATGATGTGTATGAAGACCATTTAGACTTCCTGGAATACAGTGCCTCGCATCGGCAGGAAGCAGGCTTAGAGAAGAACCTCAATATAGACCAATGGGCTGAGAAACTTGAGGCAGCTAAAACACAAGACTTCAGATCTAGTGTTAACTTAAGTCCAGAGCAGTCCCTGGAATACCCATTCAGTAAGGAGCAAATGGTAAGTAGTGCTGCGCAGGGCTCAGTGCTGCACCCTGACCGTGAGGCCTGTATACCTCAAGGAAAATTCCAGATCTGAACTCTGTAAGGAATCTGTCTTGTTTTAATTACTAGGTGAGATCTGGGTACCTCTAGTGGACACCATCTATCCTTTTGTATACTTGGGAAGGTTCTGTTGTGTGCCTTAGTGTCTGTACATTGACCTGCTTGAATGAGGCACACGCTCTGGTTAGCCTGTACTTGGGTCTTCTTTCCCATCTCCGACACCTGGGCTCACTTCTTTTTTTGTAAGCTCTAGTAACCTGATGGATACATTTCAGTAACAGCTGGAGTCAGGTTATGGTTTTAGTAGGCCAGGCTCCTCAGCAGCAATGTCAGTGAAAGGAGCTCCATCTTTTCCTCATTAGTTGTAGACCCAATCAGTTCCTTGAGCTAGATGGTGATGGAGTTGAGTGAAAAATGACATGGCAGAAGCAATGGTAAAAAGATACCTTTTATATCTACTTCTGGAGGAGGCAGAGTTTTGGATAAATTGCAAAACTCATATGACTACTTCAAGTATTCTTGAGAATATCTTTTCCTTCTGAGTTGTTGTTCATTCACTCGCTAATGAAAAAAGTGATAACCGCAGTCTTCCGTGCACCAGCTTCTAAGCTCCATGCTTTTATAGGAAGAAACTAAAGTGGAAAAGGATTTAATATCACAGCAACAGAGCGTTTCAGGTTTTGTCTGACTTATCTCCTTATGTGCTATGTACATAAACAGGCTAACACTGTAGCTTCTGCTGGCAGTTTTATACCACAGTGCACAATGTTCAGTCTATACATTTGTCACTAAAAACAACAAATGAACAAGAAGTAAACAACTTCCTGCCTGGATTGCAGGCAGGTAGAAAGATGCAATTGCTTATATCGCAATCGCGTAATACATTTTTCACACCTCTCCTTGATATAGTGCATAGATGAATGGTTAGTATTTCATAGTTATCTGAATACAGAAATATGAATGTAGTTGAGGAAATGTGAACGTTTGCTGTAAAATCAATGCTCATGTTAAATATCTCTATATAAGTTGCTGCTATTGCTTTCTAACTTTAATTACTTTTTTCTCCTCTGTGAAGTATGACGAAAATGCTAGCATAAGTTCGCTGTCTTCTGGAACTACAGCACGCAGCAGCTATCAAAAAGGCAGATTGGATACTGAAGCTACCCAGTCAGGAACAGAAAAACAGATGGATTTAGGTTCGTAAAAAGTTTTTTTTATTTGTTGTAATTTTGTATTTAGAAATTTCACTTTTATACCAAAGCGCAAATTTGTTTTCAATCTTTCAAATGATAAAATATTCAAATGAAGAGCTCTGCAGGCTCAAGGCAGTCTGGCTTTTAATAGGCTGCAGCTTCGTTTTCTTGCTGCTTCTTCAAATGTTTATCTACAGTTGTCACAAGTAATATTGAAAGTGGCTGCAGCTTTGTCCTGTCTGCGAAGAATCACTTTCCTCTGTCTAGCTACATCCCCAGGAGGACTCCAGGCGTGAGCTATTTTGTTTACGCATGTAATTTCTGTCAGGAATTTGTCTCAGTTAGTGTTGACTGCTGATTCTATGGATCTTCACACTTAACAATAATAATAATGATAGATGTGACAGACTTCAGAGGTAATTTTGCCACAACCAACACATGCAAATGAACTCTATGGTACATGATTGCATCTTGGTTTTGTAATCTGTACTCAGGAGCAAAGTTTCTCCTTGTCAGATGGCTGGAGACCTTGTACTCAGCAACAGCTCTGAATATAGTTTTGTAGTTCGGTGGAGTCTGCTCTTTGGAGGAGATTTCCTGGAGCAGCTCGTGGGCCTGTTTGCAGTACGAGAAGCTGTAGCAACCTTTTTAGTTTCCCAGCAGCCCAACAAACTGTGAGTCTGGCCTATTTTTTCTGATGGCTTCATTTGCATTGGAATGGACATGAAAATTTGCCTTTCCAGTCTCTATACTGTGTCTCAAATGAGTGAGGTGGTTGTCCCTGCATGTGAGGGTTTTCCCCTCTTGGGTTTATGTGTGGTCTCCAGACTCTTGCTGGCAGAACGCTTACCTTCTCCAGGCTGCCTCAGAGCAGCAGTGAGGAACTCAGGAAATACGAGTGGTAATGGATGCACTGAAATGAATGAAGTGATTTCTTGGAGGGAGAAGGATTGGGGTGAAAATTTCAGCAAGCATTTTCTTCAGATTTAATCTGAATTGCTGCTTTTTCATCAGTATGTATGACTTGAGGTACCTCTTCAAGGCCAAATTAATTTTCTCTTCTCCCTCACCCCCCCCAATCAATGGTTAGGATTTGGTATGTCAACAGCAAACTAATTTATCAGCCTGCCTGAGAAAGCACTCACTGGGTGAAAGGAGGTTCTTTCCTTTCTTTGTCACCTGCATCACATACAGCAGGAGCTGTGTTAACCACAATGGCAGACTAATGACTCTGGCAAGGAGCTCTGGTGGTTTAATTAACGTTGATATTTATGGCACCAAATTGACATCAGTCATCCGTGCTGGAGCAGGGCTTTGCAATGCTCTCCCTGCATGAAGGATGGATTCACTATTCCTAATCGTGTTTTTGTGAGAAACATCTGTCACATAAGTTGTACCTAAGCATGTCTCAGTTCCACAAAGATCTGGCATTTCCTGTTATTGCCTTACAGAAGGTACATCAGAAGCCAGCTGCTATAAAAAAGAGTTTAGTGTGGTTTAAATTTCCTTCAAAATAAATGTTCTGTATTGTGTTCTGTATCACTGAGTCTCTTGATCATCACACACCATCCACATTTGGAACATGGTGAGCTAAGGGGTTTATTTCTGAAGGTGACAAGAAGATGCAGAGACAGAGGAAGCAAAAGTTTACATCTACACCTTTACTTCTTCAGGTACGAAGCTTTGGATCGACTCTAAAGTAACTGGGCTTGCCGTTGACCTAGAAGCTATTGAAAAGGAAGAACTAAAAGGGGAGGATTTTGTTTTTTCCAGCAACCAGCAATCTGGGAGAGTTACCACCTTAGCTCAGCCCAGAACAGTGTCATACAGGTATGGAGAAACACTTGAGGTTTCAGATGACTTTTGCTTAATACTCATAACTTTTTTCCTTCTTTGCTTTGACTAATTGTTGAAATCTTTGTGCTGCTCTGAGATGTACTTTGGTAGGGGCCAGTTCTGTGACTTACAACCTTACTGAATCCTTACTTCCCATATTTCTTCCTGAGTACTGGGCCACCTACTTCACTTCTCCCACAGAGAGGGGAGAGCCAGAAGAACGGATGTGACCTGGAGGAAAGGGATGTAGCCTTCACTGGCCCCACTGGTCTTTACTTCTTAAAGAGCTTTCCCTTTAGTTCCTTGCCAGATCTCTGTCCTCTTGCTTTTTCTTTTCCTTTGTGCTTCTCCCTCTTCCTTTTGGGAAGAGCAGTTCAGCCATGGTCCTCAGGCCTGTGCAGGAAAAGTTTAATCTTGCCAGTGCTGCTGGGAAGCCTTGAGCTGGCACTGGTCACAGGCAGTTGCCACACCTGTAAATTGTCCCCTGCTTCCCCCACTAGTTTTGGGTGAGTGGGTCTACAGACAACACTCAGGGGCTACCAAAAATACGTGCAAGGATGGATTGTTTCAACCTTTCTGTGGGGACATGCAATTTGATACTCCCATTCCTCTTCCATGAAGAGATGAGTCATACGGAGTATAAAAGTTTAATTACACCCTGTTTGGGGTGTTTAATGGAACGCCCAGGATCTGTTCTCTCAGTTGCATCACACTAGGATTTCTGGTAAGCTAGACTGGCTTTATCATGTTTATATCCTTCTGTAAGTATCACAGCATATTAATCAGGAAGTAAATGTTAACTGCCTAAACAGCCATTCAGAATAAGGTACAGCAGTGGAAGTGTGTATATCGCAGAACAGCTAATAAATTTGGCCTGCCCATCATGTTTATTTCTGGTGCGTTCCTTAAGTACATTTAAACCTAAATACAAAAATTCTTGTCTAGTCTGTTGACTATGCACAGTTGATTTAAACTGGACACTCTGCGAAGGCGTTGCTGTCACACTGCCAGATACAAAATATGCAAGGAATTGTGACCTGGCATAGCTGATGTGTTTTTTTTATTCTCCCTTCCCTCTGCCCCCAATTAGTGAACTGCCTGAGAGAGAAGAAGGAGAAGGAGAAGAAACTCCAAACTTCAGCCACTGGGGACCACCACGGACGTATGTTGATATGTTTACATCATTTCTCCCCATTTACCTTATGTCTTTATTTCTGTGAGCCTGATTATTTCTTATGTTTTTCTTTTTCTTCCCTCCTCTCTCGGTAACTCAGGGTACTTGTGTACCTTGGGCTTTCTTAGATACAGTGGATTTTTAACAGATGTTCAACAGAATTATACCTTCTATTTGTAGAGTTGACTTGGGAAAGCTTGGTGGGTTTACATAGTGGATGTTCTACAAGTTTGTGTAGTACCTACTAGGTGTGAACAATGCACATAATGCTGCTGTCTTCTTCCATGGGTCTTCTACTAAACTTTGAGGCATAATCTGAATTGTCATCCAGCTCTTACCACGTTCTCATTGTATTGTTAACATTTTTAGGTAAATTGACTTTATGGTCCTAAGTACAATATTAAATAAATTCTGCTTTAGCTGATGAATGTGCAACTAATACACAGAAGCCAGTGTTGGGAAAGTTGCATGAAACTTTTTGTTTGCTTATTTTATCATTTGTTTAGCATACCACTTGCAGTTTTTGCCATTTCCAGTCAATTTCCTCAAACTAAAGGAGGCTGAGTTTGTTTACTTGAAGACCTGCCTGTTTTACCCTGACTTTCTCTAAACTAAAAGCCTATTGGAAGCACAGTAGGCATGGACAGGCAACAGTGCTTTTTTTTCTTTTTGTGGGGTGAAGACTGCTTGAGGGTAAAAAGCCACCTCTGCTGAGAGCATTCTTAGGCTATTGGCTTCATCCCTTTGCTCTATTAAACAGCCTTGAAAGACCAAAAGCTTACATTTATTTAACGCTTTGCATTTAATAGCTTAAAAAACTGTTTCAAGCTGTTAGACTTCTGCGTGTATTTTTTCAGTGTTGAGATCTTCAGAGACCCACATGTGTCTCTTGGAATCAGTATTGTTGGTGGACAAACTGTCATAAAGCGCCTGAAGAATGGAGAGGAACTTAAAGGGATCTTTATCAAACAAGTTTTGGAAGACAGCCCAGCAGGAAGAACAAGGGCTTTAAAAACTGGAGATAAAATACTTGAGGTAAATGCAGATAAACCTACCTTTTCAATTTAAGAAATAAAGTTTGTCTTGGCTTTGGGAGAATGGAGGGAAGAACAAAACACAGCCACCATTTACGTGAAGTATTGATGACACTGCGTTTTGAAAACCAAAGAAATATATATCCCTAGTGTCATCTTTTCTTTTTTAAATGTCAAGCTGTGGAGATCTTTTAACATTCTTCCGTATATTTAAGAAAAGATAGCTATCTGATGGGGAAATGAGAAGGGGGAAAAGACCTTATATAAATGAATAATAAGTAATAATTTATGCCCTAACTTGTAGGCCTAAATTATAAATATAGAAGTGCATACTGAAATTTGGGCTGTTATTTTGTCCGTTAATTTGGGGTAGTTAACAGTCTGGTTAACCACAGTTTAAGGGAAAATCCTGGTTATGGGAAGTGGCTTAGGTGTGAATGGCATTATCGCCTTGGGGAGCCCAGATTCAGAAGTATTCATTTGGAGAAAAATAAGTGAAAATCCACACAGTCAGAGATGACAGTCGGGAATGCCATTTTTGTAAGTGCTTCGGGGTTGTGTGGTGTTTTGAAAATCCGTTTCAAAACAGATTTAGTTCACAAACAAGTAGAATCTGAAAGAGTTGTACTATACCCAGCATTCTGTGAGAGTCTTACTCAGTATGTTTTTGTCTAGAATTACTTTGCGAAACATATGGCCGTCTTTATTATGAATAAATTCTAAGCAATATGCTTTTCCTTGAAGTATCATGGAAAAATCCTTCAAAAATAATTTCTGTTGACTGATTTTGGTACCTTCCTCATATACACTAACCTGTGAATGTTTGTGATCACTTGTAAAGGCTCAGTGCAACAGACAAGCTACCTGATGAAAATAAACAATATTTTTTAGGTTTCTGGGATAGACCTACAGAATGCCACACACGAGGAAGCAGTAGAAGCTATCAAGAATGCAGGAAATCCTGTTGTGTTTGTAGTTCAGAGTCTGTCTAACTTACCAAAAGTGAGTATATTCCTACTTTTTATTCCAAAAATTAATAAATGTGTACTATGCATCTTCTTTTAAACTTGGATAAATTTCTTTTTGCAAGATCTGTCAGTTTTTATGTCTATCCTTCCTGCCAGAGTTTCTGCTTATAGGCCATATGATCACTTATCTGGCCCGATTCAAAACCATGTTCTTCTGATGCAAGTTGGGTAGATATAAATCTGTTGACTAGGTGTTAATTCAGTTCTCCCATCTGTGCAATTGATTCTGGCCCTGTGTGCTTTAATTTGTTTGTATTTCATCATCTAAAAATATAGTCTGTTATCCAAAAGAACAAAAGCATGGTGAAAAGTAGCCAGATTCCCTCTAGCAGCTCCATGTAAAATGTATCACCACAGAAACCTCAAGCAGTTCTTTCAGACCAAGTTAAATTACAAGAGATTTAGGCGTCTCCTCGTCTTCAAGGCAAGAAACCTCTTAAAGCCTGTCTAAAAAAAGGCATACAATTCTATATGCCTTGAAGTACATGCAAAAAAAAAAAAAATAAACACAAGAGTTCTATATACTTTTGATATAATATGTGATATTACTTGGGTATTTTGGTGGCATTTAAACTGTGTGCCTGCCACTAGCTGTAATCAAACTACCCTAAATGTTTCCCCTTGTAAGAAAAAAGAACAGCAAGGAGGAATATTATGTAGTGGCTAAATGTGTTCTTCTATAAGGTGTCTATGTGCACGGACACTGGTCTCTATTTTCTGACTCCCTGGGCAAACATATTAATCAGCTTTGAATAATTAACAACTGATATTTTAAGAACTGACTGCATACTGAGGTCTATATCAAGTGTGTACATTCATGTTGTTGACTTCAGAGTAATGCTTAATTGAATGGAGAGATGTGGCTAGGTATCAAACAGCGAGCACTAAGAAAACGGAACATGCTTATAACTTCAGTAAAAGCATGTAACTCAAAACTGCACTGCAATGTACTTCTACATGGGACAAAATGGAGAGAGTGCACTGGATAGAGCTTTATTGGTGTCATTACCTTGGATGTTTGTTTTGCAACTATAATGCTAATTGTATATAATATATATGTTGTTTTTTTCAGGTGGTTTCTGCTGTACAGCCTAAGGGAATCAAAGTCAGCAAAGATCAGGATGCAAACAAAGAAAATAAGAGTGAAAAGGTATTTATTTCATTTAATGCTACACCCAAATTTTACGAAATAACACGCGTTATAACTGTATGATGAGCCCCGGTGAAGTCTGAAGTGAAATTTGAAGTGCTTTGTTGAAATATCTTTGATTCAAGTACCTTTTGCCAAATTTCTGCCAAATGCACGGCAGGATTCTGATTAATGTTCTGTGGTCTCCCCTGGTGCTGAAACCCTGCACTTATTACAGCTCTTCGCTGGCATTTTTCTGGAAGTACCTGTCTTGCTCCATAGGGAGGCAAATTGATTCTCCTTGTGCAGTGGAAATAGAGAAATAATAACATGTAACAAATAATATCCTTAATGTGAGGCTGCCTGAAATTCAGTAAAATCATGTTATAGGATAATTAAATCAGCTAGGTCTCTTATGTTTCCTATTGCTGTGTAAAACAAGGAAATGACCAAGTGATCTGTAGCTGGCCTGCTAATTGTGAAGCGATTACTGCACAGGAACTTTTGAAAAACCTCACAGCAGATTTTTTAAAAAGGAAAAAAATATGTTTAATATAAACCAGTGGATTTGTTTTAGTCACTAGAAAAAGGGGAAAGAATATTTTTTCATTCCCAGCCAGGTTGCTCTAATGGCCTGAGTATTTTCCTCGATGCCTTGTTCCTGGGAACTGTGCTTCCGAGTGTAGGTCAGGTACGACTTTGAGGGTATCCGGACTGGAGGAGCAGAGACACAGTTAGTGTGGACAATAACTTTTGCTTGGTGCGGTTTAAATGTCAACGATGAATATGGTGAAGTTTTGGTTTGATCCAACTCCGTCTAGTGTTCGTTGTACAACCGAGAAGGCCCTCTGTCTCTGAAAGCGTTTCTATGACTTGTTTCAGATCCTGTCAGATACAGATGCTGTGAGGCTCAGTTATTCCAAAAAATCAAGAAAGGTGTTGAAGTTGTGCTTTCATGCCAGTGAATAATACTTATAATGAAGCAGTTACAGTTCACTTTTTGTGGTTTTATTATCTGTATTTCTAATCTGAGAAATGCTCATCCACTTGCAATGTGTTACCTTTAATCTCTAGGACTCCAGCGTGTCGCATTCTATAGCGTTTGGAGGTTAAAGAGGGAACCTAATCTTTTTCAGACCTTTTTAGTCTACTGGTCCTGTAAACTGGTGGGTGGAATATAGAAGAGTTTCATTGCCTAAATACGTAGCTCCTTTTTAGCTTTGAACATAATTCACAAAGCATTCACACTGTGCTGCAGTAAGGGCATCTCTGAGTTGGAAAGATTTGCTATTAGCGGATTACTAGTCTGCTTCCCTATGGGAAATCACTGATATTTCCAGTCCTGTCTTCAAAGTGGCACAAAAGAGTTGGGTTTGAAAGCGACCATATCGAGCTGAAAAAACTGCCTGTTCCTGCGTGATGAACTATCTTTTCAATACTGAAGGTTTTTCTATTTAAACACTTAAAACAGTTGAGCTTCTTATCGACAAATCAGATACTGAAGTTATTTTGCTGTTTGGCTGTTTTAAGCTGTGCTTTTGCCTTTGTGCTGGAAGGAGCTGTGCTAATTCAAAAACATGGTGTAACAGGGTGCTTCAGCACAATTTACACACCTGGGTTTTCAGTGGGACGAGAGAAGCTTGACTTTCTGAGCCATAGCAAGCTAATGGATAAGCTTGGGTGTCTCGTGTAATTCCACACAGATTTTCTACCAAACGTTTAAGGTCTTACAAAGGGTCATATTTTAGACTCTGAGTTGTTATTAAATTGCAGTGATACTGGTTCATCATAGGCAGCTGGAAGTAGGGCTGCAGGTTTTCCATCTTTACCTGCTGGTAACACAGAACAGGAGTCCTCTGAGATTTCTTGGGCCTTCTGGATTTTGTACAGTTCTGCCTCTACTGGGATCAAACAAAAAGCAGAAGGCTTGTTTGGTGTATTGTGTACTTCGGGGAAACAGCTGTCATGTCTCCAAGTGCTCTTATTATACACTTTAACTACCATTGGATAGAAGTCATTTCATTTATTAATGTTTTGCTGTCTTCAGTGCAGCATTTTTCTGTAATGCTTTTTTTAAACCAATGGGACGATGCCAGTCTTAGTAGCTCAGAAAATGCGCTATGTAGCCGGTATTGCAGCTGGCTAGTTAGACTATTCTGTACAAGTTTAGGCTCAGGATTTTAGAAATCTATATGCAGGTTTACATTTCATCGTACACAATGGAAAATTTGATTGTAGGTTTGGTGTTTGGGTGTTGAGATGTAATTCCTGGCTGTAGCAGAAATTCATTACAGCGTTCTGGCTGCCCTAATGGCATAACGTACTCGGTGTTCCCTTTCTAAAGTGCATCCTGCTATTAGTAGTGGGGTTGCATGGGATATACTTGAATGTGATTTAGTGAAACCGTATAGCAAACTGAGGCAATCTCCAGTTACCCTGAGCTATAAAAACACTTGTTCAGGTGAACAAGCGGCTGTTTTCATTAGATTCAGAGCCTATTCCTTACACCCGTTATGCGCCGCTATATGCATCATTATCGGAGCTGCCTGTATTTATGTGAGGTAATAGAATTTTATTGTAAGTTATAATTCAAATTATGTTTTAAATTTTAGCTAAAATGGAGGTGAAATATGTCTAAATATTCTTGTAGCTGCATTGAGTTCTTGCTTTGTATTTAAAAGTGTGTTGGCTTCAAGCAGTACCGGGATATTTTGTTGTCAAGCATCTCTAATGAAAAATGGGGTATAATTTAATGTTTATTTTTAACCCTTGATTAATGTTCATACTTTCATGTTTATGGTACACAAGTGTTTTGTCAACAACTGTGCATGCATGGCTGTATTTTCTTTCTTCAGGTTCAGTGTCACTTCTTGTTCTGATTTCTTGCGTAGAAAGCCTGTGCTGCAGATTTTAGCTTTGTAATTAAGTGCTGTGTATGTACACATGTAGCTAGGACTTTTTTTGTTGTGCACGGAGGATACAAAGCATGTAATTATTTTATTTTGAATCCATTAGAGAAAGTATGGGGCTCCACCTCCGATGAAATTGCCGCCTCCTTATAGAGCACGTGAAAGACTGCCCTCGGAGGAAGCTAACGTGGATGAAGAGGAGGAAGAGCCTTCTGCAGAGAGTGAGTAGTGCTGCAATCATTACATCAGATTGTTTGTGGGATACAGTTGGGTTACGTGATAAACTTATCTGCCGTTTTCTGCTTGTGTTATGAAAATAGTGCTGTGTGGCAATAGGCTCTAATCCTCAAAGATGTTCTTACGAAGGGCTACTGATTTGTAACTTAGATGGTCTACTCTTACCAGCCAGGCTCCTACAGCTCTCTTCTGTAACGAGATGTAATCTGTTTTCAGTCTAAAAATTTCTAGGTGAGGTCTAGAGGACTTGCTTTGGCAGTGGTGTCAGCGGTGGAAGTCAAATGTTGTGCTTTACCATTGGAATTGGGGTGGCAGTTGAGCAGGCCTAGGTTGAGAACCACAGGTGCATAGTCCTCACCCTAAAAAGCTTGCAGTTGATTTCTGGCATTGCTGTTCATATTAAATATTTCCCTTTAAAAAGGAAAATCTGCTAATTTATTGATTCAGCGCTGTTCTGAGAGAAACTCCATTTTTTGTAGTGTCTTTTATGGGAAAGGTTCTGCAGCTCTTCAGCCTGTTTTGTTTATGCAGAGAATTGCAATGATTATCACTCTGCAATCATTTAGGGACCTAAAAAGTAGGATGTAGTGCAATTTGAGAGCTTCCCACAGCATGACTGAGATTCCAGGATACTGCTTTGTTAATTCCAGCTTTGGATAAATGGGATATTATTATCCATAGCTTGTCTTCCAATGAAATATTTAGGGATATTAAAGTTGCAGTTAGGAATCCTAAATTAGTTTTTAATGAGTCACTTTGATTTTTTGATTTTTCTATTTTTTACACACTATTGTACCAAAACAGCATACATACGTGCTTGTTTTTTTTGTTTGTTTTTTTTTTTCAACGGTGATGTTTCTCCTCATCTTGTGCCTTGGACTGTTTTTTATTTGCCCCAGTATGGGCAAGACAAAGCAGAGGGACGCTGTGGTAGCTTTTGACCTTGAAGCAACTGTGGCTCCCACTCAGAGTGGGATTTCTTCTTCCTTGCTGGCAATGGTGTGCCATTGAAGCAGGGATGATTAATGAGATTGGTTAGTTTGTCACTCTTAAGGTTTTATTGGTGGGAGTGAAAAGGATTTTGAAAGGTTTTTCTCATGGAAACTGTAATGAGGGCACAGACACGGGGTTTTCATCTTAGCCTCTGTTAATTTAAGGGGAAGTTGATAGTTCTTGAACTAATGGAGGTTTTTCCAGAATGTTTTTACTGAGTTTGCCATCCCATCTGCTGTATGGAAGTTAGTTACCTCAAGAAGGTTTTTTTGTATTTTGGGGGGTAAATGATAGTCACGAGGAGCATTTGACTACAAACTTTGTGAATGTCAGGTTGAAAGTATCCTGTACTTCCAAACCAGCCCTGTTTCTTAAACACCAATTGTAGCAAACTGATTTCAGCTTGATATTAATTATTTATAATTCCCAGTTAAAGATTATATTTGATAACTAGCCTCATACCCAGTTATGCAATTAGGATCTTCCTCTGTCAGTGTGCTTGATAGACCTAAGTTAATACCTTGCACAGAAGTAATTTCTTATTAATGGGCTCGATCATTTTTAGCTGTTCTGCAGTTCCTAATGATCTTGCCAGCTGAGACCAGCAGCTGAAAAGGTAAAGCTACTACTGATACTAAATTCATCAATCTTAGCAGATTTGGCAGCAGCAAGCAGATCTGTTCAGATGACTCTCCTTCTCTCTACCTTTTTTACTCACTGAAGTTGAACGTTATGCAGTAACTGACTTTGCCATGAATCCTGGAAAACCAAGATGTGCATTTACCACTTTATTTCTCCCCATCTCATTCTCTGTTTCTTTAAAAATAAATAACAGACTACGGAGTCTTTAACTGAATTTGTACCTCAGCCTTTGAAGCATGTTAGAAACAATCTAACTGTGCTTAACAATGATATTAAGCATCTTGGCAGCTGTGGAATGGGTTTTACAGAGTCTCTTTTCTGTGATCACTTGAAAAAGTCCTCTCTCTAAATTCCAGTACAGTGGTATTTTTGTGATCAACTTAATGTTGCTGAATTTTGTCCAGATTCTTGAGCACCGTTCCCAGAAATCTCAGTCCAGGCCTGTACCTGCCCTTCTAACGATGTCCATTTGCATGTTCATATTGGTCTATTCCTTAACCCATTTAATCTACTAGCTCTACTGTTTCTGTACATTTAATTAATAATTTACTGAGCTTCACCGAACAACAGGTGAATTACATTTGTTGTCTTCCGTATTTAGAAGATCAGGTATCTTAAAAGGCATAAGTGTTGTCTCAGGTAAATTCACATCATAGTCCCTCCTTCCTTCGTTTACTTTCCATGGTTCTCAATCTGTGCCAATAGTTTAGAAGGTCTTAGGAGGCATTTTGAGGTGGGACAGCTGTTAAAGCTATGTACTCTGGTTGTTCTCCTCGTGGATATTTTATTTTTAGCATTCTTATTAATGTAACTTCAGTGTTGTGAACCTACTCATCAATTTCTTTCATACTCTGGAAGTAGTTTACTTGGTACACTTGACGTTTTTTTCCTTGCTTGTCATTTGTTCCATCCCATCCTCCCATCTTTTGCCTCATGTTCTTCATCATTCCCCATGCTGAAAACGAAAACAAATCACTGTAAGTCTTCCTACCATAACAGAGAAAATTTTTCTTTCCTTTCTGTCCTGTCCATATGGCATCGCAGTCTCCGTGTTTTGTCTGTTTTCCCTTTAAGGTGGCTGAATAACCTTTTGGTATTGATTTAATTTCCCCTGTGGGATCTAAATCCACTTGCCTTTTGGCAGTGCTCCCTTTTACTTCTGCTTTTCCAGCACTGAAACTGTAGCGTTCACTGCTGACTTGTAACAAACAGTCATTTCTTGTAAATGTTCTGCCTTTTCTTTTTGAAGGAGGTTTCTGATCCAAATGGGGTGAATCCTTGCTGGATATAGAACTACTACATAGTTCTTGGTTTAGAGAAACCCCATACATCCTCCATGTTTCCGTGGTTTAATTGCTGAACTCTGCTAACTTTGCAAAGACGCTCCAGCATTTTATTTATTTTCAAATGTCTTCTTTTATCCAAGGCCCTTAGCTTCAGACCTGCTTCTCCTTACATCTCAAATTAATTTGAGCCACCATTACCTTCAAGATCATTATAAGTTCCCAAATAGTGTTTTTCCAGATTTTGAGGGCAAGTTGAAAATATCATTTCCTCTTGTCATGTTATTTTTCTTTCTAGTGATACCGTTGAATCCTTGTCAGCATTCAGCTCCAACTGTGTAGTGTGCTTCTTGTTTACTTTTTCCTTTGACTATGCTGTATTGAAATGTGAACTGGAAGCCTTAAAATAGTTTTGTAAAACTTGAAGCATGTCAGCGGGAATGGTAGTTACATTGGTAATAGCTGGAGAAGGAAGACTAAGCTTACGGGACTTGTAGAAGACAGAATTTGTTTCCTTGCTTTCTTATTTAACTCTTGATCAGATCAGCTTATTAATTCTTCATCCTGCTGCAAAAAAAGAGCCTTCAAAATGCTTCATCCTATAGACCTGGAAATATTACAATGTAAGTTCGGAGTTTTTTCCTCCCCATATCAGAAACTCTATGAGGAACAGTTAATAACAGTTAATAAGAGTTAATAACAGAGGTTATTTTGGAGGAGGCCACTTCCCAAGAAGATTTTTTTTCAGGTTTCCTAAACCTTAAAAACATCACGTTTTGAGTAGGATTAAAAAAAAAATGAAAACAAGCAAAGGAGGGAAGAGCACACAAAGGAGCTATTTGTACTGGCAAGCAGCTGTGCTCCAGGCTGTGTCAATAGGCAGTGGTGTGCTTTCCCTCGGTGGCGGATGGCTGTAGGTGTGCGCTAAGGCTCTGCTAATAGACTAATGTGCACCCTGGTGTGGCTTATTGCTGTAATGAGGGGTTAGTTGTAAAAAGAAGCGGAGGAAATGGATGGGCAGAGGAGTTGGTAATGGAATGTTTTGTAAGCTTTTCTTTGGGGCATTCCTAACTGTACAATTTAGATATATTTTTGTGATAGAGTTGAAGCAATCATAGGTAAAGACCCTAAAAATATATAGAAAACTAAAAAGACAACTGCTGAAAGGACTTGGACCCCTTAATTTCAATTGATATTTTATTTTTTGATAAAACTCCTTGTCTAGTTAAGAGACTGAGATTGATCTGGTTGGTTTCAAATAAGTTTAAAATAATAAAAATAGATAAAAATTTGTGAAAGGTGACTTAGATAATGGACTAGATGCTTCTATGCTCAGACTTCCTGTCTGCAGGGATATTTAACTGTATCTAATAAGGGGATAATAATGCCCCCCTCCTTCTATTTTGTCTGTAGATAATGCAAAAATCAATGAAGCTGTAAGAAAGCATAATGATTAATCTTCCTGAAACACTTTTTGAGGAATGGTGGCTTCTCTACCAAAACAACAGGTTTTAAAATTTCTCTAGAGTTTTGACTCTGTGTTTTCCATTGCGATAAATCTGTGGCTGCTTAGGGTGAAACGGGTGAGTAGTGCATGGGTGGGTTCACACAAACCCACTCTGCCCATTTCACACTTGGGGTTGGGTTGGGGTTAGAGAGCACATGGGTGTGTCAGCAGAGCACCCTCACCATTCAGACCCAAGGCTTTTAGCAGCTTCCATAGTGTCAGGGATGCCCGTAGTCCTGCGTGAGGATGAGGGCTTTCATTAAAAACAGCAGATAAAGAAGTGCAATAGAGCTCAGCTGAGACGTGATGGAGGGTATGGTCAAGTATGTGGGGTGCTTTAGGTGCAAAAATATGACCTCAGGAAGTCTCCGTGTCCTGTTGTGGGTGAAGATGACAAAACTATCATTGTCACTTTGGAAAAATTCGAGTTATTAACAGTAACAAAATAAAAACAAAAAAAAATCATAAATCAATTTAAGTCTTGAGAATCTGACATTATGTAAAGCAGTGCTACAACAGAGCAGAAGCAATTCTTAATTTCATTTTAATTTTGGGGGGAGGGTGAAGAAAACAACCCCAAACCTGGGAACTTCAGGTGAAGCAGCTTGTGTAGCCAAACACTGCCTCTCCAATAGATGTCACTGCAATCAACAGCAAATAGAGATGATGTTCAAAGAGCAAGAGGTAGCCTGGAAAAATGCTTCAAGCTTTATGAAAATAAAATATTGAAAACATGATAATTGCGATTTTTAATTTTCTGAAATCTAGAAACAAGGATATTTAGTACAGTGCATTTCCAAAGATCATGCAAGAGCCAGGATTAGACAAATAGAGCGGTGACATTTTTTGCTTCGTGTTAATCTGTTTAATATGACTCTGTACTGCTAATCTTCTTTTCCCATACTTATTCTGACCCCTAATTAGATAAAATATTGAAGTTTTGTAACCAGCCCTAAGTAGCATCCAGAAGGGCTTTGCATCCCAGGCAGACTCGCAAGCCGTTGTTCCACGTGAGGATAGATCAGTGTTGGTGTCACTGTAGTTAGAGGTTGGGGGTGAGTTTGGGCTTTTGTTATTGGGCTCTTTTTTTTTTTTTTAACTCTATTTGTGAATCACATGCACAGTTTTCAGCATCTGATGAAGTATTGCAAAAGGAAATTACATTTTTGATGAATTAATAGTAAAATTGCAGCTGGGACTTCTTGTATTTTTTTTTTTTTTTACTGTGTGCTTGTACATAATGCACTGAACAGATGGCTTTGTGTGTGCTGTGATACATATTCTAAAGAAAGGACAATGAACTTTAAAAATGAACAAATTAATGGTATTAACAAAATAACTATTAGAGTATTTTGAGTTGTTTAAGTGTACCATTTGGCACAGAGAATTAGTAAGGATTTCCCCAAATGAATAAGTATGTTTATAAATTGAGAGAGATTTTTCTTTTTTTAATTACTAAATGAGGGATTTTGCTTCTCTTCAATATTTTGGTTCAACACACTCATTGCTGTAAAACTGATATTGCTTATTCAGAGTTGCAGCAAAATGCAAGTTATGATGAAGTTTGAATTTTTCTTAGGCTTCTAATAACAGATTGGTTTTGTTTTCTGACACGTTAAAAAACAACAACAACAACAAAAATTCATGAATGCATATCAGTGTTGGGAAACTGCAAGATTTGCAGGGTCGGAAAACAACACGTTTAGTGAAGCCATTTGACTGAGAAATTCAGTTTTTTAACCCCTGTATTTGCATGAAAAGGATGCTTAGATAAATACTGTTTATTAACTGTTACTTTGCCGTGCAGTGGGTCATTAAGCATGACAGTACCTGCAGCGAGCAGTGACATAAACAAACGTTTGAGGTGACTCGTGTTTGGGGACAGAGATGTAATTCGAATGCTAGCAGAGCAAGGCAGTGCACAAACAGCAGCCGTAGAGCATCAGTGGGTCAGATGTGGGAAACCAGGGATCTGCTTCTCCCTGCATACTTTCATAGGCAGCTTTCATCTGCTGGCAGATGTAACTGTTAGCTTGTGGGTAGCTTGAAATTAATATAATTGATGGCATCTCATAATAGAAACAGACAGACGGTTTGCCCTTAAGGAGAGAAAAATCTCAGAAAAATAGGCCCAAGGTCGTCAGAGGAAAGACAAGCACTGAGTCTGTGTATGATGAGGATTTGAGCTGCTTACAGCATTGAATGTTTGTCAGGAATGCAGATATCTTGAAGTACATGCTGGTACAGCAATGGTACAAGGGGGTTTCCCAGGTAAGGATTCGGATCTATCTCTATATTGTATTTGTTTCCGGCAAGTCATTTTAAGCATTTTTAGTAATATTTTAGAACTAGTGAAGTGCTGGAGATTAGAAAATAATAGCACTGATCTTTTTTTTTTTTCCTCAGTTTAAAGCATGGACATTTAGCATGATTAGAATATTGAATGCATTTAATGTCTTTAAAATATTTTGTCTTGTGTTTCCTTATAAATCACTGTTTCATTGTAGGTGGGTGTTCAACATTGTTATATACAAAACTGATGTGAGCATGCCAGTGCTTAAAGTATAAGAATTCCTAGCATTAAATTTCTTGCTGTATAGAATAATCTACTCTTCCATAACTGTTATTGTAATGTAGAGACAGATGGCTGAATTTTCTTCACTTTGCTTGTTAAGAATGTGTTAGGTAAATGTTTTTAGACTAAAATAAAAAGCTGCTGGGGAATCTAAACTGAATATTCAGCATTTTCATGGTATAAGGAGGGAAAACAAGAATAAAGCAATGTGATAGTAAACAAATGAGCTATTTGCAATGAAGGATAATCTAATCTTTAAATATTGCCTTAGATTGCATTTGTTCTTAGGTATGATCTTTTCTACCAACACAAGTCAGGTATCCAGAGAATAGCATTAAAATGCAGGGCATGAAATATACTGATTTGATATTTTAAGGTTATTAAATTGTTTCAGGCTTGGTGCAGGTAGCTTATGTTTTTTGGGGTCTTTGATCTTATGCAGGTGGTACAGATAAGCAATTTCATCTAACTCCAGTCATAGATAGAAGATGATGTCTGTGGTATAAATCTGCATACACAAGTATCACTGTACAAACTTGCTAAGAGTATAATAATACAGGTAGATGTTTATATTACTCTCATTGAAGAACAATATCACTGCAATGACTTGCAACTAAAGATATATAAAAAAGAATGCAAATATTTAAAGAAATAAATGAAAGACAAATACTAGCCCATAAAAGGTGGTTATGTGTTTATCTTCTTGAACGTCTGGTTTTGAGATAGGAAGATACCTTTCATCATTACCATCATAAATTATGTTGCTCCACTGCACACACACACAAAAAAAAAAAACCTCTGCTTGTGCATCGTGTCTTGTCCAGACTAGCAAAGAATGGCTTTTAGTTGGAATACAGAATAGATTATTTGCATAATAGCTCTGTTCCAAAATGGTCTGTTTGGTTTAAACAGTAACTCCTCCAAATATGTAGTGGAAGCAAGCCTCTAACAGAAGGGAAAGTAAAAATGTGAAATGACAATAATTTTATTCTTTACAGATGTTACTTAATTTTCTGCAATATTATACTAATTGAGACAGCTGTCCAGAATAACTTCTTTAACTGTTTGAGAAAGTCGAAGTTTTTTTCCTCCTCAGTCTTAAGTCTTGATTCTCTCTTATTCAACATAGTGGCTTAGGGGCTAGTCATCAATTTACCTTCTGCTTTGTACAGATATATAATTGCTCTTTATCAGACTAGCTGGCATTTAAAGAGTGATCCAGAATATTTATCTGTAGGTATGCTAGCTATAGTACACCGCAAGACTACCAAACTGTTTTATGGCATGTAGTGGCTACATGCATGTTGAAAACCAGTTGCAAGCTAATGACATGAGGAAGGATATACACACACACACGTATGCACGTGTGGGTGTGCATGAAAGTCCTTGATATCTGCATCAGCTGAACATCTCTATTTTATTAGCAAATTCGAAATATTTCTGCTATATTGAAATTAGAAGAGATGTTGTGGTGATGGGCTAAAGGGCAGTTAGTTCTTTCCGCTATCCTAGAAGTAATAATGAGCCTTTTATTAGTAGTATATTTATAGGCATGTCTGTTTGCCTTGTCAGTGTTTAGAGATCGCAGCTTGAGCTTTTCACTCTCTGTCTCATAACAAAAAGTTATTAGGGGCAATGTTAAAGCATCGATCTTTTGGGAATCATCAAGGAAGCAACAGGTTTCTGTTGCTGTGAACGTAAAAAGTGAGTGTCTGCTGAGCAGAGGTGGAGAGGAGGTCTGAGGATCATAGCCCTCTGAAGCTGAGGACCCAGGGCTGTGCTGGCATCCCTCTGCAGAGAGCTGTGTGCGTGGGCAGCATCTGTGGCTGCTGGCTCCCATTCTGCATGGGCCTGCAAGTGCTTGCCGGCAGAGATGAGTGCCTCCATCGAGAGACCCATCAGTGCCGTTGTGAGCTGATAGGTGCCTGCACACGAGGAGCCCGATATACCAGTGTGCTTTTTACCTTTGGAAAGCGTTTCCAATGGGTGGGTGGCACATCAGGTATGCTGACCAGCGGCTTCTTGGTGCTATGTGCTTCCTGCTCTCCCACTGCCCTGCCTGCGGCCAGTGCTGTGGGAGCCAGCCAGTGCCAGGATCCACAACTGTAATTCAAGATCCAGGAGCAGAGTCAGCGTTGGTGTCATATGCTGGGGTCGTTTTGAGAAGGTAAGGAAGAAGGGGGAGCAACGTGGAGGAATGGGGTTTGTTGGGTAGAGAATGCAACAGGAGAATAGGGTGGGTAAGGGGACTGTTTAGGTCTTCGTCTGGGGGAAGGACAAGGCTTAAGTGTGGAGGAGGACCCCAGTCTTCTGCACGTCTTTGTGTGCACGTAGTCCAGCACAGAGCCAGCAGCCCCTGCTGTTCCTAACAGCAGTGCCTGAGCAAACTGAATTTGGGAATTCCTGTTCAGGTAATGAGAGTAGTACTGCCAGGTGACAGAGCTACGGGTGGATTGCGTATGTGGTAAACCTTGACTTCATCGTACCATTTTGTGGTTGTTCTGTAGATACCAGATTCTTTCAACTTCTTTTGTTTAATGCCTTAGGTATTTTCAGAGGTTTTTTGTATCACTTACCTGAGAACCAAGTGCATTAGCTATCATGTATATATAAATATTTTGTCTTTTATCTGAAAATTCAGAACCATAAGCTTAAACTGTGTTTTTTGACCTGTCAGTGTTAAACTTATGTATTATACTGAACCAGGTGCTCTGTAAAGTCGGGTGGGAAGTTGCCATTTCCATGGCATGATGATCCTGGGAATATTGTGAGATATTGAACATAAGTCTCGTATTTGTAACACTTGGTTGCTTAGGGTGGAACCACCTACCGAAATTAGGAGTAATTCGGAGGGAAATGCCATAGAGTGCGTAGGCACAAGGCATTTGTTTGTGTGTGCACGTGGCATTCAGTTGTGCCTATTTACAACGCGCTTGTGAGAGCATAGAGGTTTTACTCCATCTAAATGATTCCCCAAGATACTATGTTATGTAGTGTCCATCCCTCGCAGTGCTTTGGCAGTAAATAGCAAGCAGTAGCACATGCCGTACCTTAAAATGACACCAGAGTGTACGTCCCATAGCGCTGCGGCCTGCAGCTGGCCTGGCAGGGCCCTGAGGGCCCGGCCTGTGGGGCCGCGCAGCCGCAGCCATTGTTGGGAAGGAGCAGGGAGGAGATCCTGAGGAGATCCCTCAGCCCCTGCCACTCGGCCCTTCAAACCTGGGTGTCTGCCCTGTGCTGGATTGTAAACCTTACTGCACACTGTGTTCTGAACCAACAAGTGTGTTTCTTTCAGGTGTTCGGCAATAAAATCAATTTGAAACCACGCGGAAGTCTGCCTGTAATTTCCTCCGTTTTGTAACCTGTTATTCTCTTAGGGATATGACAGGTTATTTGAGGATTATCACAGTGTCATTTTGTTGTGTATCATTAATGTATTTGAATAGGCAATGCAGTAATTTTACAGCGAGACCTCATTTCGGGATTGAGTTGTTAGGTGCAGAAGATGTGATTTTTGAAATACTGTTTCTCAAGGGAAGAAATCCATTAAATGAACAGCCTGACAGAGTGGCGAGTAGTCAGCGAGGTGTCATTGGAGGGGTGAGAGAAGAGTGGAAGGGAAAGAAATGAGATGAGACCAGGACTTGATGGACGAGGGAGTAAAGTAGAGCTGTATGCAAGGATGAGCATGGGTGGCCTATGAGCGAGGGCCAAGAATGCCATTGAAAGGGATTTCGTGAGGAATGGGGAGTGCAGCAAAGCCTGTCGGCCACAGAATGATGCAGTCATGCTTTTGTGCATGCAGGAGGCACGTTGTGGCGTTGTAAATGGGAAGGACTCGCACAGTGACACACGGCAGGGAGACAGCCTCCTCCGAGGGCTGAGCCAGCGGCAGCTGCCGGCAGCGCGGGCGGATGGCTCTTGGCATCGGAGCAAACCGAAGGGCTAACCCTTTTGGCATCCCTTGCTGGGTCGTTACAGCAGCCAGTCGGTACATCTGCTCTGGCCCTTCCTCCCCGTCCCCGGAGAGCTGTGTCGGCAGACCCCTCCTTTTCCAGTTCAGCTGCTGTCTGCCCCCTGCGCAGAGGGGTTGAGGACAGGGGTACCCGTTGGGTGCTCTCCGTGCTGCCTGCAGGGAGGAGTTGAGTGCGGAGTTGTGAAGAGTTTAACGAGTACTTCTGTGGGTACTGCAGCTAATGAAGTTGGATTCCTACAGATTTGTGTCTCCTGCTCAACTGACTTGGGTGTCGAGGAAGGTGTGAGCTCTGATTTAAGCTTTTCCTGCAATTGGAGCATTTCTGAGGGCTTTCTCTCATGTGAATTCTTTGGTGCTTTAATAAAGTGTGATCTCACACTGAAGCCTTTCCCTCAGTCAGGGAATTTATCAGCATTCTCTCCTCTGCACAGCTGCCTATTTTCATGAACCTTTTATAGTACCTTTGAGACCTCTAGTCCACCATCAGAATTGCATCAAATTGGCTAGCAGGTTCAAAAGTTGTGGGGCAGGAGCTTGGATGCACAAGGTGTGATTGCAGAAGTTTCCTTTCTATAGGAAAGCAGAATAAAATGATTTACCATCTTTTAATTTACACTAAGTTAAATTCTGAGATTAAAATATAATGGATAAACACTGGACCATAACTCTTGGACTGCAGTTGGGAAGACCCTCCATCTGTTCTAGCTTGGTTAGTGTGCTAGATGTCTGGTTGGCCATGTGTAGTAAGATACACAAAGCATCTTGATCCATCAGGAGCATCATGCCACAGGTTCTGGAGGCTGGATGGCCATTTAAATTTTAAAAATAAATAAAAGGCGGGATCCATGGAGTTCCAGCTTACCTGAAAGACACTGTTTATTCGTGAGGACCAAGATTTGGAAGCCTCTGGGTCATCCCTTTTGAAGGCTAAATTCACGCAAATGAAAAAATCAGTTGAATATAAACTAAAAAAGTATATGGTAAAAACTACCATACCCCACTCTTATTTTTCCCTGGAGTGCTTGTTTTTTAATTCTCTCACTGAGTTGATTTCTTCCTCCAGGCAGAGTGGAAAAAGTAAGTCTATTTCATATGGTCAAGTTTATCCATTTAGCTCTTCTCCTTTGGATAAATCCTTGGAGGTGGATTTCTTTTTTCTTTTTCTTTTCTTTTTTTTTTTTTTTTTGCCAGGAGGAAAAGAAAGTGCTTGACACATTGATGTATTGCAAGCATTTTTGAAATACATCATCAGTTTCGTGATTATAATTACTCTTTTTTTAAAATGCCCGAGAATTAATGCATTAATATCTTCATTTCTTTAAATACATTGAAGTGAAGCTATTACATACCTAATGGCATATTTTAACACTGAAAAAAAAAGTTAAAATACTCTGTTCATTTGTTTGCAATTTTATTTTTCTTCTGCAGAGGAGTGAATGCTGTGCTCAACTCTGCTTATGTGAAATGTGGTATAAGCAAAGATGTCTGCTAATCCTTCACTTCATTTTACTCTTTGAGGAACAGAAAATAGGTCTGCCACACTCTGTCCTTTGGAGAGATTAAAAAAGTCAGAATAGAATTTCTGATTCAAAATATTCTCTTATTTAATCAAGTTATTAAGTTGTATGATGTCATAAGTGTAGCTTAAACCTGATTAACTGCTTGAATAGACTCTCAAGACAGCTGATTAACTAAGATGTATGGTTTGTTTGGGGAGAGCATACAACTTCCATCATTTCACAGTGATTTTAAATGGTTGGGTTTTTTTGTGTGGTGAGGAATTGTTATCTATTCATCTGTCCAGGTCCCCTCACCTTTACCTTGTCATCCTCCTTTAATGTTCTGTTATTTCTCAGGCTGAAGCTCCACCATATGAGGCGATATGACTGCAGGCAAAAAGGGGGATTGCTGTTCGCGTGTCCCCACTCCCACCTTCTCCAGTTGTTTACGGTGCTGGGGTGATCGTTGCCCTCCCCTTCCCCAGCCTGTTCAGCTCACTCACCCAGCAGAAAACTGCGCCACCATTAAGCAGGACTGGTTTTCTGGTGGGTTAGTGACCTGTGCTGTCTCAGCCCTCCCGAAACAGGAGGGGAGAGAGGCACTGTGTTCAACGTGGGAGCACAGCAGGCACCAGCGCTTGCTTTTGGCCAAGCCTTGTAGCTCTGTGGCTGGCTCAGGAAGGGGATCCTGTGGAGTAAGATCACTCACCACAGGACAGTTGAGTTGGGTATTAAAAATCTCGTTCAGAAATGTGGAAGTAGGTAAGTAGGTCCCTGTCTTTGCGTACCTCTCCTGGACTTGAAGCTTTATGTAAGGAGCCAGTAGCTGCCGGCTGCTGGCTATGCCATCAGCTTGTGTCTGTTTTACACCGAGTGCTGTGATGAATACATTAGACATCACGAGCAGGATATACACATCGTAGCTGAAGACAGGAAAGATATAGTAGAATCATTATTAGTAGGTAATTTCGTTTACAGAAGAGGTTTTAGAGTGAAGTTATGGCTGTGCATTTGTTTTGTTCTAAGGCACACAAATCGGAAGTCTCCAGCACAGTCAGATGTTGCAGTCATTTTTCGTCTTTATTCTTCATTTTACCTTGGCAATCAAAGGCAAGCCGCGACATTGGGAAACTCTGCATTATGCTTAAAAGACAAACAAACAAAAACTGTGAGCATTCCTTGGTGTTGTAAAAAGCTTGAAAATGTGACTCAAGTGCAGTTCGATAGCTCAAAGACCCAGGACCTAGAACTGACCCAGGTTTACTCTTCTGAAATGTCTGGGCTTTGTGGGGGCACTGCATGACGTGGGGAGGTGCGGGGTGGGCTGTCTCTACTGCTTATCGAACACATTGCTTCCTGGCTGCGTACCCAGAAGTGTGCAGTGATGAGATGGACACACAGCACATCAAAACACAGTGCAGGGACGGCTTTAAGTAGCTGAGAGACCTCTCAGAAAGAAAGGGGAATGGGAGACCATAGTTTCAGTGTCCTTTGCAAAAGCAGGGGATCCTAAAAGTCATCAGATAGTTTGGGAGTGTTTGAGCAGTCATAATCGTCTTGATGGAAGACTTACCATGTGTGAGCCTAGCAAAATGCTGTTTCTTAATAGCTCCCTAAATCATAGAAATTGAGGAGACAAATAATACTGAGAAGTGTTGTGGGGATGGTCGGATCTGCTTGTCTGCTCTGTCTGCAAGTACACCGTATCCCATTAAGTCCTCTCAAAGCTGGATATGCATCTTATTAATATTAAGCTGGTTTTTATTTAAATTGTATTTGAATTTGTTTTCTGCTATTAAACGCACATTGTAAGTTTTTAATAGCAACTTCCATAAAGATCTGAGCCTACTCTAATCGATTAACGTAACCTAAATGACAAAAGTACATATTTGGGAAATGTATGCGTTCACCCAGAGAATTAGGAGAAATCTGGACCCAGAGTTGACTGTAAGAAGCCAGCTCTTGACTTTTTCTTCAGCTGCCTGAAACAAAGACCTATTCTCTCCACAGCTTATTCAGCTAATTCAGTGGGAATAAAAATAGCTTATCGACCTCAAACAAATTGTTAGAAGCTGGAAAAGGATATTTTTCTTTTCAAGTCTGTGAATAAAAACCAAGAGTGTGAAGTTGAGAGTTGTCAGTCTGAAAATTATGGAAGTGTTTGTGGCCGCGGCGTGATGGCAGAACCTCCTCTGAGGTCCCTGCGCGGCGCTTTTCGTTAACTAGGTGTTGGTGAAGGCCCAAAGACAGACAAAAGGAAATCTTTGACAAAGTGGGAATTGGACCATTTAAAAATGTTTTTTATCACCATGGAACCTTTGGTGCAGTTCGGTCTCTGCTGTGGGCAACAATACATTTGTTTAACACTCCAATTTTAAATGACTATATATTTTAGTAAATAAATAAATTATCTTATTAGTCAAAATTGGCATATTTGTATGTAATATTTTTATTACAAAGCTGTTGCTTGTATTTTAATAGCATTCTAATTCCTGTCCAAATACAAATGGTGTATGTCACTAGGAAATACATATACTGTAGAAGAAATGTTGTTCAAAATATCTGACGTACATGATAAATATTGAGCATCAACAGATGTATATTAAGTTGTTTCCTTAAGTACTCATGTAGTATCTTATCTCCGTAGTTGGCATAAAGAAGGCACAGACTATGTAAATACCATCTTTTGTCACAGATAAATGTATCTTAGTGGTAAATAACCAGTAACAATCATTCTTTAGCAAAGAAGAAAAAAAGAAAATGCTAAACAGGTTTAAAACTTGTTGTTAAGATCACTGCATTAAATCACATCTAAAATATCTGATCATTTTCTGTCTTCCTTGGGCCTTCTCACTGTTCAGGCTCTCACTCTATTTTCTGTCATATAGCCGTGTGGGTATTTTCCATGGCTTTACGCTCCTGGATGACTCATCCAACTTTAATCTTTTCTAATCATTGTCACGGCATATTTAAAAATTTCTACACAAACAGATTTAGACTACTGTGGTGTATTTTTTATATATATAAAAATTTAATTTAGCCTATGTCAGGTCTGTTACCTAGCATTGCTGCCTTGCCAGGCTGTGCTTCCCCAGCAGAGCAAGCGATCGTGTCAGGGTCATCCCTCTCCAGCCTGCTCTTTCCACAGCCAGGTCTGTCTGTATTTTTTTTTCTCCCTCTGTCCTTTTCCTAGTATCAGTTTGCAGCCAGTTCAGTGAGTGGGTGGTATTGTGGCTTGTTATTGCAACAGCTTTTATGGAAGCTTTATGTTTTTTGGTCTACATTTCACCAGTTGTGTCACTTCCTCTGAAGGAAGCTCTTCCTTTAGATCTTCAGGCTCATCAGTACAGATTGTGTATTCTGGTCAAAGAGTCTTTATTGTGAGTCCAAAAGTTTGGTTTTTTTTATCCTGTCCACCTCTAGGTAGAGGAGGTTCAGGACCCCATTGCAGGTTCATAAATTCAGAGTGAATCACTGTGCGAGAGAAGTCTCGTTGTCCTGGCTTCTGAGAGGTGTTCTCTGTGCTTCCTTTTCCAGTTGCTTACGGCTGGGAAAGTAGGGGCGCAGCCCATGGGAGCCTTCATTAGGTAACAAACTTCCAGGTTTTGACCATACTCTGATGCCGTTTGCTTTAATGAGACTTGGTGCAGAAAGATTCTGAGATAATGACTGTGCTGGTCTTTTTGTGGGAACATCATTATTTAAAGATGAAACACTGTCAGATCAAGTTACTCTGTTGCTGTCAGGGGAGGAAGAATTTAGATTTCACAATATTAATTTGTTAATATGGAGACCAAGCAGAAAAGCAGTGGATTAGAGCTCTCCCAGTATTTCTTGTTCAGACTCACACACACTTGATCTTCCTTCTAACGAGCAAGCAGCTTTCAGGTACAGGCGTAGAGAAGAATGGACCGTGCAATGTGAGCAGGAGCAAAATGGGAGCTGAGCAACGTGAGCAGGAGCAGAACAGAAAGCCTGCTCCTACTAAAAAGTTGCTTAGAAAAGAGATTTCTGTCCAAGTTGTGAGGTTTTTTTTCCAAAACCCCATTGTAAAATGGGTCATTGAAACATCCTCTGTCACGGCGTCTGTGAATCTCATTGTCTGTGCACGCCATGCACCCTTCCAGGTCACTCTGGCAATCGGGTGCAACAGCCACGGTGCAGAGGCCAGAAGAATAAGCAACATGTGTGTAGAGGTATTTCAGATTTCCGTGAGACTTAGCAGATGGAAATCAGTATTTCTGAGTGTTCTGACACTGTTAACATGTCCTGGCTTCCCGGAGAACTGTGTTAGGTAAGCCTCAGCTCTCCTCTCAGGAGGTGAAGCGTGCGAGCCCGCTGGCTCCAACAACCGAGCCTTCTCTCCGGGCTGCTCGGTGCCATCACCGCTGGCTCAGCTGTCAGCTCTGGCATTTTGGCCTTAAACGACTGATGGCACAACATAATATAGTGTAATATTATACAGCAGAGTATTTTTCTGTGGGATTTCTTCAGCTACCTCTTCAACAGCCTAGAAATGGGGTCTACGTCAGCTGTCTTTTGAGGCTATACCATGGTTTAAGGCTGTAGTTAGATGAAAATGTCTACGCCTTTTGTGGGCCCGAGCGTCAACTGTGATGTGATATATTTCTGTGCATAACTATTTGCATGCTCAAAGAGGATTTTATCAAAGGGAAAATGTCTTTGTTGCTGTTTGACTGCATGTAATCAACCGGGTGGCAGTACGAAGCTCAAGCAGCTACTCGTTCTGCGCGTCTCCTAGCCAGATAAAACAGTTCTCAGACACGAGGAGTAGGCAAGAAACACGGGGGCAGCTTTTGCCAGTCTCTTCCACCACGGTCTGTAAGGCGGTGGCATCGTCAGCTGGAGCTCAGCAGTCAGCGCTCCGCGGGAGTGACTGATTGCTAGATCACAGCACCCAGAGGAGGTCACTTCTGAGTAAACCCGAGCGCTTTGATGAGGGTTAATGCATAATTTGAAAGGCAAATGAGTGGAAGCGTTGTGTGCAGGGGAGAGGAGATTCCCTTATAATCAGCAGTTATTAGCATCAGGATGTTGTGTTTAGCATGCTTTCGCTAAATCTTCTTTGAAGTGTTCAGGATCTCACATCAGTATGAATGGTCTCGTCACGTCCCTCTCATCTAATTAAAACCGCAGAAAAAGATGCAATATCCCTTCCTCCCTGCTCAGAGAACGTAAATGCTGTATAAAGAAACTGCAGCTTCCAGAAGGAAGCTTTGGGCCTGAAATGGGGGAAAAGTAGATGGCAGAAGTCTGTCTGTTCAAAATAAGGTGGTGATGCAGGTCCATGGTAGTATGGGCTGCAGCTGACCTGTTTTTTCAGCCAGGGCTAAATGCCACTTTAGATATCCTGTTCTCTTGGGTGTGATGGTTCCTTGGTTGTAGGAAGAAAAAAAAAAAGAGATAACTGTATCTAAATGCCACCTGCTCCTGGGAACAAAACAAAATGGTATTGAAGTGGATTATGGAGATTCTCATTATACCCTTGTTCCTGGATTAGTCAGAGATTACTAGGAGAAACTTTTACCTTCTCTTTTAGGAAGGGTGATGTGAGGGACAAGTAGGATTGAAGGAAAGGGTTGAAGGAGGCAGGAGGTTTTCTTGGTGAGCTGCAAAGCAGTGCAAGCATTTGCCTGGCACGAGAGGAGCAAACCCGAATGGGAACCTGAGCTGAAGGCAGCGGTTATATGGGAGCGATCTGAGGTACCAAATAATTGCCTGAGTCCCTTCACACACAAAAGAAAAGAGGCAGCCTTCAAGCGAGGGCAAGGATACTGTTTTGGGAGAGTGTAACTTGTTTTTCGCTTGTGCTTGAGCGAGTTGCGTTTGTGAGGGTAGGAAAGCCCACGCTAGCTGCTCGATCAGAGAAGGCTTCGCCTGCCTGGCACCTTGTGCACGCTCCCTCCCCTGTACATTTAAAAGTAATGCTATGCCATGGTGCCATTGGCTCACGGTTGTTTTGGGGTGGAAGGAGAGAGGTACAGCCATGGAAGTCTTTTTTAATTCCCTGTATGTGCGTGAGTGTTAAGTGGAAGTGTTTGCCAAAGAATGATAGAAATGCTGGGCTTCGTTCTGCTCTGAAAGTCGTCACTTCGTTTTGGTAAATGACTTCTGAACGGTGTACCTGAAGCAAAGTGTTACCAAAGGGCTGCTGTGGCTTTCAGTGGGAGATTGTCGGAGCTGCTGAGCTTCGGGATATGAAGGGAACCCCACAGCTGCCCCATCCCACCCCCAGGTGCTCCCTGCCTGCCTGGTTGGAGATAAAAGCACCTACAAAGGTACGAGCTCCAGCAGCCACCATCCTCTCCTCTCGCCACCCCAGGGAGGGGGACGGGGCATAGCAAGAGTCTGGCTCTTCCATTTAGGGTTGCCAGCGTTGAATATAACTGCCCTATTTTTCTCTTGTGTGCTGGTCACTGAGAGAAGAATGCAAATTCTGTTACGGAATTTAAGAAAGCATTACAGAAATCATTTTCCCTCTATCGGTTTAAAGCTTATGAAAACAGACAAGTGCATCGCTTCTGAGATAAGGTTTGGAGAACTGCTTGCCTCCTTGGAGCTGAATAGAGAGCTAGCGGGAAGATTAAAACAATAAGCTTATTATATTATTAGTAGTGGGAGAATTCTAAACCCCACTTGCTCAATTATGGTCCCTTAAATATGCTTATTTAGGTTCTTGTAAATTGTAATCAGTAAATTAGACACGCTGCCCTCGCAGCTCGAGGGTTAGCTTTCAAGGGACTTCCTACTTTTTTTAAAAAAAAATGTTTAGAGTGAAATCAAGAAGGGAATTAGTTGTTTGATATGCAAGGTTGGCTCCGGGTGGTGGATGCTGGCTGCATCCTGATAGCTATCTGCTGAAGGCAAAGCAGCGCTGGCGGTGCTGCAGCACTGCTGGCGGAGCAGAGGAGTCTCGGAAAAGGCGAAGGCTGTACCCGTGCTCTGTGCCACGCGATGGAAGCGGGAGCTAACGCCATTACAGTGAACACGGGCTGATAAATGGGACCATTGTCGAGTCTCCAGAAGCCAGCGTATGTTGCTAATAATTGTCTGAGGCAGCGCAAGAGGAATGGAAAATCCTCACTGTCACCTCTTAAATACCGGCTGTCGTTTATTTCTGTAGTGTTTTGCCTCCCCCCCCTCTTTTTGTTTTGCATTGGCAGTTTTAATATCGGGTATTTGATCCCAACACCAGTCAGATGGCTGAGTCCAGGGCTTCTTCTGCCCTCTTCTTACTTTCCTGGACGGGCCCTGATTTGCATCCTGCAGAGACACTGTTCAGAGAGAAATCCCTCTTCCCTTTCAGCTCCTTGAACGGGAGGTTTCAGCAGGTGTGGGAAGCGTGCTCCTTGGCCTTTTGCAAGTGTTTTGTGTGGCTTTGCAGTGTAAAGAGCCTCTTGCCTTCCTGGGAAGCGCTCTGTTTTTTCAGCGCAGATAAATTGTGTGTTTGTTGCAACGCTATATCATGCAAGCTCAATGTCCTGACCATACCTTCCCCATTTATTTCCTTTATCTCTCCCTTTAATATAATAGGGATAGCGGCTGAGGCAGGGAAACACGCGCAGCAGCATAATAGTACGTTGTTTGAAAGCGGTTGTCTTCCATTTCCAGGGTTTCTCTTTGGAAATGTAATTGTCTGCTAATGTAACTGGGAAACGTTACTGCAGGAGCGATGGCTGAAGCGCATGCCTCCGCTTTTGGTTCACGTTGCATCCGTATAGTATTTTTAAAAGCAACTGCCTGCAACCTTGGCTAATTAAATGCCACTGACGAGCTATGTTTGCAGAAGTTGCGATAGGCGCATTGTCACCGAGCGGGGAAACTGCTCCGCGTAGCGCCCGCACAAAAAGCGCCGTGTCCCATGGGCACAGCAGTAACAACCGAATTACAATTGCCTTGTGTAAAGGATCTGGTAATGAAGGCAGATAATGGAATTCTTTGCAAAAGCAGATGCTAACTGGCTCCCCGGTGCTAGGCAGGGAACTGGAAAGTGAGACCAGCTGGGGGCAGGGGGAACAGCTGAAAAAGGCATTAAAAAGGAGACGCCTTGGATCCGCGTTTGTTTAAGCAGTAAATGCTTGTTTAAAATAATCTTACGAGATTCTTATTAAGAGGCAAACTGAGAACAGGATTACGCCATTATAGGAAGTCAGCGGGATGCCCAGAGGAAAGCCGTGTGCGGATCGGAGGAGGAAGGCACCGACAGCAGCGGGAATAGCGCCTTGCCGCTCGCACCGCCAGGCGGGCGGCTGAGGACAGCCCTTGGAAGCGTGTAATCGTGGGAGGTGGCGCTTGTGCCAGCCACCACCTTCTGCTGCTCCAGGAGGAGACGGCGTGCTGGCTAGGGGAGCCCTGGTTTTAAGGGTAGGGCGGTCTCCTCTCGTCCCTCAGTGCGTGAACGCGCACGCGCCTGCGGCTCCTGCAGCCACATGCACTGGCGGTGCCCTCCTGCCCCGCTGGAACGGGTGTGCTCGCGGCATCGCCTCAGCTGTTCCAAATAATTGCTTCGTAAATGAATGTGATGATTCAATGAAAGGCTTAGTACAGGCAGAGGTTTCCCTCTAAGTATGGATTTTCCAAACAAAAACACACGGCGGGGCACCCCTTGAAAAAAAATAAAGTAAGGCTGTGTTGCACCCCGGCAATGGCTCCACCTGCTAGTTTTTGGAGGGCTAACGCTTCCTCTTTGATTCAGCCCAAGGTGGAACAGGAACACACGTGTACTGGTGAACAGCCAGCGTTCTTCCCATGTGAGAAGAGCAGCAGGAGGAAGCCCTGCAGAGCTCACAGACTTACAGGTGCCGAGGTCCCTGTCTGCGGGTTGGGGCTGCAGCGAGGGGTCCGTGCACCGTGCCACCACGCTGCTCCTGGCCTCAGGCTTGTGTGGGGCAATTTCAGGGAGTTTTTCTGACAAAAGGGAAATCTCTTTTGAAGCAAAATCGCTTTCGAAGCAGTCCCTAAAGGTGTGCTGCTTCATCTGCAGGGTGTTGAAGTGTGCGTGTTCTCCTTTTCTTTTCTCATTTTCACTCTAACAAGTTCGGTTTGCTGTCAGGTTGAGGTAGGCAGAAAATGGTGGTCTTGGTGGTCTTCAAGCCTGGACTTCATTTAATGGGGAAAAAAAAAAGAACATTAAATCCTGGTGCTGTGTGAAACGTGTGCAGCTGCGGTGCTGCTCGCGCCCGCTGTACCTCAGGAGCACCACTTTCACGACCTTCCTCGCTTGGTGCTTTTTGGCAGGAGGCATCCTGCATACCAAGCAGAAAAATCACACTTCCCAAATTCAAGCAGCAAATCACACCGCTAATTACTTTTTGACCCCATTAGTTAGGAAATATATTACAGAGCTGCGCAGCTACACGGGTTGCCATTTAGTTCACTTGTATGAACTTTTGGCATGTAATTGATAGTAATGAGCAAGGTTTCTAATTTGTCATGATACCCTGAGTTTGTGCAGACCTCTGTAGGGCTTTACAAGCTCAGCTCTCTGGGGAAAGTGTCTAACCCTTAACGTAACCCTCCCAGGCTTTTAGGCTTAGGCTCCGGGCCACCAGGGGTTTGGGGCAAGGCAGGAAAACGCCAGCCTGGAAATACAGCGAGGGGAGGGCTGGCTGCTGCCCTGACTGTGGGTTTTGCCCTTGGGTGCCTCTGGGGCTGGAGATGGGGGGGGCTGCTTGGGTGTCCCTGCCAAATCGTGAGGGGCTGCTGGGCCTGGAGAAGGACCTTGGAGAAGGACCTCGGAGAAGGGCCAGGGCTGGTGCTGTCACCCCGGCAGCCTGCGCGTGGGCTGCCCGACGCACGCCTCCGCTTCGTCCAGCCCTTGCAGTCCTTTTTATTCACTTTTTGGTGCTTCCCTCTCACCTTCCCCAGCTCCTTTCCCCTCTTCATTGTTGTCATGGAAACACACTACGGTGGTTAAATCGTGCTATCGAAATACACTTCCCGTGGTGGAATGGTAATAGCTAATATTGATCTAGCTGCTGCTGACTCAGGGATATGGCTGAGCATATAACATCTCCTCTCGCTCTTCTTAATGCATAATGCAGCAGTTCCTTTCACCTTGGGCTCTGCACTGAAGGTGATACCCAGGCACAGCAAAACACCACGATCTGCTTTTTTAATACGTGGCCCAGCTGTAATGGGGGATGCAGCTGGTGTTACAGGGCTGGCTGCAAAAACCACAGAGGACAAACAGAAAAAAAAATCACCCTTGCTGCATTTGACCTTCGTAAGCCAAAGTTACAGATGTCTGTATGCCGGTGGTGAAAAGACAGTCAGATTAAGCTGTCAGCATGCTCTGTTCCACTGATGTGCAATGTGCTCCAAATCACTTTGTGGGTATATTGCATTCTGTCACAGAAATGCTTGAAATGTAGACGAAAGACAAATAACGGCCTTAATATCAAGTGAAGCTGAGTTTAAAGCCGTAATCATTCACGTGCATTGTCACTGACATCTGCTTTGAGTAATCATCTGCACAGTAGCACGTAATGCTAAGTAGAGCGTCGTAACTGTATTCCTGAAGCACCAGAAAGAATCAAAACAAAAGATTTTATCTCGAGATGTGAGTTTGCAGTATGTTTGTAATGTAAGCTTTTCGGTTTCCTACAACGGTTAGTTAACCAGCTCCAACTTTATGAGGGTTTCCTGAAATTGGTAGTTTTTGTAAGGTAAGATAGGGGTACCTCTAGAATTCCCTTGTTTACCCTCTTTTCAAAACATTTCTGTTTTAGAAACAGTCTATTTTATAAATGATTAAAATAATGCAGTTCTCATGTGAGCAGAACTTGCAGCTGATACTGCATTTTGTTCTGTTGGTGCTACAGGGACAGCCGGATGGCTTGCAGTGGTCCAGAGATGCCCAGGGTAAAGATGTATCACTATGAGCGGCGTCCTGTCTCTCTTTGTGGCCTTAGCTTTTTGAAAAGCGAGTGGAGAGAATGCAGGGGTTAGGTACAACACGTGTCATCTCAGATTCTCTGCTGGAAAGACCTCTATTAATAAAATATAGATTATACAAAGTCATCTATCTCTAGCACGTTTGTGTGTGTCCGTGAGCGTTTGCCCGTAAGTTATCTTGTATTACAACTTAGTTTATGTTTCTTTGTAGAAAAAATCAGGCAAAGATATGCAGATCTACCGGGAGAGTTGCACATTATTGAGCTTGAGAAAGACAAAAATGGGCTTGGACTGAGCCTTGCTGGCAACAAGGACCGATCTCGTATGAGCATCTTTGTGGTTGGGATCAATCCAGACGGACCTGCAGGACGAGATGGGAGGATGCATATTGGCGATGAGCTTCTAGAGGTAAGTGTCTTCCCTAACTCCTAAATAAGGTTCATATGGAGAGAGGGAGAGGCATATGTGAGGCTATCGTTTGAACCTTAAATAAAGCCTTCGAGTGGAATTAGGTGGCTGAGGCAAGGAACTGCACTGATTTATGCCAACTGAGAACTTGCCCTTTGGCAGGTAAATGTGTTTTCAGTGAAACAAAAATCATCGGCCTGTGAAAACTAATGTCTTGTCAGTGAGGTCTGTGCTCTCAGCATGTTCACAAGCTATGCTCAGGGAGGGACTGTTGAAAGGCAGGAAGGGAATAGTAAATCTGTCCTTGTAGCCTGTATGTGGTTTTGCAGGGAAATTCACACCTTACATTAAAAAAGAAAAAAAACTAAACCCCCTCAAAGTTACCATATGTGTTTTTACAGATGACAGGGGTATCCCCCCTCCTGAAAATAAAATCTCATGCTGTAATCTGTTTTGATTTGTTGTAACTTCAAATACTTATTTTCTTTAGTCGTGTCTGGCACAAGTTCACCGACAAGGGAAAAGAGCTCATCAGCGAGCAGTGTATTTTGTCTCTTCTTTTTCTGCTTTCGCCTTGCTTCACCTTCGGATAGCAAACACACATTTCCTGCACTTCATCTGATTTTTGGCTGCTGCGAAATGCCGCTTTTCTGTAGTACCTGCAGCGGTTCCCCATGTCATGATTGCTTCAGCAGTTTACAAAACCAGCTGTCCCTGGGGATCTTTCCTTTAGAAAGAAGCTTTCACAGAAGAGCAGGTATACAGCGACCGACTGCTCTCCATGGGTGGTGATTTTTGATCTTTCAGCAACTCGCTGTGGCATCAGAGGACCAACTATTTTCTCATGTTTCTTGACTTGAGAAAAAGCAATTTGACTGCCTGGGGATACCTTGGGAGTACTCAGAATTTTCTACGCATTTGTCATTGTCTACCAGTTCTATAATTACAGGTTTTCAATGCACGTGGTACAAGAAAGGTTTGTTTTGCTAGAATAACAGCACCATCTGAAGCTTATTATTTTCTTCTTAAGTGTGATAAATGGCATGAAGGTCTATACCTTGCTGAAGTCGTGTAGGTAAATGACTTTTTCCTTCAAATTTGCTTCCTTTCCCTGGCACCAGATTCTAATGGTAGAAAAAAAAAATTAATTTGTTGAGTATCGGCATATACCAGTTGAAAGGACTTGTGTCTGTTTTTCTGTATGTTATAGGCCAGGTAGTTAAAGAGAAGCTTGAAAGAATCTTTTGTATTGGTACACTTCCCTACAAAGAAGGATTCATAGAGGTTTTCATGTATCTCATGAGTAATTCCTTGTGGTGATTGTTTGATCTAACATTAAACGTTGCTGTACGTGAAGGATGTACCATCTGTGATTAATCACATGTATCTCAAGGCTTGGGATTTACATGCATGCACTATGTTATGAGCAGCAGTTTCAAAACTGTTGCGTTGCCCTAATTCCTCTCCCTGTCAAGTTGGAGATAAAATGTTTTTTTCCTTCAGTGGAAGAAAAGTGATGTTTGTTATCTCAAAAATGCAGTATTTCATATAAACTAAGTTCAAAGGGCCTTCAGTAACTACCTCTCGTGTTTACCTTTGCAGTCAAATTAAAGGTGTGTCACTAGCGGGCAGAAGTGTGAGCACTTCTGAAAGGAAGTGGTGATCTCATTCTGGTCCCCAGTGAGCATGTATCCCGTGTCAAAACATCCTGCATTACAAAGGAGCGGCTTGTGTATTAGTCATGTACAGATGTCTTATGTTCACACCAGCGGTCAATTATTCAGAGCTCTGGTTTTTTGCCTTTTAAAAGCATTTCAGTGTTATATGTGAGCAGCATTGAGATGGAACTAATGGGCATTTACACTGGCAGGTTTGTTCAGTAAGCATTAGGTTCAGTATCCATTTCAGTAACCGCTAGGAATCCCCATATCTGAGAAATATGCAGGTCACGGAGGTAGGAATATGACTTCGTGCTTCTTCCCTGCCAGTCGTGCAGGGGTCAGGGCAGTCAGCTGGCTTCACTTGCAGAGGCAGTCGAAACATCAAAGGCTGCTGGAGGAGCACTAACAGCAAACTTAAAGCGTTCAGAAGTTAGGATGTGACAGGAACCAGATTGTTTGTGGTTTTTTTTCTGCTTAAAGACTTAAAATTAGAGTGTTAGTACAGAAGCGCTTGTGTCCCTCATGGGACCCTCACCTCATTCAGGGCCCTGGGCAGTCTGGTACTCAGGAAGCAGCCTCTGGTCCTTTGGGTGGTGCCGCCCTGCAGGTAAGGTTTCCATCACTCTGCCTGCAGGCTGAGCTGCTGCTTGTTGCCCACTAATAAAAAAAAGTTATTGGAATTTGCAACAACCTCATAAGCATTTGAAGCCATTATCCTCGGTGTTCTCATCTGTTTGTCAGCAGATAGACCACCCTCAATTCTCTTCTCACTGAATGTTTTAAATGCGTTTGCATCTGCAACCTTGTTTGCTCATCAGATTTGAATATTTGAACGCATCGGCAAGGGAAGAATTCACATCTTAGGAAGCCTCCAGAGTGACTCCTGTTGGCCAGTGTTGCTCCGTTAAAGCAGCAGATGCTGTTGCAGCGCGTGCAGGTTATTCCTCTTGGCTGCTGGGGGAAGGTTAACCGGTACCTATGTATGGATCTTATCTCTTGGTTTTTTCTTTGAACTGGAGTTTAACTGAACTTAGCTGAAGGTTATGGGATGCTGCCAAACTGCCTCTGCTCCTTATTCATGAAATCCTCTGTCACTGAACTAAAGACATATTATCTTACTTCTAGCTTCTCCAAACAAGCCTAGTCTTTTAGGGGCATGATCCTGACTCATTTTCAAAGTCAGTCCGGCCTATATATTGGGTGAAATGCAGGTCAAAATAATAATTAAAAAAAAAAAGTACATGATCTCCCTTTTTTTTTATTTTTTAATAAGTCTTCTGTGATGTATTTTGGATGGATAGGATAAGTGGGTGGAGAGAGCAGCCATGTGAAGGAGAAGGTCCTTTCATCCTACTCTCATACCCTTCATGGAGGAAAAGTATTTGGGGCAGAATTTGGTCCCTGCACAGAAGGATGTATTTTTACCATGGCACAAGCTCTGCTTTTCTGTTCTTTTTCCAAGTAAAGAAGCCATCTGTGGTGTTCCTGCCTGGCAGTCGTGCTGTTCTAGTGCAGGTGTCTGCCCTGCTTCGTGTCTTATTACTTCGGGCTCCGTCCTGCCGCTGACGGTGCCCAGCATGGCCTGTGGCGCGACCCCGTGGTGCCGGACCCGCGCTGCTCAGCCCTGCTGCTCCTGAGCACTGCGTGGCTCTGTCCTTCCGGTACGTTTTGTGCACACTGACTAATCCCTCTATTATTACTATTCTCGTCGTCACTCCGTAAGGGAGCCGACTGGTCTGTTAACGGAGCGAGCTGTACAGAGCCCTGCTGGGCTGAGTTACCCACGCTGGGATTTTCTGCCGGCTGTCCTTGGTTGTCTTGCTGGAAGTGTGGTAGGAGACAGAAGGGAGCTTCTCTTCGGGTTATTTGCGCAAGGAGGCCACAGCACTTCTTGAAGGACCGAGAGAGCCTTCACAGTCCAGCAGCAGCGAGCGAGTTACCCAATGTCCCTGCTGGGCAGCGAGAGGCAGTTCGTGCTCCTCTCGTGTTTGTCGTACCCCGGTGCTGGGGGCCTTCGTGCTAAACGTGGCTTTACTGGGATTTTGTTTGAGACTCTTAGGGAAATACAAGTGATGCTATAATAACATACCAGATAAGTCAGTATTTTGCCCAAGTAAATGAACAACTCAGCCAAAATCACGTCACGTCTGTCTTAAAATTGGGGGAATTAGTGCTTTGCTCTCGGTTTTTGCTGGGGGATTATTGTTTTTGTCCTCTTCCAAAATTGTGACTCTCGATTAGGCAAGTAGCATTATCCCTCCAGCACAGCAATGACTTGAACATAGAAAGAAGGGTTTCCACGTGAAAAAAATCATCTTAAATGATTAATCCCAGTAGTGATAATTATTTTTTAATTCCTACTTCCAGCATAATACTCATTTTTCATGTACTTAGTATACAGGTTATCGGTTAAGGTTAGTGTTAGGAGGTAATTTCTGAAGCTGTGATCTGAAAGCGTGGTGTTCCTGAGGGCAGCACCGACCTGCAGCTCTGCCTCCTCCCATCTTTTCCCCCCACAGGAGGCAGCCAGGGCTGAGGCAGAGCCACCGGGGCAGCAGGGCGGGAGGCTGTCCTTACACGGTCGTTCTGTACATCCAGATGAGGCACGTGTTTGAGCCTGTGCTGGGTGAGAAATCTGGGCAGGAAAGAAGAATTTGCATTCGAATTAATTAATTTATCTTTCCTCTGTTTTCCTCTTGCTTATTACTTTAGGTTTTGGTGCATTTTGTGGGTTTTCAGTTTATGCAGTTTGACCAAAAACTTTTGGAAACTTTTCCTGTTATTTCGGAGAATCTGATTAAATCTCAAAACATTACAGTTCCTGTGATTAGAAGAAAACTTATGCATTGTTACAAAAAAATAGTTATAGAAAGCTGTGCCGCTTCTTTGGGATAACATTTGACTTGATTTTCATAAAAATCAGATGATACTAATTTTACAGATTTACATTATTGCCCCATTGTTTTTTTAAAAAAATGTTATTTTGGAAATTATCCAAATGTAATGTTTCTCTTCGACAAATTAAAGTTTGAGAAACAAACGATCCTTTTTAATGTTTTTCTCTTAATTTAGGAGTTCAGATTTCATTGAGTTTATACTTTGATACTTCAGTGTGTGAAACTGTAAAACAAAACTTTTGTATGCGAAGGCAACGATAACTTTGGCATTATGTGATACAATCTGCAATAAGGCAGTGTGGAGTTGTATCAAGGATCCAGCTTAAGTGTGCTGACCTGACCTCACACCCACCTATCGCTTGCTTTCAGCTTTCTCCTTGCTCTCTTGTCTTTCCAAGATGTTTTACAAAGAGGAACTCAAGGAAGAGTTGAGGCTGGCTTAGGTCTCTTCATTTCTTTTGTTTGGTCAAAGCTTTGTTTTTCTTTTCTAATCTTAAACGAGAGAAGTAAAGTGCAGATTTACAGGTTTTGACTCCTGGAGTATTATGTGGTTAATGTGACATATTCCTTTATTTAATCTGAAAGATATAAAATGACATTGCTTATGAAATCCTAAACATACTTTCTTGGTTTATATAAGTAGGCTTTCGTGCTTTGCTCATCACTGTGGTATCTGAAGCCAAAGTAACATTAATTTACTTTGCAAAAGAAAGTAACCTTTTTTTAAAAAATAATAATACTGGCTGTAATAACTGTGTGGGACAGTCCAAAATTGTAGAGATATATTACTTTTATTACACATTCATTTTGGTATAATTAAATAATTATAACTTACAGACCTAGCTCAGAGTTAATTAAATTTTGGACTATTTGATACATCTGCTGAAGAGGATTAATTTAGCCAGAGCAAAGACTATAAATTTTCATCTAAGTCTGCTGTTTAGAAAAATTGATGGTAATTTAACTAAACCTAAACAATTTGTAAGGCATCCAGTACTCCCAGTGAACAAGTTATTTTTGAACCTAGAGGAATTAAGTCAACAAACCTACTGAAAGTTGTAAGTCCAGCCTGAAGCAGAATGCGAGCAGGTATTCAGTTTTGGCACCAGATGTTAAATTTGCCCTTGATGATCGGAGCGAGGCCGGGGATGCTGCCCCTGCCCTGCCTTTGCAGCCTCCAGGCCCAAGCAGCGCCTCAGGAAGGCCTCACGAAGGGTTCAATGCTGCTGCCTCGGCGTTGACCAGGCTCTCATGCACCTCTCTTGGTTCTGCCTGCTTACAGCAGGCAAACGGGTAGGTAAACTGTCTGCGTGTCCACCCTCATGAATAATCAAACGTTGGCGTTTTTATTCTTGTGCTTGTCTTGCTTGCTTAACTGATGACCAAGCTGTTGTGCAGCTTGGAGGCATCTGATGCTCGCTTAGATGCCAGGACACTGCGCGAGCTGAACTGTGAACCTGAACTAACATCTCAGCTCCAAATGCTAGTCCTTTTGATTTCTTGTTATTCAAAGAAATGCTTTGCCTTGGGTTTGGTGGCAAACGCCAGAGCAAGCAGAGGTGTTCGTGGGTGCAGGTAAATAATTGCTCTTCCACAGATCATTGTTTTCTTGATGTTTATTCCGCTTGGAAGAGTCAACGCTGAAGACAGACCTGGTAGTCTGTCTAAAGGATGCTTTCCTTCACCGCCTTTCTGTGTGTTTGGTTCAGCATTTTAAACTCTTCAAGTCTAAGAGTTTTAAACCTGAAAATCATCAGGGTATGGCTAATAGACTGCTCGAGGGTTTTGGCAATCTCCTTGACATAATCTTCTTTCTGCCATGGTACTCAGCACAGCTTTCCCTTTGTTTAAATTGTTGTGGTATGCCTGTCTGCCTTATCTTCTGCGTGCGATCGTCGTGGTTGCAGCTTGTGCAAGCCTGAGCTGAAAAGCGAGCATCCTCTTGGGGTGCCTCTGAGGCAAGGGCAGTAAAAGGGGGGCTGAAGCCCAGAATATTGCAGTCACTGAGGTGCAGCAGGGTGTTAAACACCAGAGCTGCCTGTGAAATGCTTTAAATTTTACCCTGCGGGTTATTTTTGTGATAGGCTACTGAGTATGCTTTTGGTCGGTTTGAGAGTAGGTATTCTATTGATCTCAGAGGTCCTGTTGTGCTTGTTAAGGTCCCACTCACTGAGCATGGCACTGGGAGGCATCAGGCATCGTATTTTCCTCTAACTGGGAAAGGACTTCTGGTACCTGCAGACAGAAAATTCCTGGAGCATGTACTGAATTAAAGCCGTGCTGTTTCCCTCTGAAAACTACAGGATTGCCTTGCACTCAGAAAACATGTCCAAAGTAGTACCTGGTGTTTCTTGCTGTGATTAAGTGTTTGATCCTTCACAGGCAAAGTAATGTGGTGTGTCCTGACATTGCCTTCTCTGTCTCATCTCCTTTGCTGTCAGTTTTGTTTCCTTCAGAGGAATTGAGGAGTCAGCACAATATGGAAGTCTTGGTGGTGTGAATTAGAACAATGCATGCTTCATTTTGAACTTCATTTAAATGAAAATCTCTTTTTCGTTTTAACAGATAAACAATCAGATATTGTATGGAAGAAGTCATCAGAATGCTTCTGCAATAATTAAGACCGCTCCATCAAAGGTCAAGCTAGTTTTCATACGGTAAGAACAGTTCTCGTCAAAACATTTGTTCATAATTTTGCCTGTTACATATTTACGTATGTAATATACACATTTAGCCTGTTCTGAAAATGCCAAACTTACTCAGTTCTTTGTGGAGTGATATAATCCTTTTCCTTGACTATTCATCTTAGGACTGCTCAAGAATTCTTCTTAATGTTTTATATATAAAAATTCATTTGCTTATTTTGGGGTACCTGCTGAAGGCTTGAGATGACCCTGACGGATAAGGCCTTTCCCCTTCCAGCTTCCTGAAGTGCTTTGGGTTAGTTCTGTCAGCACAAAGACGGGTGGGCAACTGCTTCAGCCGGGCATTCAGAAGGGAGTGAAAACGGGGCAGAGGCTGGGAGCTGGAGAGGGAGCTGCTGTGGGGGAGCAGGCAAGTGTGGATGGAGTATGTGGAGCAGCTGCGGCACGGACACATGAAGGATGGCTTTGCATGGGTGTCAAAAGAGGATTTAAAAGGTGAGATGGGGCTTATTATTTGTACAGAGGGGAAACCTGATTTTGGCAAGGAGCACTGGGGTGGCTTACGTAGCAGGGAATATGCTAAAACATTTACAGTCTTTCATCTGCATAAAAATTACATGTGGGCATCTTTTCTTTTACTCCACGTATGAAAATTTTTAAGGATACCTCAATTCATTCACTGTAGTTCTGGAGACAATACTGTTATGACCCTTGAAAGCTGTCCCTTTCCCAGAATTCATAAATCCACTGATGAGTTGGAACTTCATAGGTGCCAGTGTTCCTGCTGTGACTTCTGTTGGCACTTACAACCATGCAAGTTTATTAATGTGGTCTTCTGACCAGCATATACATCATGCTTGATATTGTTTTATATTCTTTGCTCATACTCAGCTTACCTGTGAACAATGTAATAATCTGTGGGTGAATGCATATAAATGTGTACATTTACTCACATGGCTCTGTCTGGTACAGCACACGCAGAAATGATGGAAGAGCAGCATTAGCTCCGTGAAGAATGAGTTGCTATACTTGGCAGCACATAGGATCTGGAGGAGATTAATGGTCTTGCCTGCAGCTCCCGTGTTACTTTTCCCAGCTATTGAAAATTAAATGTCATGTACGACAACTCACTCACCGTTACTTAATTGCATGTGGAAAATGTGCCTGGTATGGAAGCTCCAGAGGCAGAAGCAGAATGTATGAAACCAAAACCCAGGGCTCAGTTTAGTGCTGTCAGGCAGCACTGAGAGCACGGGCTTCTGGCGAGCCTGCCCTGCTGCCCCGAGCACCACAACTGGCTGCCGAGGACCAGATTCCACGGGGCTGTAACAGTGTGTGCTTGTTAGCTCGAGTCTCCGTGGGTATGGAAGGGAATAAAAGCTGTGTGAGTTCTTACCTGTATTTCCCATTTTTCACGTTATTTGTGTAGAAGTGGATTTCAAGGCAAAAAGTTGTCATGATGATCGTAACTAATAGATACTGGAAATATCATTGGATGATTCTTATCATTCCCTCTAGGGCTTAAAAACAAAAAGTCTGGTTTATATGCTGCTGTTTAGGTTATGAGCTTGTCTTTGCACTTCCAAAGAGACCACATTTTTTCCCTGCTCTCTGCCATGCATTGGAGTGCACTGACAACTGACGCGTCTGTTCTCTTGATCCAAGCAGCCATTCAAACCGCAAAGAAAAGAAATTCTCCCACCGAGAAAATGTTATCAGCAACTAGGACACTGTCTGTAATGCTGGGAAAAAACAAATGTTGCTTTCTCTTCTTTTTTTTTTTTTTTTGAGATCAACTGCTTTTAGTAAGAAGGGCGTTTCAAAGTTTTACCAAAGCCAGATTAGGCTCTCTCTTAAAGGAGAAATTAGAGTAATATTCCCATGCAAAATATATTCCATGAGCCCATTCTGTGTTGGTGCTTCCAGTTCCTACACTTTAGACCTCAAAATCAGTGGATGTGATTGAATGCATGAACCAAGAGGCTGTGCCAATCCCAGAAGTCTTGTCCACAGTGCAGTTTAGTAGGAAAAGTTTTCACTTGCTTTATCAGTTATTTTAAAACCATAATGTAAGATGGAGGTACTGAAATGGCACTGCTTAATGCATTGTGGTGCCAGCACTACTAAATATGAAGAGTTACGGGTATCTTGAATCTCCATCCATCTCCTGTGTGCACGTGCAGTAGCTTTTCCAGACGAGAACAGAGCGCTGAGCATAGCAGACTGAGAGCTCACCTGGTAGGTTTGCTGCTTGGCTGATCCCATATAGTGCCTCTCGGCTGTCCGACGTGGAAGGAGCAGGGTACCATTACGTCTGCTGTGCCCTGAAGAAGCAGAGGAGCCAGTTGCAACAGAAATACCTCCTTCCTCCTGGGCACTGTTACTGATGCAACCTCCTTGTGCAGGCAGAAGGCCGATAGCGTGGCATAGCTAAAGTGTATCCTGGAGCACACGGAAAAGTAGGTTATGGTTTTCCAGAAAGTCATTATTCTGCAGCCTAAAATGTTCTTCTGTGCTTGCCTGAGACGATCTAGGACATAAAAGCAAAACTGGTGGGATTCTTGGACTCTAAGTGTCCTCTTTGATATCCTGGGGCCTTATTTTCTCAAATGAAGGATGCTCGGTGATGAGCATGCTGCTGCTTTGCTTTGAAGCAGGAAACTACATCAAGGTTTTCCTATTCCTGGTGTTTTGGTTCACATGCAGGGCAGGGGGATGTTTCCATAAAGTCTTTAATCAGTTACAAAAGAAGCCCAGGAATTCCTGGCCACAAGAAAGAGTTTCTGTGAGATGTGTAATATGGGTCATTAAATAACTTGGTGTTTTGTGAATTTATTTTAGGGGGTGGAACAGAAAACAGGTGTCCTCCTCAGTATGTTTTACTTTTTAGTAAAATCCTAACTGATGATCTGCACTATAAATATCTGCTCTTTTTTTTTGATACCCTGGTAGTGTTACAATTTCATTCCCACGCTTTCCTGAAATTTTTGCTGATGCGACAGTGCAGTAAACACCGTGAGAATCACAGTCCCCTTGTATCTGAAGGTTTCTTGCTCTGCTTCGTGAGCATCTTTTCTTCGACTAAATTGACAATGATTATTTAAAAGAGTTGATCTTGGCTGGTTTCCAAAATATAGGTCTTAACACAGCACCATTTCCCAGTGCTCTCATTAATCACATAAGCTTGTAATAGCATCTAAAAGATTTGCAGTTGTAGTGTCACTTTTTTTTTCCTTTTTTTTTTTTTTTTTTTTAAGATTCAGTGCATCTTCTGCTTTGTGGCTTTCTACAGTAACAAATTTGAAACATTTAACCTGCTTACATGGTTAAGCAGACAAACCAATCACCCAAGCACAGCACGGTCTTCACGAGATGAAATGACTCAGTCCACGTGCTTCCTCTGACCAGTGTCTGGTAGCATTTTACCTGACCTCCTAGGCCTACAGATGCTACTTCCAAGCTACTATGGCTAATACAGGCTGCAATAATCTGACAAAGAGACTTGTTTCCTGTAAGAATCTTTATGCCCTAGTTCCCAAAATAGAATGGGTTTTGTCCATTGTATTTTTCGTTCATGCATTAAATGTTCATTCTTTTAAGATGCAAAATAAGACACTTGGGTTTTACATTTGTAGGAGGAAATCCAGTTTATATCAGAATGCTCTTATACAGGGAGAATTATATGATTCAGCACATTCAGTGTTTTTTCCATGCTCAATTAACTGCTTTTAATCTGTTTTGGTGCTCCAGTGTTGGTATAATAAGCAGATCAAACATAGTTTGAAGGCTTGAATCCAAGTGAATGCCGCTGATTTCAAACCCTCATCCTATTGTGCTTAGTTCTTTGATTCATTTGGTATACCTTTTTTTCCTTAAAAGAAAGTTGTCTTATGCTGCAATAAAATATGACAACACTGTAAGAATACAGTACTGTAGGTGTTTGCCAATTTCAGTAGCACCTGTTAACAGTCCAGAGTCATTTTCCCACACTGTGGGCATTTGTCCCATGACCCTCGCTTTCTGATGATGGGATTGCAGCTTCTCAGGGAAGCCCACAAATCTGTCAGCTTACCACTCCTTCCCTTTCCAGGGGCAATTGTGAAGACGAATCTCTTCTTATTTATGGTTACATGCAAGGCAGAGATCCCCGCTCGGTCTGAGGACTGGTAACACGAGGGCAGTGACTGGGTTGGCCCATTCTCGGTGCTGTTTAATGCTCGCCATTGCTGCACCTTTGTCACCGAATCTTTGCTCTTCTTTCAGAGCTCTGTAGGTACCGTTGCCTACTGCACACCAGTCAGTCTAGACGTTTTCATGCTTTAGAAATGATTTTTGCTTTCAGTTTTTTTTCTAGATTACGTATTTGCTCATATTTTAATAGTATAAACTTGTTTTTTTACTTGCTTTTATTGTTTAGGTTCTTCTGTTTGGGAAAACTCAAATAAGCTGTCAAATGCTGTGTGTGCAAGTTTGAACTGTCCTGTGTTTTTTCATAGCTTTTTCCTCCTTGCTGTTGTACACAGATGTGAACAAGTACACAGTTGAGGAAGTTACGTAGTTTGGTCTCTTTCAAACCTTTCATCACCTAACCTGCCATTAAAATGAGGAGTTACTCACTTAAAATAGCAGTGTGCATTTGGATCTCACCTAGCTAAGAGTAGATGGAGAGGAAATGGAGAATAAGACTGCTCTTGTTTCTAGTAGGAGAGATCTTTTCAAGATGATGCACAATAGAAAGGCCTTGCCTTGACCTATCTGAAGGAAACACTCGGCGTGTCTTTTCAGCATTCAACTCTCCTGCAGCTCGTCTTCTCCCAAGGAGTTTCTGGATGAAAACAAAGATGAGAAAATACGAGATCCTGGACTGATATCATTTTTCTTTGAACAAGTAGGATGTGAACAGTCTAGGTGTTCAATCGCCTGCAGGAGTTCGTGCACCCAGCTGCTACAGCCAGTGGGAGTCCTAAGGCTACGGGGCAAACAGCATTCACTCGCTTGCTCTCCAGATCTCTTCCAACTAAGGTGTCATGCAACTGTGTACAAGTTACTGATTTTTGCCCTGATCCTTGGAATTCTTTATGCTCCCGAAGACCATCGCCAACCCCCTACAGAGCTTTTGTGAAGTGATCGTTTTAGTGTTGACAAACTCTATAGTTGCAGGTGGATTGGCAAGAGGTTCACCTCCCTTCATTGAGATATCTAGAAGTCACCTGAACCTCTGTGGTAAGTGAGCAGTTGTCAGGAACCTGTGGAGAGGAATTGAGTTCTTCCCAGCCTACATCAGGTCATTCAGTGCTTGGATGATTGCACTTCTGAGTGGGTCTGGGTTTGGAATAGTCCTGTTTTGTCACTGACTATAGGGGAGGTTTGGACATGAGATGCTCAGCTTTAGACAGGTGATGAATCTCATTCAGCATGCCCACCGAGTATTTCCTTAGTATTAGGTGACAGTGAGCTATACTATCACAAGTCTGGGAGACGTACGAGTAGTCACAACGGAAAAGAGCAGATGTCCTTGGATGAAGGCAGGGAACCTGAATACAAAAATTACAGATATGAGACATGGCTGAGCAAATAAAGAAACCTGCGTTTCAGCCTGTAGCTTCTGGTTACCATCTTTAGAAAGATAACTGTCTGCAATGCTTCACAGACCACTCCATCCGTGTGTGACATTCCTCCGAAGTGCCAGAGACAGCTTCTGATAAGTGCAGCGCAGCGTCCAGAGCAGCTGTGGAGCCGCACAGCGCCAGCTTCCCTTCAGGCTTGCCTTCAGCTGTGTGGAATGAATCGTCCCTAAAGGGATGATAAACCTAAAGGTTTATATTTGCATATTGATCTCTTTAGGTTTTTTATGTGCCACATGTTTATGGTAGTTAACCATTAGTCAATAATGACATCATTTGTCTTTGCTTAAGCCCCAACATCTCCCCCTTCACCAGAGGTGCAGATGTTGGAGCAAAACTTCCCAAGTTCTGCTCGTCAGACGGTGAGGAAGGATGGGGAGTGTCCAGGGGTCTATTTAGACTAGCAAGGAAGAAAAATGTAGTGAAATATGGCGATTTAATCAAATAAATTTGAAAGCGTATAAGCTTTGCTAAACTTTAAAGGGTCTTTGCCACTTATGCATTGTTTGATCTTGCTTCCCGTGACCTCTTGCAATGAGGACAACTTGTTTCGTCGGTGCTGAGCGACGCTGGTGCAAGCAGTCGGCACTTAACGTCCAACCAGATCCAATTCTGGTTTTCACTCAAACTCATCCGTAGGGGTTAGAAGCAATAAAAGTATTTGCGGGAGGAGTGAGGAATTCCTTTCCCGCTCAGTTTCTGTGTAGCTGATGAGATACAAACAGCTCTCTGGTACGCAGGCTCGGCAAGGAGGCGTCTTCCACAAACCCGGGTGGCGCTGGAGCGAGAGCAGTGGCTGTTTATCCTTCCTGCAGATAACAGAGGGGGAGCGATGGAGCCTCCCTGCCCTACGAATTGCGTCGTGCATGGCTTTGACCCTGCGAGTACGAAGCCGTGTCTTGACTGCGAGGGGCTCAGACATGTTAACCCCGAGCAATCTCGAGTGCTGGTAACTGAGAACAGCTTTCTCGGAGGTGGTTCTGTAGCAGCTATTGGCAAATAAATTGGATGTTCATTTGCAGTTACCGTAATTTGAATATGATGTTCAGGCTTCTAAGCTGTCTGCTCCAGCATCAAAAGAAAATGATTGCTCCTTTTAGTTGTAAATAAATTCATGTTTTAGTTGAGGACACTTATGGAAGTGGAGAGCAGAAAGAGCAATTTATTATTAGATCTGACACTTTAAAATATGTTCCCTCTTTGATTCTGCTTTGAAGCATTCTCTTTTGAAGCAGCATTAAAGTATTTAAATATGTACGAGCCCTAGCAGGGGGAGATTACAAGTTGAGACATTTCTTAACCTTGTTTTTATTATTATTACTATTGCTTTTTTTTCAGGAGAATAACTGTAAGGCGTTTTGTTACTGCTTGGAATAAAATTGCCCATCCATTTAAAAATGCATAAAAATGTTATCCCAGTGATGGGAGGAAAAAACCACAAACCTTTTTGTGTGTATATACTAAAGAGAAACTGATTTGTATAATTAATTACACCCCCCCCCCCCCCCCCCCTTTGTAATGCAGTTCATGAAGCTTGTGTCTAGCACTTCTTGGAATGGTATTTCTTACAAAGGTTTATACATCACTTATTATTTCCAAGTTTGCTCCTAATTGCAAGGTACGCAGCCTGCATTGTAAGCTACACAAGGGTTGGTTTTCACCCTGTTTGTGCTTCATGCAAAACACTGTCTGACTATGGTCAAGCCAAAATTGCTAGGTTTCACAGACACCTTACATTTGGTGATTTATTTGTATAGGTTAGAACAGCAATGTGATCAAATTGGTATCTCATGAAGATAAGAGGAGGAAAAATGTCCTTGTCTAATGTGCTTTATAAAGCAAACTTGAAAATTGGGAAACGATTATAAAATTCAAGTTCTTGGTTCTGTGCATTCCTCGGATTTCTTTCTGTCTTGGCCCTTCGTGCGCGTTTCTGTGTAACAGGGCACTCTGGTTCTGCTCGTAGCAGGGCTTCTTGCTTGTAGCAGGGCTTCTTGCTCTTGCAAAGCTTCAAGCAGGGCCAGGCGGAGAGGCTGGGAGCGAGCACAAAGATGAGTGGCATAGAACCAGTTCCTTGGAATTGTATGGCTGTTTGGTTGAAGATAAGTAAATGAGTTCACCAACGTTTGCCTGTAGGATTTGTCATGTCAAAAGCATGTGACTGAATTTCCCACATGCTGCTCAGCTGAGAGCTGTTGATTTATGGTGTTGTCTTTCAGCAATCAAAATGTACCGGCTTTTAACTCTTAAGAGATAAAATGAGACTTTTTTACAGGCATTTCTATGAAGTGCTTCTAAGCACGTACTGGTTGAATATTTTACTCTAGAGGTTAGAGGGAAAAGTTGTGCTTGCGTTACGTTAACCTGGAAGATGGGACCAGAAATCAAACCCTGAAGATGCACTGCCTGGAAAGTCATAACTCGAGATGAAAGGCATTGTATCTGCAGAGCACCAGGATTACTGATTCCTCCTGTCTTGTTTTGGCAAGCAGTCTGTGTGGTGTTACTGAATCTTTGGCAAAATAGCGTTTGCATCATGCTCCTGACTTCTGTGTTCTGTGAGAGGCGTTCAACCCAAAGATAAAAAGGCGTGCTAGAAAAGTTTTTGAAGCAAACTTTGGAGTCTTTTTTATTTTTAATATGCCTCATATTTGCCTTTAAAAATATGTATCACTGAAGTCATATTTTACTTGATTCAATTTTACAGAGGCTAAAAAAATGCAGAGCTAATTTCAAGAGCCAAATGATTTAAAAGACATTTGAGGAAAAACATCAGTAATGCAGAATGCTCTTTAATAAGAAAGGCTTTTGAAAGTTAGAGTAATCGATTGTCGACTTAAGAATGAGTTTTAAAGAGGACAGAATAAAACATGCCATACATGATAAGCATCTTTGGAAAAATAATGCACTTGTGCATAGAGGGAATCAGTGTTCATCTTTTTTTTTTCTCCTGCTTTTTCTAAAATTTCATCCAAGTTTTTATATTGAATTTTGTACAAAAGACCACTGCAAATGTGGACAAAAAAGCAATCTATTTCATCAAAAGCAGGTTTCATAGTTCAGCAATGTGAATGTTAGACAAGTCTAAATAAGCAGTTAACAAGTATAGACATTATTAGAAGAGGCTAACAAAGTATTAACACATCTATTGATGTGTAGAGGCCATAAACTCCAACTGCATCCTCTGATAATCCACATTAAATTAGATTTCCAAAGTATGTAATGTCAAAATCTCCCAGATGAAACTACTGCGGTCCCAGGAAGGGATGTAATCCACTAGCAGAAAGCACAAGCAAAGATGAAGTGCTTTTCTAAGCTCTGACTTCTGATAAGAAGCAATTCTTTTGCCAGTAATAATATTTTCCTAACGGACAGAAGTTGGGTCATTGTGGTTAACTGTGTAATACATTGTTTGTTTGTTTTGCAGAAATGAAGATGCCGTCAATCAGATGGCTGTTACTCCTTTCCCATTGCCTTCCAGTTCCCACTCTTCTATTGAGGTAAGGTTTGTGGGTTGTTGGTTTCTTGGTTTTGCTTTTAATTTGGGGTTGCTAGATTAGACTAATCATCATTAGCAGTTCGTTATAAATTCAAGCACCTTCTGTAATGCAACTCTGAATCATGAAATGCATTGGGTAGGAGTTTGACCTGATAGTTGTATTTCACTGTCACTTTTCTTTGTTCTCATCCTCACTGAAAGGGCTGGCATGGCATTAATGACAGAGATTAAACAGGTTACTGCTGTACAGGAGAAAAAGTCTCTGCATGCAAACTTTGCTGTCTCCTATCCTGTGCCTTTTTCAACAGGTTAGAGTCGTCATGGTCTTTTGCCTGGAATGTGGATATCCTCCTAGCGAAAATAAACATTTTTCAGAGAAAAGCTCACTCCCTCTGAGTTTCACTTCCCCCAGAATATTGTTTGCATGTCTAAAAATGAAGTAGGGGTGCCAGCAACTAGCAGTGGTAAGGAGGTCGCTGTATATGTGGCTCCATGACAAGAGCATCTTGAGGCAATCCCAGCTTCACCGAGAGCCTTGGCCACATCTCCATCCTGTGTTACCCCAGCATGGGTATCGCGTGTTCCTGCTCATTTTTTTCTGTAGGAGCAGATGAGAGCTGGTTGGGCGAGGAGCTCTTGTACATGGTGTTGTAACATGCAATCTAATGCAAAACCTTCCTTAGTAACGTTACCAGTGTTCTTTACTCTGCTTGCTGTCTCAGCCCCAGTGTAGGCTGATTGCTCTCTTGTGCACCGTGAGTCCCCACGGTGTCACCACACTGGTAGCATTTTGACGTCTCAATACAGCGTAACTACATTTTCTAGATAAAGCACATGGTTAGCCTTGCTGTTGCTTCTTAATTCTATTTCTATTTGAGCTAGTAAAGCAAAAGACGTTTTATAATTTATTTGGGGTTTGGTCTTGCCTTGAACAGACGAATTCAGGTGCATTAAACTTGTGATATTTCAGCAGGCATCGCTGTTATCCTGCAGCACTGGGCCACCCTGGTTAGTGCTGGATGCATTTCCTGCCCACACGCTTGCTATTTCTGTTGGATTATATTGCCACTGCTGGCTGCTTCCGTCCAGGCCTAGCTCTGGTCAAGAGTTGTTGCACTGTGCTGGGTGAGAGCTGCTTGGTTTTTGTTTGGATCTGAGTCACCTGGGGGCAGTGCTTTGGCTTTTCTTTTTCTCCCCCATCAAAGCAGCATGCTCCAGGTGCAGCTCAGGGATTGCAAATTACAATTAACAGAGCCCAAGTTCATTCTATTTTTGTTGGCTCTTTAATACCTGCATTTGTTCCCAGCTTTGTTTAATATTTGTGTCTTTGGGTCATACTAAGCTTTGTTTAGTCACATTTTGGTCTGTGGTCAAATGACCGTAACTAGACTCCACCAGCACGTGGAAACCAAAAAGCTCGGTCTCATGTGCGACGTTCGCCTTTCAAGGTAGATGCTCTGAGTTGAGAGTTGAGTTTCATGCTGTACTGGCAAGCTCGTATTATTTGCATTGTGTCTGGTTTTAGAAGTAAATGCTGGGTTTTACTTCTAGTCTAGTACCTTTTTATTCCATAACATAAATGTAACCAAAAGATGTTGTATAGAACTTGACATTGCTTTCCTTTGTCAGCTATTTGTGTGCTTAAAAAAAAAAAGACTGTGCTTTATATCTTGAAATACCAAATAAATATTTAACATTGTGATTCATATACTGTACATGAATCTTGTCAGATCGTATTAAACAGCCTAGCTAAAGTAACAGAATATCAGGGAGCCATAGTTACCATATGCTATTGTGTTAATCTTCATCTTATCTTTCTCTCTTCATCAAGGCATTTTAATACAGAACATGACAAACAGTAAATATGCCTTAAAACAAGGTCTTGCTTCATTGCATGGAGTTGCAAGGCAGGATAAGGTTACATTGTGGTGTAATGTTGCAGGCATACCACCAAAAACAGAGTAACAATTCGTTGTGCTAAAAGATCCGTTTCAAAAATGTTTCATCAATCAGAAAGCCACCCCACCGTAACCTGTTTAGTTGGGGGAGCGACACTTTCTGCTGCGGTCCTGAACAGAGTAAGCCTTGTAAGGACAGGGGTGGTTTACTCCTCATGCAGTGGTCGAGACATTTGCATAATTGCAGTTGTGCACTATAAGGTAAAATGTCTCATGACAGTTCAGCAATAATTTTTCTTCGGAAGATCTTAAAAATTGATTTGTTGTATGTAGTTTATCTTGCATTGGAAGAGAGAGCAGCTCCAAAGTTGGATCAAAGGCTTGAGTGTATTTGAACTACTTTAAGATAAAGTAAATCAAAATAATAGATCAAAAATATCAGATTCAGGACCTGGTCAGTTTTTAAAAGGGAAGGAAAATTACCACCTGACATTTTGCATGTGGCTAAATTAGTGATAATTTAAACTTTAAATTCTATCTCAATCTTTTCATGAAAAGATGCCATTTCTTCTCTATCTAAACTTTATTATTGGTACGGGAAAGATATTTTTTCTTGCAAATACATGCTTCTTATTATATAGAGAAAATAGCAGAAAGTCCTGATCAGAAAAGCTTTTCTACCTAGTATGGTGCTATTTTATGTTCTAAAGGCCATTTTTGTTTGGAATCCTCTTCAGAAAGAGAGAAACTTGTTATACCTTGGGTGCAGTGTAGGCGTGCGGCACAGGTTCAAAGCCAGAGTTCATGTAGGAGGTGGTTCTGGAGCACATCTTGGTGAAGATGCTGATGTCTTTTGGTCCACTAACTTCAATAATTCGTTCTCCATTAGTTGTCTTTGAATGCTATTTGCAGTATTTGTGCCGTAATATGCAGAAGAAACTGAGTCCTGAGGTCCCATTTGCAGTTGAGGTTGGAGGCTGTGCTCCAGTGCTGGCTTCAGCCTGCAGAGCTTGGTGGCCACACGCTCTGTCTAGAGGAGCTTTGGCTTTGGCGATTCCTCCGGGGCAGAGCCCTCAGTCCCACTGGTACCAACCCGCTTGGACTGCACGAAGGGAAACTTAGATTCCTTTTTAATGCATTGAGCATGTGTGAAACTCATCCCCTCTGCAGAAGTCTGGCGGGGGTCCCTTAATCCAAACTCAGTGGTTTTCACACTCGATGTGGTTTGGTCTGGCTTTGAAAATTGACCCAGATCTGCTCCTAGGTGCTACCTCATGGTATTGGACCACCTCCTGGTACTTGGGGATGGCTGGAGACTGAGGTCTGTCTTTCAAAACTTGTATCGCTTATTTGTCTCCTGACAGTAGGATGCTTTAATTGTGGATCTTTTTACTTTTTCATGCTGCTACTTGTTTAGAAAAACAAAAGAAAAGGTAAAATTGTCTATTTTTTTTCTTTAGCTGTTATGGGGAATCATAAATCTGTTTAAAAACTGTTATCAATCCTTTCTACCAGGATCATGGTGGCACCGAAACTGCAAGCAGTGAAGAAGACCCAAGTCTGGATGTTGTCATGAAAAGCCTGACTGATGAGGAATGCAATAAAGCTGTAAGTGAATACTTACACCATTGCTTAGTAACAATCACAGCTTAGAAAATGCCAGCTCATTGGCTTGATTTGCTTTTTACCTGTGTTTCAGTTGGTGTATTACAGCATACTTTTGTTGAATAATATCCAGAGCATGTAAGAGCAGAATCCAACTTCCTGCTTTACGTACATAAGTTCTCTTCACGTATTTTCATGAATTAAGACCTCGGTATAATTAGTAAAAATACTGAGTTTAAGTGTTTTTATGTAGCATTTTGTCTCTCTCTTGATTGCTTTCTCAGTTAGGCGGATTCAGTTTCTACTCTTGCTATCCATGTATGACAAACTTCAGAAAAAAGCATGGTCTGTAAATCATTTTCTTCTTTATATTCATAGCTTCATAAATTCTAAGGCCAAAATGACTATTATCATAATCTAGTCTTGCCTCCTGAATAACATAGCTATAGAGTTACTTTCAGTAATTTCTACATCAAGCCCATAACTTCTGGTTTAATGTGTTACTGTCAGTATGCACTGTAATAAATACTGAACTTCTCGTTGATACAAATAGGGTTTTTGTTGTTTAGTATGTCAGGATCGTGCGTTATCAGAAATCAAAGTCCTTCAGGGTTCAGCTTTAATCTCTTTTTTTGGACTCTGTATTAAAAGTTTGAAATGGAAAACTACTAAACATGCCGAAGAGTGACTAACCTAGAGGTACATAAAATTTGCTGAGACAATCTTTTTGCCCAACAGTCCACTCTTTTTTCAAGGAGTGCATTCACTGAGATTTGCTGTGTGCGCAGTTTGTGTGCAGGCCTTCACAAAGGAAATCTGATACTTGTTTTCCCAATTTCTTCTTCCTGCTCCATCATGTTTTTTTCCAAATATGAGTTGAATATATATGATGTCCTGCAACTAGTAAATACTTAATGAGCCCATGAACTGTAAGAGTTAGGAGGTAGTACATGGTATTCGAGCATCAGAATTAACCAAACATGTAAAATGGATTTGTGTTCCTAATGGGTTACAAAGAAGTTTAATTATTTGAGTTCATATTCGTTTGCCTTGTTCAGAGTTCTCCCTTGATGGGCTGGAACATAAATGTATCAAGGGTTTTCTTGTATTTGTTTACGGGTGTTACTCACTTTTTCTTATTGCTGCTCTTGCTCAACTTGGCAAAAAAAAAAAAAAAAGATGGGTTACAAAGTAATGAGAACAACTGCACAAAAGTGGATAAAAAGATACAAAATATGTTGTAAAGAATGAACTTGGTATAGGATATGTGCTGTGTAGTTTTTTGGAAGCTAATAGAGGGAGCATGAATTTAATGCAAAAAATAAAAATGGGAAGAAGAAATGCAGCAATCCAAGATAGGCACGGAGGGAAGATGCCCCTGGGACAACAGAGGACAAAATATATTGGCAGCGTCTTTTCAAATGTGATGAATCAAGAAAGAAGTGAACAGTTGAGCCAAATGGTAGCAGTTTCAGTATTTTAGACTGAAAGATAAAAATAAAATGAAAAAGTGTTGATGGTAAGAGTGGTCCTATATAAGACAGCAGAAAAGTAAGAGAAGACAAAGGGATATGTTTGTGGAGAGCATCAGCAGAGTACTTTATTTATTTTTTTGTTTTGACTCCCTGTACCAGCTTATCTTTCCACTTAAATTTATCATATAACAGCAACCAGCTGCTACAATTTGCCATTTATCTTTGGAATTCAAAACACAGTGTCCAGCAGGCCCATAGTATTATCCCTGCCGAGGTGCAGACGGGAGGCAACCTGTCCCAGCTCTGTGGCGGTACCAGGAGGCAGTGAATGCATCAGTCCTCTGGCTGCTGCATTGCCCTGCCCCTATTCAGTGGCTATTCACTTAGAGGGATCTTCCTGATTTTTTTTCCGTTAGATAAATAACTACTGAAAAGTTAAGTACTAGGAGGTGGAATTAGAAAAGTATTTGAATGCCTCCAGATCCAACTGCTCAGTTCCTTGTGGCCTCAGTTGGGCCAGCCCTCAAAATGGAGGCACAAACGGATGAAAAATGCTAGAGACTAGCTTCAGAATTTCAGATAGTGCTTTCGATCAAGATTTTAAAGTTACATGGCAAATATTTTTAAGAATGGTATCTTATTTTTGTAAATGCTGCTATTATTTGGTTGTAATCAGTCCCTTCAGTGGATATGGGTCATACTGGCATTAAGGCTTCGACACTGCAGTCCAACATACAGCAGCTCGTTATTTTGAGGAGAAGAGATTTCTGTTGCAATCTTTTAGTGACCGAGGCAAAAGAAAATAATGCTTTATTTTCCACAGTGTGTTGCTACCAGAGCCTAACATTAGTTCACCATTGTTACTGAATTTCTCAGGCATATGTCAGGAGAAATCAGGAATGTGAAAGTCAACATGTAAGATCAAGTTCACTGAGTAAATAAAAAGTATGTGCTTATCAGCAGATCTTTTGCAAGTGCATACAGCTCAAAGCACAGACAGGACGGCTCACCAAATGACAGCAGAAATAAAAAATTCAAGTCACTTTGTGTTGCTGATAAATTTGTCAGTCTCTCCCGAGATACTTTTTGTTGTCACTTCATCACTTTAAAAAGTAGAAAGTTGTATAATGGACATCATTGTAGACTCGGATGATAAGACGGGGAAAGAAAACAACTTTATTTCTGGACTGGAGCCAACGGAAGTGTTAGGCAAAGTCGGCACGCTCATTAGCTGCCACGCTGAGATGTCCTGATGGCAGGTGGTGGTTTTCTGAGGATGGTTGCTGTCCTGGCCTCTACAAGGTGTTGCTGGAAAAGAATTGATAGTTGGGGGCTTTGGGGGAGACTCAACACTTTTAACTTTACAGAGGTGAAAATGGCTTGAAGAGTCATTGAATGTGCTCTGAAACACCTCGCATCATTAATGTCCTGGTAGTGTATGTGTCGTTTGCTGTCCTGTAGGTAGATACTTAATAATTATAGTGTTCTTGTTAATAATAATAAATACTTAAACTGATGTTAGGTGAGAATGGATTCACTTTGCCTACAAGATTTGAACTTGGATCAATGATCTGTCTTTAATACAAACAGAAAAGATGTCCTTGAATTATTGGCAAAGAGGAGGAGCTTCACAAAAATGCTTCTGGATGTGCTTGGGGGAATTGAATTAAATTAAGCCAGTTGGGTCACAGGCCTATGACAAAAGCTGAGTGCACAATTCAGCGTTTGAGGGGCTGCAAAACCTTCTCATTTTATCAAGACACCTCCATCATAGAAAGGATTAAAGGGCTTTAAAGGTGATGTACAACGCTTACTTGATGTGCAGGTTGAAGTTTTAGGCACATATCAGAATGAAAAAGGAAAGTATGGCATTTTTTATTGCTCATCAAAACACTCTCTCATAAGGTGACAAAGCAATCTTCCTGCTTCTCCCCTGACACTTCTGATAATATAATGAGATCACTTTATCTTATTTTCTTGTTATCCGTTTGGATAATAGTTATAATTGTATGCTTAGAGCAAGAAAAAAATGCAGAAAAAAAGCCTGTGGGGCTTGGCATGTTTCAGTGTAATAAAACTTCAGGAAACAAGGCCAGTATTTTCAAGCCTGGTTACCTAAATTTTGATTTATGTTTTCTTTTGTATGAATTGTCATCTTAATTAGACGTTCTTCTGAGGTGCAGAATATCTCTGTCTTTTGAAGCTGGTAATCAGCTTTTTTGAAAATTTGGCTGTTTATCATTTTTTTTTTAAATGAAGTAAGATAACTAAATCTTATGCTGTGATCAAAGTGGCCTAAGTTTGGTATAGAGGTTAAAAAAAAAAAAGAAAAAAAGAAAGACACTAACTATCTGGAGGCAGTTGTAGGAGAAAAATATTCTTTAGTGCATTGTAAAGGTATGGAAAGAAATTAGGATACAAGTGAAGCCCGTGATTGAAGTGCCATTGTTTGAGATGCTTATAATGAGGCTGGGCGATGCATTTTAAGCAGTTACTTGAAGTGCAGGCAGCACGCTCAGTGCTGCTGAGGGCTACCACGAAAGGTGTGTCAGAAGATAGACATGTGAGTACCTGTCTGTTTCCACATAGTATGGGAATTGCTGTCCTGGTCACCCTGGAGAATGGCCTTCCATCTTCTTTATCACTTCATATTTTTAGGAGCTATATAAACGATACGTAATAGTCTCCTCCCCGAAAATCTCTTCCTTAAATTGTATGCTTTTAGTAATTCCTGGTAATTTCTGTATTCATACTAATTTTTAGTAATTCTAAGTTCTGTTCTAAGTAACTCTCAGTTTTTCTCTAAGTAACTCTAAGTAATTCTAAGTTTTGGAATTCAACTTCGTGTGCTAGAAGTGTACTTGTATGATGAAATGTCACTGTGTTTAACCAGACCAGTAATTTCTGGTTTTGGAGGATATTTTATTAAAGCTAGTATAACATTTTCAATACACCTCGCTTTCTTTTTTTGACCTTTTAGAATGTGAAATGTAAAGCTGACAAACCAATGTTGGTGGATCAGTCGGAAGCGGAGGAGCAGCTCCCAGAAAATGTTTGTGTATTTTTGTTGACCATTAAGGGGGTTGTATTTAGTTGAAGGTTGTGTGATTTATGGGGGAGAGGGGCTAACTGGAGAAATACTAAAATAATTTTCTTGGGGGTAAACTTCAAAAATTACTTCTCTTTAAGTATATCAAAATAGTCCTACAGGCTAATGTCAAGGATGTTCTTTGCTCTTTAAAAGAAAAAAATGTTGTTTGGCATGAGAGGCACCACTGACAAAAGGTGAAGTTCTGTTCCTACTTCCTACGCATGATTGCTGGAAGCACAGTTATTCAGACTTCTGATTTGCTATTTATTTTCAAAGTGAATGTTTTCAGTTCATCACCTATGCTTCTTACATGTTTCCCTTCTGTTGACTTAGTAGATATAGTAGGGTGCACTAATTGACAACTAATGCTGATTGACAACTAATGCATAATATGCATTTCTGTGCTCAATAACTGATCTGTTTTGCTTCTGCTGTGCTTCAATTTTAGGTTCTCAACCAGATCAAGCAATCTAAATCTTCAACAAAAGTACCCGTCAACTTGCAGGAGATACCCCTGGTGTCAGCACCTACTTATCTTCCTCCAGACACAGAAGTCACCAGCCGCAGTATGAACCAGTTTCTATTTTTTCAACATTATTGTGTGAATTAAGCACCCTAATCCAGGATATTTTTTGTGTGTGTGGATAACTTTTGCTGAGATTTTTTACTTTGAGCATCCAATGTACTATTTTAATTTATTTTATAAAATGTTTGTACTTTTCTCTCATTTTTATAATTTTTGAGAGCCTGAAGATGTCTTTGCATGCTTCTCATGACTTTTGTGTACAGAGGGCTTTTGCTCCTCTTTTTAATTAAAATAAAGACAGAAGTAAAGGCAATCTGGGACATGACCTTATCTACCCTGAATGGAATACACATTGCCATCGTGATCTGAATTGTATAGGTTGTATCTGAATTCAGTGTCCTACCAGACATTTATTCTGAATATTTACTCCTAGAGCTTTGGACATGGTCCAATTTAGAGATTTCAGAAGTGACTCAGAGTAATTGTCAACTTTGGTTTAGATTTGTAAAGATGAAGAGCAAAATAAGAGAGCTTAATTAGTTACTCTCATATGATTCCTTTTTTTTTTTCTCATGTGATGGTGTGACTTATTTCTTTCCTTATCCACATTCTTAGGTGTCTTTCCACCTCTGTTGCCTGTGGATCCAGCAACATGTCCTATTGTTCCTGGGCAGGAGATGACTATAGAGATATCTAAGGGTCGGTCAGGGCTTGGACTCAGCATTGTCGGAGGGAAAGATACTCCCCTGGTGAGCTTCTTTTAAACTAATATATTAATGTCTCTGATAAAGAATAAGAGGTAAAGAAACTAATTATGCCACTAGTCTGTTACTACCCTACTGCGTTGGTCAGTATGGGGAGGAGAAACCAGAAACCACAATCTTCAATAACACTTGGATAATTTTGCCTTGTATCACGTCAGTCATTTTCTGTTGCATTTAAATTGAAAGGTCTGTGTTTCAGAAGTGCTTTCTGCTATGGTCAGAGTTTACAAATATATGTTATGTTTTTAACGAGTGTGAATTCAGAGTTTCATGCAGGTAAGTTACCAGAATGATTAGACTAAAAGAGAGTGTCACAGAGGTAGAACTACTTCAGCAAGGTTACACCTACATCTTCAGAATATAAATGTTTAGTAGATATTTAAACAAAATGTGATACATCTCCCATCCAGCTTAACAGAGGTAAATCAAAGGCAATCTTTTATTGTTTTCTGTGTCTTTTAGTTTAATCTGCCCTTGGCTATGTTGTTTAAACAAAAATTATTTTCAGCTACCTTAAAATATATCAGTTCAAGTGTAAACTCAGCAAGTTAGTTATGCTAACGCCATTTCTACCTCTGCTGTTGCTGTTTCCACTCCTCTCTACATTTAAGAGATGCTGTATTACAGTATAAGAGAATGTCAGCTTATTTTTTAAATGTCAACTTCAGTTCTTTCAGTAAACTAGTCTGTTGCAGAGGTGACTTTACTGCATTCTCCTGAATCCACTGCAGCAGAGAGATGTAAGACAACAGAGCCTGCTCTGTTACGTGCAATTGTTCTGTTCCCAAAAATATCATGGTTGTTCATCATTAAACAATAAAGTGCTGTGAGTGTCAGCAGCCAGAGATTTTAAACAGTTGCAATGTAGCAATCTTTTTCCAGACCAAGAAAAAAAGTGGAAGTAATAAGGTGGTTTTATTTTGCAAAGCACAGGCTGTATCTTTTACAGCATTAAAGCTGAAATTGGAAAAGGTTCAGCTTTCTATCCCACTTATCCAAGTCTCTGGATGTGTGGAGTTTGGATGAATTGCTCTGTTTCACATGGAGATAGATCTGAGTTATGCCAAAGGTTAAATCAGCCTGTATGGTTTTCACTATGTCCAGCCATGCACTGGTTTGTGTCTAGTCCTTTTTTTTTTTCCTAGCTTCTCAGTGTTGAGTAAATTCAAATAGGAATTTCAGTATTAGTCATCTCTCTGCTTTTTCATTTAACTGGAACTTGGAAATAATACATGGCAGTCTGTCAGACACAATCTGGTACATGTCTTTCATGAGATTTTCATATAAATAAATGAAAATTATAAATATCTACTTTACGGAGCAGATGAGAAAAACGCAGAGGATTTTGTTCTTTAAACTGAGTAAATGGTTTTGGTTAAGTATTGTACTTTCATTACTTTATTCATTAAAGTGTCTTTGTAGGAGTTTATGATCTATGCAGTTGATTGCAGTAACCGTGAAATTCATGGAGGGAGGCAGGTCTGATTTCCAACATTTCTAATCCGTGCATTTTGGACCTACCAAAATGAGTCCCTGTTTCTTGTCATATTTCTTAATCTGCTCATTCAAAGGCAAGCAATGTTATTTCATAGGAAACAAGTTACATTTGTGAGACCACAGTCTAATCTAATAATTCACCATATGCAGAGACCCTCTCTGGGATTCTCCATAACTTGCTTATCCAACCAAAACAGTGCATGCACGCTGTTCTCCTTACAGCAGGTAGCCAGTGAAGTGTCTTCAGCTGGTAGGATCAACATCAGTCTGTCTTGTAGTAGTGATCTCCCTCAAATTATTCCCAAATTATTTTGATGCTTTTTTTCACCATGAAGGCAAAAAGAAAAAAAAAATGAAAGAAAAAAGCCCTTCAGTAAAGATCTGAAATAGTTTACATAACAGAATGAGGACAAGTGAAAGAAGATGCTACTCAGGACTGTAAGAAAATGCCTGTCTTTTGGGGGTTTCTTGGACTAGAGAAGAAATAAAATACCTATATACCTGGAGCAGAGTGATATATTTTTTCTTACTCTCCATGATTTTTTTTTTAACTATGATATAGATGGACATATTTCAAAAAAGGCTGACTTACAGCTTCACTGCTTATGCATGTATTATGCTCAGATGCCACCGAAGTTTATCACTTCCAAAGGTCTGGTCATGTGGCAGAAGTTGAGTATCCATGAGCCACTGTTTTCTGCAGTGCAGTGAAGTTATATTAATTAAGGTGTAATTAATCATTATTAATTAATTCAATACTAAGCTGTGATTGGTTTCAGCAGTTTTGTGTTTGTTTTTCTGAGATGTTTTTTGTTTCTTTTTAAAGCTGTTTTTGAAATGGGAGTTGTCAAATCCAGGTCAGAGGAATGGGAATAGAACCACTCATAGCTTATTTCTGCAGACATGAAATAGGGATTTACTGCCTTCCATGCTCATACAGTTGAGGTAGCACGCACAGACCACAGAGGTGAGATGCTGTGATGAGACCATGGAAATGTGTTCCCCCGGAGACAGAAGTCAGAACAGGAGCAACTCCATGGCTTGGTGCCTGTGTGTGCCACATGGCTGCAGAAACTTGTTCTTCTGCCTGGTTGTCCTGTGAGAAAACAGGACACTCACACCTGCGTCTTTGTCCTTTCCTACTGTGCTATGTATTTCATACCTGCAGAGGTGTGCAAGTGGCTGCTAAAAGCGAAGGCCCTGAACCCCAGTCCCTAGTAGCTCAGAAGTCATTTATCAGCCCTGGGGCCGGAGGGAGGCTGTGGTAATAAAATGCACTTCATCTAAAAATGCTAAGCTGGCTGCTGGTAGTCAACGCTGATACACAGCAGCAGTTTGCATGTGATGGGAAGGCTCGCTTCTGAATATTTTGGATCTTTTTTTAATTAGTCCCAGCTTTTTGGAATAAACTTGGCAGGCTGCTAACGGGACGCTTCCTAATGAAACACGGAGTGTGGCTTTTAAATCGTGACCTTGGGAATCCCGTCAGAAATCACCAAGTAAAGGTTGTTCAGGAGGTGGGAAAGTGATGTCTTAACACCCGTAAAACGTTTGTTGTTGTTGAGAAGATGACCATCCCGTTAAACCTGCAAAACTTTCCGAGTTGCCTGTATTTGCAAGCAAGGATTGTGGCTGCATACTTATGGGAGCTGGAGAGCATCAGCTGGAAGGATGTGCTCCTAGAAAAGGCACAGGGAAGAAAGGATTGGCCTGGATAGTTGTCCTTATGTTGTTGGGATCTAGACTGCTGTAGCTCTTAAGCTGTCCTATTTCCTTTTATTCTGAGGGTTGATTATTTTTTTCTCCAGCGTCTTTCATTTCACCTTCTCCTGCACCCCAGGGAGAACACAACACATGGCCTCTCCTTTAAAGCAATTAAACTGCGGAGCAGAGCTGGCTGGGGTACAGGGCTTTCAATTTGTGAGAAGATTTTTTTTTTTGGTTGTAGTCCAATCAAACTTGTAAAAGTAACTCTCAGAGTGGGAATTAAAAAATAAAAAAAAAACACAGTGTTTTCAGAAACATCCCAAAATGAGGTTTTGGGGCTCTAACTCCGCTCCCCAGGACACCATCCTGCCCTCCCGCCCCCCTGCTTGCTGAACGACCCTATAAAAGCTTGTCAGCCCCGCCACTGCTAATGGCAGCCATAAACCTGACAGGAGTGTCATTGTCACTCGGCAGCTGCCAGCGCTCCCAGGGCGCCTGCACCGCTCCAGCCATGGGACACCCGCTCGGGCCCCATGAATGCAGCAGGCCTGCCGGAGCGTCAGGGGGGCTCCGGGAGCTGGGCAGGGCTGTCCCCGTGCCTGGGCGTCCAGCTCCGAGCCCGAGCATGCCGGGACTCTTGGCTGGATGTGGAGTTGAGCTTTCAGGCGTCGGCAGTCGCGGCAGCCAGCCAGCCTCCGTGGCCGGCTGCCCTGGGACGGAGGGGGCAGCCCTGGGGCATAGCACCAGCGGCACCGCACCGTCCGGGTGCTCACCATGGAGCTAGGAGCCCTTCCTTAGCTATCCCGCTTTTGTTTCAGGGCGCTCTGCACAAGTTGTTTCCAGGCAAATGGTTTGGTTTCAAGTAATGGGCTTTTTCCTCTGAAACTCTTTTTCCAGAAAGTTTTTATGAGGTTTTCATTTTAAATCATCTGAGAGCGGGGCATCAAGGAATTGTTTGAAAAAGTTGTCTGTGCGCTCCTGCAGATGGCGTGTGGGTTTAATTCATCCTAACCCCGTCATCACCACACAGTGGGCAAATACTGTGATGCTTGGACGTGCCGGAGGGCATTTGAGATTTCGGGGTTGGTGGAGGCTGGTGCGTGGATACTCCCTCTGGGTTGAGTTACAAAACCTCGGGAGGGGAGGAGAGCGCAGGGACTCAGGTGGGGCCTGAAACCACAGCTAAGTGCTGAAGAGGCACCTACAATATAAAAGGAAAAAAAAAAAAAAACACATTGTAGGAGCAGTAACCTGGGGGCTCTTTGGAGCTAGAGTGGCTAGGAAGGCAGTCGAGTGTGAGATGTGAACATCAGAGAAAGAACGAAAAGAAGCATCCTGTATCCTGTGTCTTTTGTATTGAAAATGACAACAAACCTCTTGTGTAGAATTTTTGTGCTGGGCTGTCTACTTTGAATGGGATATGTAAAAATGTTTTACTTACTTTCAGCTGGCTTTAATAAAAAGCATTTCTAAGGCAATTAACAAACCTTAAGGTACTCCATCTGTAAATTAAAGTGATCCACAAAGCCAGGGAACTGGAAAACTCAAGCAGTGCTCCAAAAAGTAACAGAATATGCCTGCGCTCAGCTCTAACGCTGGTTGGTGCAAGAGCTGGTCGCACAGGAGCGAGAGGAAAATCTTTCCTAATCACCCCTGCTAGCCCAGAAGGCTTTCTGGCTTACAGCAGGGCAGGGGGGCTTCGTGGTGGTTGGGATGCAGTTTGACAGCAGCATATTTAGATTTATTCTGTCAGTCCAGGTGAGTCAGACCTTGCATAAACCCCATCTGTTATGGAGGGGCAAGGGAATAATCAAGAAAACTGTGACTTGAAATTGCAGCTGTTAGGACCCGCTGTTTGCCCCTGGAGCTGTGAGGGCTAATTACCCTGCGAGGATCTCGGCGCTGCCAAAGCCAGGCTGGCGCTAACACCGAAGCCAAGTGAGCTATCTGTGCTTTGTGCCGTGCTGCACGTTCAGCAGGGGGGGCACACCTGAACGTGAGGGCTGGTGCGGCTCCTGCCTTCCTAAACAAACAGGTTCTCCCTCGGCGGATCTTTCTCCCACCTCAGTTATATTTAGATTCGGGCAACAAATAACTCCATCAGTTACAGACAGCTGAGGTCTGAGCAACTTTTTATACGGTCATCAAGTACAGCTAAGACTGCAACTGTTTTAGTGGAATATGCTTACCTTGTAACTACAAATGAAAAGCAAGCTATTGGCCTCAGGAGGGTTTTAGCAGTATATTGGCTATAGATACTGATGCTGTTAAATCTATTGCACAATGAATGGAACAATAGAAGAAAAAATGGCAATAGAAGTCCAAAGTTTTTAATCATGACTTGGGTATTGTAGGGGAAAAGCTTGTGGTTGGGAGGGAAAAACATTCAATCACTTGTTAAGCATCACTGACATTTATAAAAGAGAAGGCAACTTAATGACAGTGGTAAACATAGTTAGCTCAAAATTGTGAGGAATTGCTTTGACTCCTGGTTGCATAATGTAAAAATGAAGCTGGTGGATTCATCATAATTCCAAAAGGACATTAGCTCGCAACAGCATGAAAAAGCAAACCGCTTTGTACATGAGTTATCGCAAATGGGAATTAAAGCAGTAAGTTTTGCAAATCGTATATTTGATAGATCTTTGGCAAAGGTTTAGCTGACTGTATGGCTAGCGACGTCTTGCTTGAAGAAACTGGTGTCTTCCAGGAGTGTAAATCAACCATAAAATTTAAGCTAACAGTACACAAAAGCAGTAGGACATATCAAAATGGACTTCACGGGTATCTTGCTTGCTGGTAGTTGAAACCACTGGCTTTTGGCTTCGTATCTCAAATGCATTCAGGATCTTGTGCATTCTTTATATCTCGTGTTACGCACTGTGCACTGTAAATTTTCATATTTTTTTTTATTTAATAAAATAATGAGAGTGAGAGAGTTAACATTTTAATATGTAGCTCTGTGTTTTATTATTCCCTCTAAAATGAGCATGTATACTTTTTGAAAAACTTTGGTTTGCTTTGGCATGTGATTCATAGAAACATAGCTCTTTCTATCATTCTAACTTAAGTCATATATTTTTACACTAAACATCTTATTACCTTAGTTTTATTATTTCAAAATCAAAGGAGAGCTCGCAAATGTCTATGACTGCAGACCGAAGGAATGTTAATGAATAGTGCCATTGAATTTTCAGGTTTGAGCTTTTCTGATCTTAGAGAATATAACTGTAAGCAAAAATATTATGCAAGCCGAATAAAATTTAAATAAATAAGGACCAGATGTAACTATAGGGGCCTATAAAATGTAATACAAATATTATCCACTTCCTTAAAATAAATCTGTATTTTAGTATGAAAAATTATATTCATATTGATGTTGTGGATTAATCTTTTTTACGAAAGTTGGCAAGTGAACACCATCTCTTGCAAAGGCTTGTTCTTAAATGGGAAACAGACCTTTTGTTTTGACCTTGAGTAGAGAAGTTTTTCAGTATCATGCAATGGTAAAGCATTTTTACATTAACACAGTAATACATTTTTACATTATATAGCCTGTTTTATTACAGTAGTGTTTGGCTTGGGATTTTGGGTGCCTGTTAATGGTTTGTGAACGCTAGCAATTGCAAAATATTTGAGTGTTAGAAGGAGGTACATGCAGCATGATGCATTAGGTAAACTTCTGTTAGAAGTCAAGTGATTTGCTTTGAGTTGGCCTTCGGTTTTTGTTGCTGAACTGTTATCTTTTAGGTTCCATTTAGAACTGCAAATGGAAGATCATAACAGAACCGTTGTAATTTCCTCTGCCTACAAGGAACCAGCAGCTGGATTTATTTTAACTACTGAAAGATTCTTATATGGGACTAATGCTTCAGCGAAACACGCTGTGCAACTAGTTGATTTCTACTTTATCTGTGAACCAGCCTGTAAAAACGAAATGACAATTTTACTACTCCGGACAAAGTATTGTAAAAGTTAAAAAGGAAATAACTAATGATATTTTACTTGCCCTGGGAAAGAGATAAGTCTGTAATCCTGCAGTCAGCAAAAAGCCTTGTAGCTTTATTATCTATACTAAACGTTAATTTAGTGTAACGTTTGTGGCTATGTAGGAAATTTGTTGGAAACGTGTAATATTATCTTAGGAAAACACAACTTGTCAACTAACTCCAAAAACATATTTTCCTGAATGTTTTTTTTATATGCAGCTTACTTTTTTTTTGCTTCCTCAGGAAAGTACTGTAATTCTTGTGGAAGGCCTCATTTCTTACACCACATACATAAAACTATGGTAGCGGTAAGATTGCATCCACCTAACTACAGGCCAAACTGTGACATAGCCACTTAAAATTCATATAATTCCAACAGTTTGATGTCTCCTTTCTATTACTGCTCGACCATATAGGTTCCTAAAAATCTGTTCTCTCTGTGTTCTGACCTGGACGTTCAGCATTACCTGTCCGTACTGCTCAGAAGTGTATGTTCAGGGAGACAGGTAGCTCTTCCCCACGTAATGCTCTCCTCATCTGTCTGGTGGTGTCTATGGGGCTAGAGAGAGCCTTGTAGCTGTAGGGGACAGACCTACGGATCTGGCTTCTACTCCCAGGGCTGTTCTGGTTTTTGTCTGATATTTACAGCTTTAAAACTCACATCTTGGAAAACGCACTTGGGGATTTTGAAACAACTTATTTCCAACGGAGTACTCAGTGTTGGTTTGTGCTGGTGGCTATTGCAGTCCTCCCTGTGCAGTGGTTCACCTCACTCCTGTGAAGTGCCTTTGATCCTGTCAAAATAACGGCTGGGTGTTGTAGGCTGAAGTAGCACAGCAAAGACAAACACAAATTTAATATCAGTTCAGTTAAAGGAATAGTTTGATGTGAATGATCTGCAGTAGCTATTCACTGCTATGGCAAGAAGCCTCTTTACCAGAATTCAGGCCTTTTTCCTTTCAGATGTAGTTAATACCAGGTGTGTGGGGATTTCTCTGTTCCAGTTATTCTGAAATCTCCCCTCTGGCATGCTCCTCCACCTTTTATCAGATGATACAACTTCATCAAAATATCCACGGTGTTTAATGTTGAGCCTTCTTGCTGTCTTGTGTCCATTTAATCCCTCTGCTTCCAGCATTTGCAAATAACATAGTAGTCTAGGGTTTGATTTTCAGTGGAAAAGGGCACCTGCACGGAAAACTGCTGCTTGTCCTTCTGAATAACAGCTGCGCAGAAGAAAATAAACTGGCTCAGATGCTATAAACTTGCAGCAAAAGTGTGAGCAGTCCCAGCCTAAAGCCAGACAGCTTGTGAGCCTTTCTCAACGCTGTTTATAGTCCTACAGGCTTTTAAGGTTTGCTTGGTCAGTGATTTTCCTGAATAGGAAGCTGACATCGCCACCTTTCTCCCAAAGGTTCAAGTAAGACAGTGCTATGTGGTCATTGCCTGAGGTCTCTGCGTTAGCAGTTCTTGACATTTAAGATAGAGGGATTAAGCTGTCACTCTTACTGAATGTAATTCTTAATGGGAGCATTTCTGTTTGTGCTCTCTGCTGATGGGTGAGTTGATATGCTTCCCCTGCCGGGTCTCTGAAGTTGTTATAAATCAAGCAGAAAAAATATTCACAGTTGGGGTGGAGTTGAGATCCAGTTTCCCGAGAGTTCAGGGCTATTCCCCTCCCTTAAAAGAAAACACAATGTAGATCACACTTAGCCTGTTTTACAAGCTGTATTTCCCGTACATAGATTTAGCTAAGTAGTGGCAGACAGCTTCCTTTTTACTTTGACTGAAGTTTTCTTCCTTTCTACTTTGACTGAAGATGTTCACACCCGTGAGCATGGACTTTGTTTAGCATAGAATTGTGCTGGTTTTCAGCCCTAGCTTGTATTCTGCATCCTGCCTTCATGTACAGGAGATGTTAAACTTTGTATTAATTCCTGATTAATGGTGCCAGACTGATGGAGTAGTCAAAATATACAAAGATGAAAGCTTTAAGTTTTTTAATGTATCTGTATACCTTATGAAGTGTGTGCTTTCAGCAACAAGATATCTTTCTTTAAATAGCTGTGCTCTTGATATGGTGAGTGTTTTTATTTTCCCCTTCTGTGCTGATAGTTTTTGTGGACTGACATTATCTGTACAAAACTAACAGTGAGAGGAGGCTGTGAGGGATGGGAATGAAAATCTGTCCACAGCCACCATTAATTCACAGCCTGTAGTTGGACATTGACACCACTTTCCCTCCCTCTCTGTTTTATTGATTGACTGGTTTTTTTTTGAACTATTAAGGACGTGACTTCTCAAGATGCTGAGCACAAAACTGAATTTGAAGCTAGTGAGTAGGAGCTGCAGATGTCCAGTAACCAAAACCCATCCTTTAAATAGATGTTCTGTATTGGTTTAGTCGTGATAGATCCCAGGTTGTTTTCTAATGCGCTGAGATGAGTGTTACAGCTTAAATCTGTTATTACAGATCGGGGCTTAGTTGTTAGATGGCTGGAATAATACATTAAATCTCTTTACTGCATGTTCAAGCTCCTTTTAAAATATAGGTATCAATAAAAATATTTAATAATGTCAGTAATTTCTAGTGATTTGTCATGGATGATTGAAACTAATAGGGCCTTACCCAGATCCCACTAGGTTCAATGGAAAAAGATTACTTCTGGGTTAAATGTATATTGAGCTAATGCCAGAAATAACAGAGGTGAGATGTCTTTTGTCACAGTTTATAGGCTAAGGAAGGTAAGACTTATGCTATGGACTATTTAAAAATCTTGAGAGTACATTGCAGGCACATTTCTTCATTCTGTTTTTAATTGATTTGATAAGCCTCTTTCAACTATGCTGCTTTAAAAAAAAAAGCTCAGAAAACAGTGTTTTGGCAGGTCAGATGGATGTTTCCTTCTTCAGGAAAGGCTCAGACTGAATAGGAATGTACGTTTTCATGCCCTATGTATTTTTAGTTCTAGGTCTGGCTTCTAACACCTGCAGGAACTACAGAGTAGTACTGAATTGTTACCTTTGCAAATCGATGATGCAGGCTATTCAACTGATAACACTTGGTAATTCCTGAATCTAAACCTTAATTATATGTGGTTTTACATTCAATAATGCAGTACTGGAAGAAGCTGGTAGCTTTTATCAATGTCACATGCAATTTTTCTTCTGAACCTCTTATTCATCCACTGCCCTCGTGTGCCCTACTTGGATGTTGCTGTTTTAGCAAACTGGTCAATATTGTGTGTTGTCCTGTTGGCGATTTCTAAATGTCTTCCATTACAAAAGTGTTTAGAAAAGTAAAAGTGAAGTCTGCTATTGAAGTTCTAAAACCAAAGACTCAGCTTTTTCTCAAACTTACCCATGATCAGCCTTAAGTGAAAAAATATACAAAAAAATATACATCACTGTCACCGTATTGGCTTCCACCCAGACAAAAGTCTCTTGTGTTGACTAGAGTTACACGATCATTTTTAAAACAGAGGTAACAAAAGAAAAAAAAAAAAAGGAAGATCTCAGATGTGTAGCAGAGAAGTTCAGCAGTGCTGAGACAGACGTGAATGTGTTACTTGGTCCCACTGGTAATTGCTGTTCCAGTTATTTCAAGCAAACCCTGCGGTTGCCAATGGTATATTTTTTTAAATCAAAATGTTCTTTTGATTTTCTTAATTACCATGGTACACAGCTCATAGTATTTTGCCTTCATTTATGTAGATTGAAATCTCTCTTTCCCCATCTGGGACGCTTGTATCAGCTGTAATCCATTTGTGATTAAAATCCTTCAGGCTTTTTTCAGTGACTGGTGTACATGTATCAAAGATGAAGCTTATGACAGTGGTGCTGTGCTGCAGCGGCAGCAGAGCGGCTGTAGATACAAGTCCACATCATTAAATAAGGTGTAGTGGGAATGAAAGAGAATAATGCTCTCAGTGTTGTCTTGATCAGAGCATTAGCTTTAGGGCATCCGCGTTCTCTTTCTGTTCAACATACACCATGTGCGCCGGGGAAGTATCACAAGGCAACGTGGGGGGAGTTAACTTGGTGATGAGAGATGTAGTATCTTACAGTGTTTGCAAAGCACGAGTGTGCTTTGTTCTGCCACAGCAGCTATTTCCTGCTCCTGCTCCAGGAAGGCCGCGCACAGCGGGCTCGCACCCTGCTCACCTCGCAGGCTTCTGTTGCGCACACCGCGGAAAGACGCGTGTTTGACTGCTGCGTCAAACTGACGGAGGGACTTCGCACCGCAGCCTTTCTGTTGGTTGCATTTGTCTGAGAATGGGTTATCCGATAACCCGCCTAGCTAAACTAATCGCGGAGTATTTATCCAGAGTAGTTTTAAAGTTCTTCTTGACATCGGGGATGCCTTTGGAGAGGGCAGCAGCCTGTGCATGGTGCAGCGGCCCATCTTTTTGCAAGTGCTGGTGGTTGTCAGAACCACAGCTGAAGTGCTGTAACAGGATGTTCACCTATTTGTTTCAGGGAACAAAAAAAAAAAAAAAAAGAACAATGCAAAAGGAAAGCACCAGCAAGAGAACAGTATGTTCTTTGTAATGCTTTTTCTTCGGGGACATCTATTGCTGGCAATAAGATTAAATCACTGAAACCTTCCCTGAAGCTACATCTGCCACTGACTACATTTTCCAACCTCAGTAATAAACTAACATTTGCCATTGTTCGTTTCTTCTGGATTTCATTTCTTACAGATTTAACCAGCACTATTTACCACAAGGCATTCAGCGCTTGCTTAAAGCTGAGTTCTATGCCAAGTCCCTAAAAATATTCATAGCTCCAAAGAATCTGGTTTTAAATAATATCATAAAAAGTAGATGATATTAATACCCCGGTTCACACTGAGTTCACGTAGTGCTGATGCCAATGTATAAAAATGATAGAAGCCCAAGAAGCTCTAGACAAGCCTACCCTGAAGTGGGGAACAAAATCCTTTCTACCCTCTTATTAGCTCTCTGTATTTTGATTGTGGCAGTCATTTTCTTATTGGAAACTCTTAGAAGTGTCTATGTATCTACATTAGTGCGTTTTCTCCTCACGCACTGTGCCCTCGGCACAGAGACATCGATGGCCTGTGGCCTGGGCCCGGTACTGCTGGCGCATGGACAAGGTGTTGATGGGGGAACTGACGCAGCCCTCTCTTCCCTCAGGATGCCATCGTGATCCATGAAGTTTATGAAGAAGGGGCAGCAGCCAGAGATGGCAGGCTTTGGGCCGGCGATCAAATCCTTGAGGTAAACGCGTCTCGTCATTGCATGCGCTTGCTCGTGTCTTTCTGGTGTAGATTTGTGTTCGGTTCAGCACAGGTTTCCTTCAGGGAAAACAGAGATCCTTTGCAGGATCTGTACTTGAAGCTGCTTTTCTGCCACTAAGACCATCCCGACAAATTCACATTTCCTTATATATTCATATAAACTGAAGGGACAAATTGAGAATGTATTAAATTTAATTGAGCACGGCAGTTCTCGAATTACATAGTTCAGCTGTCATGTCCAATAGCTCGGCGTTATTCATCTGTTTAATCTTGCATTCGGAGGCCTTTCGTTCGCTGCGGCCGGAGCTGTGACATCTGCTCTGCCCGTGTGCGAGGCTCGGGGCAGGCCCAAGTGCCAGGCAGGAAGGCGATGGCGGCCACAGGGCCTCAGGGCCGCCGCCATCCGCGGCCAGGAGCGCTGCCGGCTCCCTCAGGCCAGGCCTCCTCACGCACGGGCGCTGCTTTTTGCGAATAAACGTGGTGTTCCTGCAGCAAGGATGGAAGTCGAGGTGGGAAGGGGTTAAGAAAGAAGTGCTGGTCCGCAAATGAAACTTGCGTCAGGCAGCGGGTGCGCAGCTGTTTACAGTGCCTCGCTGTCAGATCAGGACAAATTCCCAGCATGGCCATTAAGGCGTTAGTGTGTAGGGTTAGAAAAATAGTGAGGGGCACTTGGGGAGCTGTCTTTACAGCTCTTGCACAGAAAATGTTTTTTTTAGCGTTAAGGCTGACTGTTATTTTCGTTTTATAAATAACTGTGTATTAACAGAGTACGATAATTAGCCAGGGGATAAAAATGGGGAAGGTTAATTAATTCTTTGCTGGCCAAACAGGAAAGTGCTAATGTTTGTGTGCCATAATATTGTTATTATTTCAGCTTTTAAAAGCTGTACTAATGAAGCAGAAGGATGACTCTGAATGAGTTTCAGATTAGTGTGATAAAGCACACATAGATGCCATGTCAAGGAAACAATACTGAGGCACTGTATAAATAAATGTCTACAGAGTTAGTGTAAAAAAAATACAATTACTGTAGATTAGGCTTAATTATCTTAATGCAAAATCAAGTATGATTATAACTTTGCATATTTAGAAATACAAAGAAATATTTCCATTGCCTTAAAACTTATTATGTTATATAAGTAGATTACCATTGTATTGTTATTCAGCTACAGTCCTTGCTGCTTCCTAACCAGACTTGGAAAACATTTATGCGTTGATATTTGAAGAAAAGAGATTTTTGCCCGATAGAGTACGGGCAAACACCTTACAGGGCATCTCTGTATCAGGCTTGGCAAAGTTAGGAGATCAGATTTCAAGTTTTGATAGTTTTTTCAGGTACTTAAGCATTCAATCAGAACTTCTTGTTCGATTTGATAATACTGAAACATTTCCAGGTTCCTGTAAGAGAAATGTAATCGAATGCTACAGGAGTGGTCTTGTGTGCCATCTATTGGAATAAAGCAAAATAACCATTTAACATGTCCTGCCTTGGCTTCACCATGGCCGTTTGCTAATGTTTCTGATTCTTTGTGTCGTTGGCTGGACAGTGTTACCTAGCCAGGGGAGGAGGAATTCGAGCACTGGTACCTGTAAGGAAGAGCAGTAGAGGTACAGGAAGTTTGAAGGGAGCACATCGAGTGTTGTCTAGTTGTAAGCATGTAAGCACTGTTCAAGGTTCCAGCATTTAAAAAGAAGGACAGAATGCCCACAAAACTTATAAGCCACAATGTTTTGATTGTTTGGATCTGATCTAGATGGTGGCAGAACGCACACAATCTCATTCAGCAGGAAAGCAGACGCTCAGCCCTCTGCAAATCAGAGCACTAAATTAGAGTGCCAAGAGGTGTCAATTTGACAAATTTGTCCTGTCACACAAGGGTAGGATGTGATGAAAGGATCATTCACATATGTCATTTGGAAAGAAAACACTGATTATTTCAGGTGAACGGGATCGATTTGCGGAACGCCAACCACGAAGAAGCTATCACTGCGCTGAGACAGACGCCTCAGAAGGTGCAATTGGTTGTTTATAGAGATGAAGCTCATTACAAAGATGAAGAAAACTTAGAGATTTTCCATGTAGATATTCAAAAGAAAACAGGCCGGGGACTAGGGCTCAGCATAGCTGGAAAACGGTAAGAGCTTCTCTTTGATCAGACTGCGCTACAAATGAGGAATACTTTGCTTTTCGCCATGTGAACAGCTGTAGCCATTAAATGGAGTATGAAATAAAGGAAAAAGTCCATGAGCAACAAGATTTTGTATCTGATTATCTTCAAGGATGTCTCATGGGGTTGTGATCCTTACTTCTCTTAACAGAACAACAGCAGAGCTGTGTAATAAAGCCTGCTCTTTCCCTGGGAAAACTCCCAGTCTGCGGCACTGTGTCCCACTTTGTGCGTGCCCAGGTGAGCACATGCAGAACTGGGGAAAGCTCTGGTGGCTTAAACAGAGCTGTGGCTGAGTTTGGGAGCCCTAACCGTGCCTTTTCTGATTTCAACATGGGGAAAAAAAAGCTTTCCTATTTCAAAATACGAGGATGTGCCTTTGAAAGTGGGTTCATTTGTTAGATCTACAGCCTGCTCGGTTTCAAAATGACCAGTTATGGTGGAAGGTAAGAGGCTGGTAAAGATTTAGACCCAAATCATGTAAGATATCTGAGTGACCAGACAACACTACAGACAGTGGTTCTGTGAGTAAGGAGCAGAATCCGAGATACTGTGGTAGGTAACAGCTGCTTAATAAAATCTGACTTCTTGCTGATATATTTCTAAACCAGTGCTATTAGATCATTCAAACTAGAGCACTGATAGATTTAATCTTTCATTGCTAGTAGAGATTTACAGCACGACACAGGCGAGCACTCATTCAGCTCTGGTTGGTACGAATCGTATGGTTGCTCTTCTGCATTGCCAAAAAAAATTTATTTTCCCAATTACAAATCATCATGTCATTATCCTGACTGCGTATGGTCAGTGAAGTTTCCACAGCAGGTTTTTTTTTTTTCTCTTTTACAAGAGTGGCGATGTTTAACCCAGGTGTTGTGAGCAGATTGCAGGTTGGGTAATTAATATAGCTTATGTAAATTACCCTACAGATGGTAATACAGACTCCAGCCCTCCCTCGATTGCTTCTGTGCAAAACTTCCTGTACTGTTGCTAACTGCTTGCCTTGTGGGGGTTCCCACCTTGGAGGCAACCTCTGTTCTGAAGTTGATCCAATGATGGCCAGCGATCAGCCAGTGAAACCTTGTGTCCTGCAGGGTGAAGGATCCCAAGCCCGTGCATCTCAGCCTGAACCAGCTCCACAGCGAGCCCTGGTAGCTGGGACCAGGCACGTAAGGGTCCTGCAGCATGGGAAGGGAGCCTCCTGCCGAGGCTGCAGCTTGGGAATCTGCTCACATGCCCCTCGTCTGCCCAACTGCTGCTTTCCGGCTCTCGCAAGCCTCGCTGCAGGCAGACAGCCACAAAGCTGGATTTTCTGCTGCATAGCTCAGTGCAAACTTAAAAGTCTTCTCTGCAAACTTCTCTCCGTTTGGGGCCTCCAGGGTTTTAGAGAAGAAACCAAGCTGAACCTTTAGGGGGAATATAAAAAGTAAAATAAAAAAATCTGAGGCTGCATAATTCAGATCAGGCACATGCGGGGATGGTTTAACTCCCTCTTAGTCTGATCCTTGGCTTTTTATTTGTACAAGTGGTATTTTTCATGAATCTTTATAGATTAAACAGAACTAACAGGAAAAGGGGAAAGACAGCATTAAACACAGCAAAGCATGCCTCAATTTTAAAATTCAGGTTTTTTTTTTACGCTCAAATAGTTGAATGGGGTATAAAACTTGTTCTTGCTCTTCTCACAGGTTTCTTTTAATGTCTCTTAAATGCAAGTAATCTAAATTGGTCTCCCAAAGAATATTGGATTGTGTAATTAGCCATATGCTTCTTGCATTGTTAGAAATGGAAGTGGAGTGTTTATCTCTGACATTGTTAAAGGAGGAGCTGCAGACCTAGACGGAAGATTAATTCAAGGAGATCAGATTTTGTCTGTTAATGGAGAGGATATGAGAAATGCCTCACAAGAGACTGTTGCCACTATACTTAAGGTGAGTACATAATACATTTAAGATATGGAATTGCAGTTACTGACACTGTGCGAGGTAATTATCCTGAAGTGCTATTTACTCATACACAGGACAGCTCAGACTGATTACAAAGACAGGAATTTCATCTGAAATTACTGCGAGAGATTCATTTAAAATCACTTCATGTGTATTTAGAAGTGGAATGGCATGAAATGAGAAAACAAAGACATGTATAATATTTAGACATTTATTTGAAAGCGCAACTGTATATTTCATAAGCTAGAAAAATATTTTGAAACCTGAGAGGCATACAAATGAGAGCTGCCCTGAAGGAAAACGCCTTTGGCTTTGCTGTACTAACCTGCAACTATAAAATTGCAACTTCAATCCGTTTCTGCACAGCTTTTCATCTTGCAGGAGTGGTTGTATACTTTGAAGTTGTGTGGTCTGGGAGAATTTGCCTTCTTCCGTTAGAAAGCATGTGGCTGCTGTCTGGGCTTGAGAGGGAGGAGAGGACCCGGGATGCCCCGACCACAAATTCCTGTTGTCAGCTCCTTCGTCAGGCTCCCAGGGCTGGCAGCCCGGACCAAGGGTGAAATGAAGGGTGGGAGCGCTGCTGCGGACCCACGTGTATACAAAACTGCATCTGGAGGCGAGGGCTTTTTCCCTGCCATCTCCAGCAGTGTTCCTGCATGTGATTCCTTTCTTTCTGGAAAGGAAAGGCTAATTATTTCCTTGTTTTCTCCATCCAGGATTGGTACTTAGCCAAAAGGACTTTACCTATTTAAGAATTGGAAATTGGTGATATGAGGGTGTAATTGAAGCTGAGCCCATATGTATTAAATTCAGCCTTTTCTGTGGCTTTTTCCTCTGAAGTTTGTTCCATGAGTATTGTTTGTGACAGACTTCCGTGGAAGAGTCGGGGGCTTTTCATTTGTTTTAATTGTGTAATTGGCCATCTGCAGTGTGACCTAAGAACCATTTGCCAGTAGAAACATTCATGCTGACTTCAGCAACCGGGATAAACCCCAGTCCAGGGACAGGTACTTCTTACATAGTCCAAATGAAAGTGTTAATATTTTTAGTATTCAGCGCATTGTGGTTTTCTTCCTGGGGTTGTGGTGCTGAATATAAACACAGTTCTCTCCAGGAGAGCATGAAATGTTATATGTCTACTTAAATGCTGTACACTGTGGTTCTTTTTCCCAAGTGTGCCCAAGGCCTAGTGCATCTCGAGCTTGGGAGGTTGCGAGCTGGATCATGGCTGTCAGCACGGAAAACATCCCAAAACAGTCAGGTTAGTGACAAATTCATACATATAAAATGAAGTTGTGAAGGGCAAGGAATGGGAACAGCGCACGGGGTTGCACATGAGGCTCAGTTCTATCGACATTTACTGCTGAGGATGTGGAACAAAATACTTTATCACAATAATTTTCTTTGCTCAACTGCAGGAAAAGCATCGTGCTGAAGTGCTGAATAAGTGGAAGAATTGGTTAATGATTTTTTTGTTTGTTAGAGTGTCTTCCCGAAACGCATCAGAAATATGTAATATCTTTCTCAAATGATGATGCCCAGAAGTTTTTTAGACCTGCAAAAAACGCTGAATGCATTTGCTGCAGCTGCTTTGTCAATCAAAATGAGTTAATGAAACTGAACTGTATCTTCGCCTATCTTATGGCAGAACCACATGAGAGCTGCTTTGCTCTCAAAGAAAACACAGAGCAATTTCCTGCTTCACTTGCTTTTTACCTGAAGCGAGGACAACAATTCATTTTTCAATCAGTGCAGGGCTTTCCCCCACTTCTGACTACCCCCAATCCACTCAGACATTGATACTATTAGTATTAAAGTCTAAGTACAGCAAGGAGGAGAAGCAAGGCTTAGATGACTTAGAAAACTGGTTTTTAATGGATTTTTCCTTCTGAAGACTGACTGTTTTGCCATGATATTGAAGTTGCAAATGTCCCAGAGAGAGACGAGCTGTGGTTCACAGCAATGCAATTGCTATGGAGTGTTTTGCCCCCTCTCTGCACAGGGGCAGCTGTTGGGGACATGGAAGATGTTGCCAGCACGCCTCCTTCTCCTCGGCACACAGAGGGCAGGCAGCAGAGGCTGAGCACCAGTGGGATCCAGCCCAACCTCCACAAATGCTAAGAGAAGGGCTTGGTTTTGGAAATGGCAAGGAGCAATAGGAGACTTAGGGATGTAATTTAAAGCAGGAATGTTTTTATGGGAAAAAAAAAACAATCCTAGCGATCAGGTCGGTAGGAAAAGAGGCTCGTCCTTGATTTCGTGCATGAACAATCCAAAAGGGTGCCAAAAATCATAGTCATGTGGCATGATTTCTTAACTTTATAAAGGCCAGCAGTGATCCAGTCCACTGTCTGTGTGGGTGAAGTGTCAGGAAGGGCTAAGGAGCCTGTAGCCATGTGGGAACAGCTGTGCTAAGCCCGGCTTTAAAAATAATGCCTAAATATTGTTGGAGAAACATCTGCATTCAGGCAAGGAAAAATGAAGCAACAGAGGAAAATGATACTGATTGCATTAAGTAAAGACAGCAGTCGTGATTATTACTTTTTGGGTTGTTTCATCAACAGCTAGCATAAGCAAGAGCTTTGTAATCAAAAAGTGGTAGTTAAAAATGATTACATATTGCAATGTAAACTCATAGCTGAAGCAAAATGCCATAGTATCTGACGTGATTCTAGGTAGAAAATAAAATCAAATGCTAATGATGTCATCCCCTTTCTTTCTAGCATTTTGTAGCTTTTTCAGGAACCTGTTAATTTCTGTATTTCTTTTAATACGAGAAGTCTTAGTTGCTGCTCTTAATGCAGAGTCATTGGAGAGCCTTCATCTCTCGGCTCCGAAGTGACTTGGTGATTTTGAAAATGGAATAAATGTTTCTCAGCAAAACAGTTCCAAGAGTTATAAAAATCTTGGCAGATAATACGGCAAATCAGCTTGAATGATTTGCACAACTGTGAGCGATGTGTTAGAAGCTGCTGGCCAAGAGCATCCAGAACTTTTGTCCTCACTTGGCTTTTTTTTGGTCTGTTGCATACCTTTAACAGTAGACACATAAGCCTCGTGGTGCAGGACAGTGATTTCTTTCACGCACATTGCAAATTGTGTTAACTGACCCATGAATTGGCAACTAGACGTGGAAATTGTGCTCTGCCTGTTGTTCGTCACTGACAGCTGCACACTGGTCAGTTAGGATGAATGCTGCCAGAGCTTTTGATTCGCCGCCTAATGCATTTAGAGGAAGAAAGCTCTGCTGTGCGCCCAGAAGTGTGGAGCAGATCTTTGTTTTGTATAAGCCAGCTTAGCTGAAAAGGTCTGGCCGCAGTGAAACCTGTTGTTCAGACACATTTCCTAAACTGATAACGATGTTTCCTCCGAGGGGGAGCAGAGTCTGAAGATAAGGCCAGATATGGAGATAGGGAAAAGCAGCGCTGGAAGGGAGCAGTGCAGAATCGATAGCGTGCACGAGCAGCTATCTGCCAGCTTGTCCCTCCTGTTGGCAGTAAGACACGGGCATCCTGTGCTGTACCTCCGTTGTTATTCTGGAAATAGGGGGGAGATTCCTGGTTAAATGGTCGTGGGGAAGATGCCCAGATTTATCAGCAACCATTATTCCCCCTTGTCCTTAGGTTTGGAGCCAAACTGGGAGTAAGCAATGGAGGAGGTTAATCCTGCTTCTGTATGACCTCTAGAGCAGATCACAGAATCACAGAGTGGTTGAGGGTGGAAGGGACCTCTGGAGGTCGTCTGCCCCCAAAACCCCCAAGTGCCATTCTGTAGTACCATTGAGCAACTCTACACGTGTGCCCACAACACAGAGACAGATTGTGGTAGGCTCCATCCGTGGAAATGAAGCTGGGGGTTTCCACTCGTGTGGCCGATGTGGCATTTCCAGTCTGATTTCCCAGAGGACAGCTGCGCCCGTATGTCGCAGGAGCTGGTTTGAAGCTAACGTTTGGGTTTGACTCTCAGGTTCTGATTTATGTTTAATTTCAGGCGAGCCAACAGAGTGCCCACAGCCATTTCCACCCTGCACTCGCTCCGGTCCTCTCTACCTTGCAGAATTTTGTCAGCACGAAAAGGTCTTCAGCAGATGTGTCTCAGAGAAACTCAGGTATTTTCCGGACAGCTGTCAGAATAGCTGCATGTTGCTTGCACTGTTGCTCTTTTTGTACAAAAGCAAAATTGAATACTTGAGTCTGGTTTTCCTACACAGCCTCCCAGAAGACGTACCACTGATGTTTTAAGACCCTTAACACTTTCCAGCAGATGACATTGCTTTCATGTCTCGTAGTAGAGTAATGGCTCCTCTATTTTAAATGCACAATTCTTGCGCCCTGCTATTCCCCAGCGCCCTTGTCGGAGGCTTAGCACAGGCAAGGTTCTTGTAGAATAGTTTTTTTCAGGGAATAAAGCTGCCACCACTTCATTTATATCTTTGTTGCTCTTGAATGTATAAAAGGGTGTTTTGTAATGAGAAAGTCACAATGCCCAGATTGCAATTTGCAGATTTAGCAAGTGCTGAATCTACAACCTGCAGGAACTTGTAGAGGGCCTGCGCGTTCGTGTGCTCTGACCTGAGTCAGAAATTTGTAACCTTAGCTTGTGGCTGACCATGGGCAGAAGACATTTCTTCTGGCTTTTGGCATGCACTGGAGGAGGCACATGTGGCTTTTTAGGCAGCCTTCCTTGCACCATTTTGATGAAGGGCCCTGCAGCTCTAACAGTGCGTGTCTGCGTGTCCTGGTTCAGTGTCCCCAAGGCTGGGCTTCCCGCGGTGTCGGACCTTGCTGCACCTCAGCAGTCCTGCCTTGAGTACTCATAACAGATAGCTGCACAAGCACATGTGTGGCAGTAAGAAATACTGATACGTGTTAACATAAATCTTCTAAAAGATTCTTAAAACAGGTTAATTACAGCTGTTACAATTAGGGATTATTACAGCAGAGCCCAGGACCTGACTACACCGTCAGCTTTTAAGCTATTTAGTCCCAGTCAAATGATCCATTTGCAGCGTCCCTTTTTTCTTCTATTTTTTGAATGTTTTGAGTACTTTTAAATGTCCTGTGGCTAGATATATGCCAGCCAGACTTCCTGGTTGTCTATTATTTACAAATACAGCACAAATTAGAACAGGAAATCAATGGAACCTCAGCAGTCTCAGACCAGCCGTGTGCCCTACCCTTTGTGGTGGGGACACTGATTTATGAATAATAAGGCAATCTTTAATTGAGTGAAATGCACAATAGGGCTTTTCTTCAGGCCAGCAGAGTGCTGCTATTCAAGAGATTGTGGTGAGCAGTGGCTGTGCGACAATGGGCATCACAGTGGCATCCGTCAGGCAGAGTGATTGCATCCGTATTCATCTCTTGGTGAAACAGCAATCCTGTCCTCCTCACGTGAGCAGCGCTGCCTGATTTGGCACAGGAAGGGCTGTGCTTCTGCTTGGTGATAACTCTGACTAGGCAGCAAGGGACCATTGTCACCTGACAGTGTTATCTCTTAATTATATTATCTCTTAATTACAGAAGCTAATTGTTTGTTTCTTTATTAGTAGGAGCAGATACGGGCCCAAGGACTGTGGAGATAACAAGGGTCAGTGAGTTATTTTCTATCAATTCAAAAAGCTGACACCTTTGACTGAAGTTGTTAATTTTTGTAGTGTTCCTCAGAAGTAAAATTGCATTGTTTGTTTGCAGTAGGTTGTCCAATGTATGTCTGTGTAATGGGACCTGTATGTGCATGTCAAACTTATATTTCACCACATTGCATAAATCAGATGGGTTATACCCTAAACATTGACCTCTGTAAGCGGCCCCAGTTGAAAATGTTGTGGGTTTTTTTTGCTTTCTTTTAGGGACCAAATGATGCACTTGGTATCAGTATAGCAGGAGGGAAGGGGAGTCCTTTGGGAGATATTCCTATCTTCATTGCTATGATTCAAGCCAGTGGTGTGGCTGCACGTACCCAAAGACTCAGAGTGAGTAGAGGAGTCTTCTCAACACTTTCCGTTTCATCTGTTGTGTCTCTCTCAGAGAAGAAGGAGCCTCAGGTGCTTCTGTATATGCCCTCACTTTGATAATGTCTCATAGGCTACTCTGTCCCTGTTTAAAAACAAATGTGCAAAAAAGCCCTGTCTCTACCTTCCCCTTTTGATTATATTGCATCTGGGGATAATTGTGATTGCCTACATGGCAAAGACGTTAAGAGAACATAAATGCATTTGCAGTAGTCTTTGAATGTGTTTGAACAAAAATGAATAAGCTGGAAGATCTACAGCATATGTTCATCCAGACCCAGGGAGGACAGCAACAAGCTCTCTGGAAGCGGCAGACGTTCTGGAGACTTCAGATTGGGCATTGTTTTAGAGCTCAAACAAGACAAACAACATCAGAAGTTAGTTGTTTGATCTCAAAGCCCTGATAAAGGAATACAAAAATAAAATGCTTATATCAGACCCACAAGATATGTGGGTATTTCTAGGAATGACCACGGTGATCATTTACTAAGTTTGGAGAGCATTTCAGGGAGTCATTAGTATTGAAGAGAACTTAATGTGCAGTTAGTTACATAGGAAAACTTTGGCCCCTGAGGTTCAGTAGCAAACAGTGCTATATTCATGCTGTGTCTCTAGTAGAAATACACAGTAGTGTTAAGTGCCAGGGTCAAAATCATTTTTTTTTGTATAAAGAGAGGTGCCTGCTTTCCTATAGTGCTTTCATCATGTGCCTACATAATCTATAAGAAAAGAACTTCTCTGCACAAACGGACACAAATAAGTCCTTTTTGGATGGGAGAACAGCAGTCAATCTCACCCTCTCTGTTTGCAAATGGAAACAATAAAATACAACCCACCTTTGTTTCTCTGATTGCATTGTTATTTTAAAAAAATTCGTATTGTACTTGCTCTAAAGAATGGTAAACGATCGCTGGCAATGTAGAATTCTCACAAAAGCGATCCTGCAAAGGAGAAGCACGACTGTGCAGTGCCAAGTTCATGAGGAATTTTAAGCATTCTTAATTTTAATTTTCCTTAATGCTAGTAATTTTCCATTACTGTTGTACTTTTAGGTTGGAGATCGGATTGTCAGTATTAATGGGCAACCTTTGGATGGGCTGTCTCACGCAGATGCTGTTAATCTACTAAAGAATGCTTATGGGAGCATTATCCTGCAGGTATGGTGATAAATTGAACATGCAGCTGCATGAGGGTAGATAAATGGCATTCAGGAAAAAAAAAACCTAAGCATCACTGGCACAAGGCATCACAGAATTGCAGGGTGCTTGCTGATGGGAATTACACGGAATGAAAGCAAGAAATAATTTTCATTCAAAAATTATTTATTGCCACTCGTACAGGCTGTGAGCATGATTATATAAAAGCGTAACAAAGAGAACAAAATAACTTGTTGCTACACATGATAAATCAACAAGCTTCCAAGGTTTTTTTCATCTGAAGTTAGCAGGAACAAGGAATTGTGTGTGTGTACATGTGCATGCATGCCACTAGACTGTGACCAAACTGTCCACAGTGTTAATTTCCTTGCTCTTGAAAGGGGGAGAAGAAAGAATGTTAGCAGCATTTAGTAAGAATGATAGCATCATCATCAAGACAGTGCTGTCTAGAATTAATTATTCTACAGGTAATGAATAATAACACTCAAGAGAGAAGAGGAGGTTTATCACTGCCACGTTTTTATGAAAAGAAGACATGTTCTACCACTTTGGTTCTAATTGCTGCTTGCTGGTATATTCGTCTTTAGTTTATTTTTATGTTTACACGAAGAAATAGGAAAAATACTTGCCAGAGAGAATTCAAAATACTACTCATTTGCAGAATTATTGTAACAATTGGAAAATAAGCTTAAGACATGCCACTAAAATCTACTCTAATTTTATCATCAACATATTGGACTCGAACACATCTTGAGAGATTTTTGCAGGCTTCTTACTTTCATTACAACTTAAATGTTACTATAAAAGGCAAAAATGTGAGGGGGGGGGGGAAGAAGAAAAGGCATGATAATAAACTTAGTTTTAGACTCGTTTATTCTTTGTTTTGTCTGTCCATGAACTGCTGACCCCCTAAGTGATGAGCCAGTTCCAGAGCAGATGGTGTATTTGTGTAGTTCCATTGAAGTCAGAGGAACTACACAGATACACACCAGCTGAGGATTTTCTGTTAAATTATAGTTATCATATTGTTACTAACGTTGAGTAATTTCACTTTTCGTGTCAACAGTATTCCCTGAATAGAAAATGAAAGCTTGCTGCAGAACCCCAAATTGCTAATCTTGAAAGCTGTAATACAGCGTATCCCACCTCATCATGCATTTAAAAATATTCCTGATGAAGCACGCTGTCAGTTGTTCGCTCACATAAACAAAGAGGTTGTTCTAGAAATGTCTTTGGTTTTGTCACTTGACAGTTTTTCTTCCACAATTTCGCTGTCTAGCTCAAAATGTGTTGAATACTTTTACAGATGATACAGGGTTTTCTGATTGAAGGGAGTCTATTTTCCCCTGTTCAAAATCTGCTCTGGCAGGCTGTATTTTGATAGCAGCAGGGAGGTAGCGGAGAAGCCCTGCCGTCAGCGCGGCGATACGGTCAGGTTACATGCTAACTGCAGGTACTTCTCAATCGCCGGGCTGCTTTTTTATTAAAACAATCTAAATGAAATAATCCTATCGATGCGATAATCATGACTGATGTGTCATTAAGTAATTCTGTTTATTATCGGGTTAGACCACTTCATGGCAAACTGCTCTGAAAGGTCAGATAATTGCGTTCAGTGGTGTGGAAAGGCTTATTATCAGCACGTCCTGGGAAGGATGGTAAAGGAGTTTGCAAATGCTGTTTGCAAATGGGAGATTAGGGTCTCAGGGGAACAATCATCCCTTCCGGCTGTTTTGATGCTTTGGTTTAATTTAATTTCTTTTCTGCAGGTGTAGTAATGAGATAAGAAGAAGCTTTTTTACAAGGTTGTTGAACTCTGATACATTCTTACTGCCAACTGAAGATTTTTGAATATAGATTTATTTTACTCTATTTTATTTAACAACAAAATATGACAAATACTGGCTGGCACTCCTTCCCCTTCTGCACTGGGAAGGAAAACTTAACGGCGCCTTTGCTGCCTGAGCCAGGTGCAGCTGTCTCCTCTGCGGACCCTTTCATTAAGGGCATCTGGGAACCTTAGTCCTGGGATGCGAAATTTGCACTAGAACTCAGCTTTTTTCCTAGAAAACGCTACCACCCTCTTGGTTCCAAATGATTAGAGAGAGGGAAATACTGTTGTGGCTGAATTGTGAACATTCACTTAAAATGGGGGATTTATATAATGGATTTTTTTTTTTAATTTCAGGAAGGTATGTTTCCCTTAAGCCATGTTCCCAGCAAGGAGTGGAAAAAGTCCCTGTTAATTTCGATAAAATAAAGCCACAAATAGCTAGAGAAAGTACTGAAAATGAACTTACTGGCTACTTGTCACTGTCGCTGAACCAAACCCCTGTACAATAAACATCAAGCAGAGATGAGCATCCCATCAGAGGGAGATGTTCTAAGTGGCTTCCTCAAACGTTTTCCAGAAAAAAGAAAAAAAAAAAAGAAAAAAACTAGCATACAGTGAAAGGTTGAAAAAATCTAGAGCGGGCCTTGACACTTTGTCTTTAATGAACCCCATTGGGCCTGCATCCTGCAAGCTATTTATTCCTTGTGAGACCAGCTCTGGGACCAGCAGACCCCAAACCTTGGAGTTTGTCACCTCTTTCTCAGTACATCTGAGTACATCTCAGTACCAGCTAGGCTTTGTACCTACCCTATGAAACGTCAATATGGTTGTTTTAAAAAGGCTGAGTGAGCTTGCTGCTTCATATCCCATCAAATGTTGTTAGCTCTGTTAATTAGTGTGTCGTGGTAGTTCCTGGTGATTTCAGAGTGATGCAGGGCCGTAACTGGGCAGTTTTCAGAATCGCGTTTGTTGCGTTTAGTGGAAATGCTGGAGAAACCGCTGAGAAGTTGAAACCAAGGATTCATTTCTCCCCCCCTCAGCAAACAAATCGATCTGAGGTGTTTCAGGACCTTTGCCCAATAGGCCTTTGGATCTCTGTATTTGGACCTTTACGTTGAAGCACCTTGCCAATCCTCAGCACCTCCTGTTGGCTCTGAGACACACGTCCTTCTTTGTCAGACAAATCTCCTTCTCTGCATTATCCAGAAAGCCCATTTCCCTCTGCTGGGTACCTGAGTGCTGGTCATGTAAAGGCAACAGAAAGCTCCAGAGCAAAGTTTGCGTTTAACCCCAGAAAGGTGGCTCTCGATTTTTAACACTGTTATTTGAAAATGTCGAATTAGTAGGAAATTTAAGAAAATAGGACTTGTATTTGAAATTTGATTGAAAAACATAAACATCTGTTTTTCCTATTAGCTGTTTTCTATGTAATTAGCTAAGGTGTCTCTGGTATTAAGTGAGCACAAACAGCATTTCATTGCCTCCTTTCTGCTTAGGTTGTGGCTGATACCAACATCAGTGCTATCGCTACCCAGCTGGAGAGCATGTCTGCAGGATGTAACCTCAACTCTTCTGAGCATGCTTCTGAAGATCCTGAGTAAGTTTGTAATAGTCTGCATAAGTGAGATGGATTTCTGTGCCCCATGCAAGGGAAAAGCCAGGGTGGTGAAGGAGGTCTCTTCCCATTGCTTTTCTCTCTAATTTTCCATCACCTTTAAAATGGTAACTGTGACATTCTCCAAGCTGATTACACACCTGTGTCCATCTCTACCTGCTGACGGAAATTGTCTAAGTAAGGACACAAAATGTGTTTCCAAACACTTGCTTTATCTTGTCCTTTCTAATGGTTATGCTGACATGGTAGTTCTGCATTTGTCTGCTGGCCTCTGTGCCTGAGAGGAGTTCTGATTATAGCAATTCAAAATCATTTGTCATTGGCAGACCCAGACAAGAGGTATTAAAAAAAAAATGGTATTGGAGACAAATCTTTCAAAACACGTTCAAGAACTTTCTTTGTCTTTTTTTAGATGTACAGTTCTTAAAAAGTCTCACTGCATTTTTTCTACCTATAGCACTTCTATACGGTGATAAAAGTTAGAGACCGAGCCCTCCCATGGCCACGCATCATTACCCATCACGTGCTTTTTAGGGCGGCTCATAGCATTCCAGTTACCATTTTGAAATTCATTTCATTTTCATTTTGGTTTATTAGCTTCATTATGTTCTTCATTTTCATTCTTTGATTCATTATATTTACTTTAAGAAGCTGAGATGCAAGTTGCTGCCCTACCTCAGGGGGATTTTGAGTATAAAACTTGAGCTATTTATGCTGCATTCACCAGTCTTACAATGTAAGGAACTGTTTTTATTGCTGCTCTCAAAGGAGAATTGCTTACTTCACAAAAAGATCTGTATTCTCGTTTTATATCAAAATAGTAAGGAAATTTAAATTTGAAAATAGGAAGCAGAATTAGGTAGGCGCATGCATTCAGTCTGTCCTAAAGAAATGGCTAGGTACGACTCTTTATGAACTGCGCCTTTAATTAGGCAGATGCCAAACAGCATTTGTCCAAATATATCTCTAAATATGTAGAGATTATTTTTTCTGATTTAAGGTAGATATATAGATAGAGTGGTCTGGACTCCACCAAAAACCTTGCGATGCAGACAGTAAAAGCCCTGAAGGGCAGTCCAGGGTCTAAGCAAGGCGCTGAGTGAGGGGCTCTCTGGAGTCAGCCCCCGGGGTTAGGAGGCGCAGGGATGGAGTGGGATAAAAGTTCTTAGAAACTGCCCAAAGAGCTTGCAGTAGAGGTGAGACTACAAACACGAGTGTTCCTGGCTGCAGCCTGTCTATTAGCCTCATCCCAGTGAAATCATAAAATCAAATGACGCTGTAAGGAAGCTGCTGCAGTTGCCACTTTCCCAAACTGAAGATGACAGCCTGGCTGGTAAGAAAGCAAACGCTCCTTTATGTGTATGCGCAGCAACTGCAGATTAGAGAAGCAGCACTCCTGTGTCAGAGAGAAGTGCTCTTGTTGAGCTCTTTAAAAGTATTTTCAAAGGGAGGAGCTGAAGCCTGCGGAACAGCTTGCGAGCTCAGGGCTGTGCAGGAGTGTGTTTGAGCCCAAGGCCGAGAATCCTGCTCGGTGACTGTGTAAAAAACTTGTTGGTAGATGAATATCTCTGTAAGCGTTCCTTCTGCAGGAAGTCCTCAGGGACAGACGTTGTTATTCTAAGTGATATTTATTGTGTTTTCAGAGCACCTCAGCCTAAGATTATTACTTTGGAGAAAGGCTCTGATGGACTGGGATTTAGTATTGTAGGGGGGTATGGAAGTCCCCATGGAGACCTGCCCATTTATGTCAAGACTATATTTGCCAAGGTATCTCTTTTTGTTTTGTTTTCTCCCTTTTTCTTTATTATCTTTAAAAATAAACGTAAGATTTGGCTTGGATAATATATATGGAGTTGAAAGCAAAATGTACTGTCTAGGTACGTTGATGTGAGCGGCCCCAGAACGCACAGCTGGCTTCTCAGTTTATATTTCACGTTGCTGATGGCTGAAACAAGATACTTTATCTCAGCAAAATTGGCCTGTGTTCTTTGGAAACTTGGTTTTATACATTAAAATATTTATAGAGCGGTTTTCTATCTGCAAATCTCGGTGCCTTCCAAGCAGTGTGGAGGCATCATTTTTCCTGCTGTCCACGAGAGGAGGCAGTTGCAGAGATGTCGTGTCCTTGTGGCTGAGCTTCAGCTGCAAAGCCCTGTGCTCAGACGGTCAGCCCAGTGAGATAAACCACTGAAAGAACAAAACGCCATACCACGTGGCTCCATGATGAATTGGCTTCCGCATCAGTCCTGGCTTTAGTTATTCTCCCCCGCTTCCAGCTTTGCTCTCAAGCCCTCTGTGAGTGCTCCCCTCTCTGTGCTGGCTGTTTGATGCCTGAGCTGCTCGCGGTGCGGCTGCCGCAGCTGGTCCCTGGCCCTGAACGTCAGGGGAGGACTGCCAGGTACAGCAGTGGCTCCGGCCACCAAGGAACTGGTACTTTACAGCCTTGTCTTGAGGAAAATTGCCCCAAAATGGCCACAGATGTGGAGGGAGAGGTGCCCCCTTCCTCCCCCCATCCTGCTGCTGAGAATGCCCTCTGCATGTGCCAGCAACATCGTCTCATGGAACCAGGACTGATGTAATTCTGGAAACGGGGGGGAGAAAGCAGCGGGAATTAGGGATAGTTTACATAAAGAGACTTGAAGTCAGTCACACAAAATTGTTTGTCCTGTGCCCGCTTGCTGTCAGTTGTGTCAGCGTTTTTGGCAGGGTAGGTGATATTAAAAAATAAAATTAAATTAAACCTTCAACCTTGTGTTGAAGTTCAAACCGCAGATACCTGGTCTTTTCACCACTTCCACTTATTCCCATGAGAATATACCATGCCTTTAAATGGATGCTCAGATTTACAGGCTCATAGAGGTGAGCACAGCTGAGAAACCCCCAAATCACAGCTGGGATCCACCGCAGCCGCTGATGGGGCCGCGGGACAGAGCCAGACACCATGAGCCAGCCTCTGGGCAGGGCAGGGGCTCAGGATTTGGGCAAAAGAGCCGTGTTCAGGAGCTCAGAAGGAGAACGGCCATTTCTGAAGCTCTGTGCGAGCTGCCCAGGACCTTCTGTCGAGCCCAGCTCTGTCTGGGGCTTGGGGCAGTGCCCAGGCTGTTGTCTTGCATGAGCTCTGCATCTCCCTTCCCACATTTTTAACCCATTTTTCAGCGCTAGGTGCAGAATACGTTGACATACTGCTTTAACAAGTGTCTGCAGAATCATAAAAGACAGAACCAATCTTTACACTGCATTGTTTCCAGGGGATGAGCTGATTCCCCTTTTCCCTGGGGTGTAATTCTTCCCCGTGCTGCCCCAGACCAGCAGGAGCTGGGTAAGCGGTGTCAGCGGAGGGCAATGTCCAAGCATTCCAGGAGATTTGGGCACTGCACAACAACTCTCTCCTTTTCTGTGTCCCCCACCCAGCTACGGTGGGATTTCCAGAGCTGCATCCCTCCTCATTTCATCCATCAGCATTAGGAGAGGTGGGAGGGCTCCGTGCTACCAGCCGCTAACGTTTCCTTTTGCCATTTGCAGGGAGCAGCTGCGGACGATGGCAGACTGAAGCGTGGCGATCAGATTTTAGCAGTTAATGGGGAAGCTTTGGAAGGTGTTACTCATGAGCAAGCTGTAGCTATTCTGAAGCGCCAGAAAGGAACTGTGACATTAACGGTGTTATCATGAATGTCATTGCACTTGCAGAGATAAATACAATTATTTTAGAACATCAGTAGAGCTATAATAATACCGTTCAGCCCTGAGCCGGATGTAAAGCAAACTCTGGCGAAAATTAATCAGTATTCACCCCGTTGCCAGAATGGGTAGTGTGCATCTTGAGCTTCATTTAGCCTTCCCCATCGATCAGCCTTTCTCCCCACCCTCCCCTACTTCTGGTGGCTTTTAAGTTTCCCCTGGACAAGTCTAATTAAGAAACTTCAAAGAATAATATCAGTTTTACGTTCTGCATCAGTTTATCCCCACCGGTCTGAACCCAGATACAACTGCTGAACCTGGGCTCTGTTCGCACACAAAAGAGAATTTAGATCATCAGCTGATCTCATCTGATGAGCAGAAATAAACGCTGAGTGACTTGTCATCTCACTCATGATTTACTTATGCTAATTGTCCTTTCAAGTATGCCAGAAAACATTAGCAATGTAATTAAATTACCACTGTTCCAAATGATGAAATATCAAATTCTCCTCTGGGAAATTATTTGTGCTCGGCACAGTAAGTCTGATAGTCAAATGTGAACTTCTCATGTTTATCTCTTTGGGTAGGTCTATGGAAGTTAGTCAGAGGTAATTACTGTGATGTGTCAATTTGCAGCCTTTAGCATGAAAAATAAACCAGGGGAGAGGCGATTTTTTTTTTAGGCTTTTAAAACATTTGAGCCTTTTCAGATATTTAAGCAGCATGAACAACAACGTATCTCGTTCTAATTATATTTTTAAAGAAGAAACGTGCTGATATACGCCAGGCATGTTGCATACAAAGACAGTTGTTGTGCCAAGTTGCAGCATAATTGTTCATCCTGAAACTTTAATGAAGACAAAAGTTTGCTTCGGCAACGTGATCCAGTAATTCTAGTAATGATGGCGAGCTGTCCCTCTGCACATTGTCTTTAAGGCTAGATGAAGTTAATCCAAACCAGCAAACCGTTTCCAGGAGGCTCCTCGGGAACAGATAGCGCAGGAAGAGGTTTTCATGGATCACAGAGGATGGCTCTCTCCTGGGGGTGCCGGAGCTCAGGTTTGGGTAATACCACGTAACACCAGGCAGCCGTGAGCCGGTCGCTGCAGAGAACTGCTGGGGCAGGGTGAGGAGCTGTCCTCCCTGGGGCAGAGCACGCAGCGCGTGGGGGGGTTCCCAGCCTTGCCCCCCAGGTCAGACGGTGCGGTCGAAGCCCCTGACTTCTTTGCTTTGACCTTGGCCAGGAGGGAGCACACTGAAACCCACAAGGAGCCCTCCCGGGGCTCCCTGTGTGTTGGAGGTGGGGTGCAGCAGCGTTCAGACAAAATTCGGTAACTGGGTTACGTGCCGCAGCCGTTCCTGCAGTGATTATACGGCTGCGGCCTTGGCGATTTAGAAAATGAGTTTGGCAGGCAGATTAATGGCAGTGCCAGTCATTGTGCTTTAATCTTCCCATGCAGAGGAACGGTGGGGTTTTGGAGGAAGCAGCCCAGTCTGATTCGGGCTATTTGGTATAATTTATAATGATGATGTAGCTGGGAGAAATGAAAAAGGGGGGGGAGGGATCAAAACTGGCTGTTTGATGTGAAAAATCCTTCGAAATAAATGGAAAGAGAATTCAGAAGCTGTACTGTAATAACTGAGTAGCCCAGGCTTAGCATTAAGTGCCGTTGGTCTGTGCGCTGTAGCTGGGTGGCTCTTCCCTCGTTTTATGGAAAGCACATACACTGACGCGAGGTGAACTACGCTGAAATAAGCAAGCTGCGATTAGCTCTCACTGCAAAGGTTTTCCTTAGTTCCTTTAGAAGTTTTCCTTAGGAAATCACAAAGTGCATTTAGCCTGCTGGAGCAGTTAGTGGGTGGTGTGTTAATGGTATTGAACCGAGGAATTCTTAACAGACCGCTTTGGGTTGCAGAAGTGTCCAAGGCATGCAGAAGTTGAGGCAGGCAGGTGAGATGTGAAGAGGCACCCTCAGAAATAGCGTGTGGAATTTATGAACAAAATGTAATGGTTCCTCTGATCGTTTTTATAGCCGTTGCATTCCTACTCTAAGATGTTGCTGCATTTAATCGATGAAGTTTTACATGGCTATTTGTTAGCCTGTTATGCACATACTGTTCATACTGCACATAAAGAATAGGATTTATGGGCTGGGATATTTTGCACTTCTCATTGCTCAGAATGAGATAACATTTTCTGCTTCTTGTAATTTGCACTTTGTGTCTTGAATATATTACTGCCAAAAATCATATTGCAACTAATTGATAAACCAGTGACCATGCGGAGAAGCGTGTGCTGTTGTACAGGACCAAGTTAGATAATTAAATTTGCATTACGCTTGTCTGGGTTGAGGTGTTCTGGTTTGTTTAAAACTTTATTTCTGCGCAAGGGAAAAGCAATTAAACCTCCTGATTGTATGTTTACATATATCAGTAAAATAAGACATTTTATGACTTCAAAGATTCTAAATAAAACTCGGTTACATAAGTAGCTGTGCATTATTTTTTTTTAAGGCATTGCAAAATTGTATTGCATGAGATGTCTTTGTTTGCTCATTATTGCCTTCCTAGGGGAGCAGGAGCCACCGCAGCTGCAGGAGCGACCAGAGGCCGTGGTGCCAGCTGGGGGCTCCTGCCCAGGTCACCGGCTCGCTCTGGAGCGAGACCCTCACGGGGAGGGAGCCCCCCTTTGTGCGTCTGTGCTCCGTCAGAGGGCTACTGCTGCCTTGCAGGTGGCTCCTGCCTGGTAAAGGTTTTGAATCAGGGGAATTTCACAAAAGGTGGCTCACGTGAGAGATCCAAGGGTCTGGTGTGCAGGCAGCAAAAACTGGGGGGAGAAAAGAGGGGTGAAGGCGAAGGCCCAGAGCGACTGGGTTGTGATGGGAGGGATCAGACTCGACAAGAAGGATGCCTGCAGCAGGAACATCTCTGCTGTAGGTGTGCTCCCAGCCTTTTGGCGGTGCCACAACAGTGCTGCTCGAACTCATCTGTGCTGGTGGAAGGGCTGTCCTGCCTTGGTCTGAGGACCCGCTTGTCAGAGCCTTTTCTTTTAGCAGGTTCAGTCCCTCCTTCAGCATCAAGCACACCCTTAACAGCACCAGGAGCCACCTCAGGGCTGTTTGCATTTCCAGGCTAATTCTGCCAAGAAAAGTGCAAGTTATGTCTCCTTTTAGACTGTGAGACTTGTCATCCCCCGGGTGAGCTCCCTGCATGCCAGGGCGCGGAGTCTGTCCAGGCATCACCCCGCTGCCACGCACTGAGACGAGGCTCGGGCAGCCGCATCGCGGCGGGGAGGGCAGGGCCGGGCCAGCAGCAGCGGGGTAGCGAGGGGCCTGTGTCAGATTGTGCTGCTGCGTAAGGAATAGCTGTAATGCCTCTGCATTCCCTGTAATTAATCAAAGGGCGATTACCACCCTCGTAGTACGACACGTAGAGAGCCCGTTGAGGTAACATGATTACGCTGAGATGGAGCAGTTAATGTACCTTCGCCTGGAAGAGCTGGAATGGATTAATTTAACGTTACCCACGTATAAAACATTAGTTTTTACAGTTGTGCTGAGCATTGATATATAATTCCATTATCACTTTTTCCACGGTTTTGTACTTCCATATCCATAATTTAGCTGTATTTACATTCTGTTTAAGCATTGCTGTGGTCATTGTTTCCATCTCGGCAGCAGTGGGCCTTTTGTTTCTCTAAGGCTCACAGCCCTGCGATGCCCGCACCTCCTCAGTGGTGACAGCGGAGATGCCCCGGTTCCGCAGCACCCCAGGCTGAAAGGGGAGCAGGAGCACCTCCCCTTCGCCTTCAGCCTCGTCGCAAGCGGCCCCTGAGCTCTCTGCTCCCTGCACAAACGTGGCAAAGCAAAGGGCTTCAAGCAGTTTGTTCCTGAGTCCTGCACAGAAAGGCGCAGCGGCAGCACGAGCAATTCTCATCCCTGGCACCGCGGCCTCTGCTGGAGGTGGTGTGCCTCTGTAAGCGCTTGCTCAAAATTAAAAATTACATCCTTATCAAAGTAATTGTGCCAATTAAAACCACATTTACGTGTGTTATTCTGCTGTGCTTCCCATCCAGGCTGCCCTGGGCTGCCTGCACGCAGGCTGAGCACGGCACGCGCTCTCCGCCGTGCCCGACCAGCTCTGTTCTCTCCTGACACGATCTTGATGCAGGGCTGCAGCTGCTGCCACAAGGAGGAGTTAGAACAAAAAAGAAGAGGGCTGCGAAGGCCTGGCGATAGGTTTCTTCTGAAGAAAACGTGTTTTTTGGGAGGGCTGCTTGTTTGTGCTTTGAGTATGAGTGGTCTCTTCAGTCTCATAAAGCTTTCTGGCTTTTTCTCTTCCTTTTTAGCACTTTGATGTGCTTAACATAAAAACTTAGTAAGGTTAGAAGCCGGATTTGGGGTTTTTCCTGGCATCCTGGGAGCTGTTTCGCTGCAGGTCCTGGTTTATTTGTGCGTAGCAAAGCAGGAGCTCCAACTATCTCCCACTGGAAAGCAACAAAAGCCTGAAGCTGCATGGATCTGGGGGAGGGAGGGCTGTCTGTGTGTGTTTTGCAGTTTTCTCCGAGCTGTGTTCAGGCTTGAGTGGGGCCAGTGGCAGCAGTCCCTGCCCCGCTTCCTTTGCAGGATTTTGGGGCCGTGGCCTGGTGGCTGCAGCTGCAGGTGGGGAGTTTGGAAAGCCAGCCTTACCCTGCTGACCTGCGCGCCAGGTGTCGTACCTGTCTCAACGTGGGGCCGCAACCCTCACAAAGAAACATCAATCCTTGAAAACAGTACTCCCTGGGAGCGTTTTTAAGTTTTAAGAAATCACTTGGTGTTTTTGCTGCGTGTTCCTGGCCGCTTTGTGCGCTGCTGGGCTCAGGTGTGGGGGGACACATCCACACCGAACCCCTGGGGAAAGCTGTGTCTGTCCCTGCTGCAGGGTCCTGCGGTCCTGCAGCTTTTTCTGCCGGAATGTCACTAGATGGAGCAATTGACAAAATATTTAATTTCCGCTGCCTTCAGCCCCGGGGGCGCCCGCTGGGTGGCCCTGGGATGCTCCTGGCCTCTCGCTGCGGCAGCGCCTTCCCCTGCAGCACATAAATCTGCCTGTGCCGAGAGGCTCATCTCCCTGCAAATATTAAACCCTAAATTCTCCTGCCAGTCACCGAGCTGCCAACGTCCCGCCTGCTGACCAGGCACTTTCTGCGGGATAAACGGGGAGGTTTGGATTTCCTCCGGGTGCGGAGGAGGAAGCAGCGCCCGGTGTCTGCGCCACGTGCTCAGCTCGGCCTCGCCCCAGCACCCAGCTGCTGCCCGCAGATGTTGAAGGAGCTGAGCCAAGGCACGGCCCGCAAGCTGCCCAGTAATTTAATTAACGGCACCGAGCCCTGCGTGGGGGTCAGGGCGAGGTGCTCTGCGCTCCCCGAGCTGCCCGGGCCCCTTTTGGGGGCCGGTGGCCGCCCTCGCCCCGCGCTGCCCGTGCCAGGAGGGAGGTGGAGAGCTGGCGGGCGCAGCACCAGAAATGAGCTAACCTCTAACAACAGCCAACCGCAACGTTTCAGGCAGCCTGGACAATGTTAGCAAATTACTGCAATCATTTCACCCCCTTTCCTGCAATTTACGGTCTCGAGGCGATAGCAAGCAGTGTCGGTGCCCCTGCGGGACGAACGGAGCCTGAGTCGGTCGCAGCGGCCGCGCTTTGCCGGGGCGATTCCATTCCTCGCATATCTCGGGGCTGATGTCACGGCGGTGCGGGGGCCTCCCACCTCCACCAGCCCCCCACAGGCTTGGATGTCGCCTCACAACCCCAGCAGGAGCCCTGGCAGCCCCATGCGTTGGTCCCCGAGCCCCCGGGGGGCTTTGTTGCCCCCCTGGCATTTCCCCATCCCGTACCGCCACCCACCTGCTCCATGCCTAGTGCACGGACGGACAGCCCTGGTGCCCCCAGGACTCCTGACGGGATCATGCTCGTGGGGCTGCGGGACAAAGTCCGTGTGCCAGAGGGCTTCCTGTGAAGGTTATCCATGAGCAAGAGGAAAAAACAGCAAATCCTTGGCAGCCATCCCATTTTCATCCCTACTGCGACGCTGAGGACTGCGCGGAGCGGCGCGGTTCCCACGGCCGTGGAGATGCTCCAGATGGGGCCGTCGGGTTCCCTGCTCCCCTGCGTGCCACCAAGGGAAGGGACACGCTCGAAATGACCGTAAGGAGAGTGGAAAAAGCACGTGCAGTTGAGTTTCTCACCATCCTTCCCCTTTGGAGCTAATCAGGCTCGATGGTGAGCCTGTGAAGATCATTAGATTAATTTCTTTCCTTGCTGTGACTTAATTGTCTCCATTTGTACTGCTCAGAGCTCATGCTGGGGATGTGTTTTTGCTTGGCTATATTTAGTTCGATTTCCACCATGCTATCAAAATACAGAAATTTGGGCTGGCTCTCGGGTGCTTCGTGACATTGAGATCCTGGGGATGATTTTCCAAATGGGAGCTGCTCCAAGGGCCCCCGCGGGTCGCACGCTGCTTTTACGAGTTTTGCCTTATTTTACGTAGCACCTGGCCTGCTCCTGCTCTGGGAGCATCTCGCAGGCTGAGAAGTCCCCCGGGGAGAAAGTTTGAGGGGAAAAGAGGAAATATGAGGCCAAGGAATGAAAATAAACATCCGGGGGCTGCGTGCGTTGAGCAGCCCGGGCTGTGGGGACAGAAATGCGAGGGAAGAGGGGAGGCAGGGGAAAGGCTGCAACCACTGCGTCTCCTCGGCGCAGAGCCACAGCACGCCTCAAATCAGGTGTTCTGTCCCCAAATTGTGCGGGGGTGAGCTCGGCGTCCCGAGGGGTCCTGCAGGCGGGCAGCTCTTCCAAAGCGACCCCGCTCCTCTGCGGAGGTTCTCCCACGTTCCTCACTGGAGGCCGGGAAGTTCAGCTCCCGCTGGGGGGCTGCAGGGTAAGCACCGGATCCCTCCCGCGCTCTCAGCACCAGAGTCATGGGAAAAACTTGGTGGAAATGGTCATGAAATGGCGATTGCGGATTTTTGTTTGCAGCTGGGACCAGTGGAGAAGCTGCATGGAGGGGCAATGGGTGCTCAGTGCCCAGGAGGTAAATAGGGGCAACTCCTGAAAAAAAAAATAATAAAAGAAGCCCTGGCTGTGCCTGAAGAAGCTAAAAAGTGAGTGGTTTAATGAAGTGTGTGTATGTGCAGTGCGCCAGGGGCTCCCTTCTCGGCCCTTTTGCTTTTGGAGGTCTGCCTTTGGAGGTCTCTCCATCCCTTCTGCCTCACACCCGGCGAGTGCTGCCCTGAGGGTAACAGGTACAGGAGCAACCACAGGTGGAAGTTTAACTCGGGTTTATTCATACAGGAAGAAGGTAACTCCACTGGGGATGGGGTAAATAAAGGCAAATGGATGTTCTGCGTGGCGAGCGCTTCTGCCTTAAAAAAATGACGGAAGCAGAGAGAATGGAGCAGACACCAGATGTCAGCTGAAAGAAGATTTGCTTTCAGCAGAGGAGATCCCCCGTCAGGGAGCTGTACTGTGTGCTGTCAGCTAGGGGCCAGTGACCGCATCCAGGCCCGACAGGGAGCATCCAGCAGGTGCTGACCCGTGACACGGCCCCGCGACATGACATGGCACCGCGACACAGCACTGCGACATGCAGAGACCCACGGCAGCGTGGAGCTGGTTGGAAAGCAGGGGCTGAGCCCTCCCTCGCTCTCTGTCAGCAGGATTTAAGAAAAAAGCCTGCCCTATGTGTTAGCGGGGGTGAGGCTGGACCAGACCCCTCCATCCAACCCCACCTCCTGGGCTGAGGTGGGCACCCAGCAGCCCAGGGCGAGGGGAAGCACGGCACGGCGCGGCTGTTTGCCCGCTCATCACCGTGTCGCCCTGGGCCTGGGTGATGCCAGCAGGGACCTGGCCGGGATCGCTGCTCCTCGCACTGCGCCCAGGCTCCGTGCATGCCGATGGGTGACGTTTCCCTGTCGGCTCGAGCTTAATTAGAAAAAAATTAGAGCCATATGGTTATTATGAATCCAGGCAAAACAATGTCTGTGTGTTTGGGTCTGCTGTACTCAAATATTTTCCTACAGCATTAATTTTTAATTCTTACATCAGGCCCGCATAAGCAAACATGAACGGGATTTTATGTCTCCCATAATCCATCCAGCTCGTGTTTGTTGTTACCTACACTGACTAATCACTGCCACCTTCTACACGGGGAAGAGCTAATAATAAATATTAGGACACAAACTTACAAGTTAAATGCGATACAGGTAAGTGCTTGATTAAAAGGCCAGCCGCCACCTAAGGCTACCACGACTAAGTGTTGCTTTCTAATGGGCTTTCCTCCTTCGATTCGGCCGCCGGAGCCGTGCGGAGAGCAGAGCACGGTGAGCGTTAACACAAGGCAATCCGGAAATCGAACTCTCCAAACCACCATTTGAGCCACTTGTGGCAACAGGCATGGCTAAGGCTACACAAGCAGGTTAATGAGGAGAATTAGGCTCCAGGCATGGCTGCGGGTCATCAACCCCCGTGTACTGCGAGAGCCTCGGTGCCGTGAGGCCGAGCCTCTCCGTCCTGGCCTCCTCCTCCTCGCTCGGCGTCAGGCGGAGGCGCTGGGGCCGTGCTGGGCGCGACGCAGCAGCGCGGCGATGTCTCCGCGGGCGCTCCTCTGGGCAAGGGACAGCGCCGAGTCTCCGTCCTGAGGGAGGGACAGGTGGGCAGCACTCAGATGGGCAACCCGTGTGGCTGTGGCCCACCCGAAGACAATTAACCCCGGCCAAAATCAATCAGCACAACCAAAATGATCAGCCCACAAGTGATGCGGCCCTGGGGCTGTTCTGAGGGGACTGCGCCAGGCTGGGCCCCTTGCCCCAGGGCTCTGGCTGGGATGTGAGGTGCTGCTGTGCCCCAGGCAGGGGCATGCCGCTGAAAGCAGTGCCCTCAGTAGAAAGCGGGCAGAAATTGTCGTTTCCCACTTAAAACGTGTCACTTAGGATGTCAAACCCACGTGAGCCCTCCCGACGCGAGGCACTGAGGCTGTGCCGGGGCCCGCGCGCGCCTCACCTTGTCCGTCAGCGCGAGCTGGCAGCCGGGCTGGGCCAGCAGCAGCCTGACCATGTCGGCGTTGCCCTGCCGGCAGGCCACCATCAGCGCCGTGGTGCCATGCTCGTCCTGCAGGTTGACGTCGGCCTGGCAGGACAGCAGGGCCCGCACCATGTCCTCCCGCTCGTGGCTCACCCCCAGCATGAGGGCGGTCTGGCCTCCCTGTGAACGCACCCGCAGCTCAGCACCGCTTGCCCCGTGCCTACTGCCTGCCCGCTCACACGGGTGTTATAACAGTGCATATTCCTACTGCATTTGTAACAATATCGCCTGTTATTACCACATATATATTATTATAACACACATTCCTGTTGCGTATATAATAGCAGTGCATGTTACTGCATACAGCCTATGGTATTTATATTATAATCATGCATATTCTTATTGCGCACCATGTATTGTTACATATTGTTATTATGGCACATTATTGTATATTATTCCATACTACTGTTAAATAACACTGGGGCTGTCAGAGGTACTGGCAACAGACCTCTCCTTGTTAGCAGCACGGCTGCACCGAGGCTCTGCAGCAGCAAAAAATCACCCAGCTCCCAGCTTGTCCCAGCCACGGGTCCCCCTCACCCTGCTGGACACTTCAGCTTAGGTCTGGACTAACTTTTAGGGCTGTTTGAAAGCAGAGCTGGATGAAGGCATTGCCACCGCTGAGACCCAAAGGTGTGTCTCTACAACAAAATGGCTGCCTGCCAGGAAAGCAGGCCCAGCTCCCGGACCTGAGGTCCACACCGAACCTGGTACCGCTTCTGCAGATGTTAACTTTCTAGCTCCGGAAAACTATTTTGCAAAATTTTCAACCTTTTTTTTTGTTTGTTTGTTTCTTAATATTTATCCAGCTCTCGCCTCACTTCGCAGGGAGCCGTGGGGTGGCCACTGAGCGATTTAGCTGGGGTTGCTTTCGTAATTTTTGGAAAACAGCAACTCCTACCCAACATCTACCTCTGAGCCTCAGCCTGCGGTTCATGCAGTACAAGTCACTGGAATTACACCCCCCGGAAATGTGCCTGGGGACACGATGTTGAGGGGGGTTATTCCCTCACCAGCGTGTTTTGCTCAGCCACAGTCTGAATTTATGCCGCACCCGCCCCCTGCGCTGCCCACCCGCTCAGATTTCACCAAACCCTCAGCAAACATCTCCCAGGGCCGCCTCCTCCGGCCAAACCTCCTGGCTCTCCTTCCAGCCCGGCCGACTGTGGGAACAACAGGAATTTGGCCATTGTGGTTGTAAACAAACGAGCAGGAGCTCGGCCGGCTTTGGTTTGGGAACATTTTTGCCAACCACGCGAGCCCTGCAGACCCCCTGCACCCCACGCACCTGGGCGGCTCGCACGTTGACGTCCCCCTCCTTCAGCAGCCTCATCACCACGGCCATGTCCTCGCTCGTCTCGGCGGCCGCCAGCGGGGTTAGCATCACGGCCGTGTAGCCCGCTCGGTTCGGCAGGTCCAGGCGGCAGACCCCTGGCAGGGGCGGCACAGCGGGGGCGAGAAGGGTTCAGCCCCGCCAGGAACCACCCAGAGGAGGGAGCCGAGGGAAGGGAGAGCAAAAGGGAGACGCGCGATGTGTGGCGTGGAAGGATAAGGTGGCTGTGGCCGCAAGGCCAGCAGTGCTGCCTGCACTGGGGGGAAGGATCTGACCGAGAACCGAAGCTCGGTCAGCAGCAATTTTCATAGTTATACAGGATTGAGCCTTATCTGCATTGCATATCCATTCATTAAGGGTCTTGTTAGCACAGCATTAAACGACCTTTATGTATGTTGCTACATTTAATTATAATTCCTGAGGTCAACTCAATTAACTTTGATGACCAAATTATAGCCTAAAACAAAAAATGATAGTGGATAATTTTATGCCCTGGGCACCCACCAGGTGTGGAGCTGTTTGTTTTACCTCCTCAAAGGAGGGAGCAGCAGAAAGGTGAAGGTCCCCTAAGGGCGCTGCACACCTCATCTTGCCACGCTTTGCTCACCACTGGTGTTTAGCACCGCTGGCTCAGAGGAGCTCTGGAAGTATTTTCTAAGCTCTGTCCTGGTGGCTGGCACGTCCACAGGGGATTTGGGAGCTCAGCGCCATCGTGTGCATTGCCACCAAGAGTGTCTCGACAAGGAGCACTCTCTGCTGAGCCTCTCGGCACCAAAAATCTTAGAGTGTTTTATACTCTGGGATTTCAGGCCTGGTTTTTAATCTGTTTAATTTCCAGGCGAGGCTCTTATGCTGGCAGTCTGACCACCGGATATCTCCACAGCTAATCACTGAAGAAATGGATGAATTTCATAGCAAAATGCAGTTTTTACTCTGAGGCCTTTCTCATGCTGTTCTCAAGGACTTAATATATTTTTTTTTCAAATTGAAGGGCCTGTGTCCAGCTACAAGGATCCCACTGGCACATGGTCTCCAGAAGCACGCTGCTCCCCGTGTTTTGGGTCAGGGCAAGCTCCTGTGACAACAAGCCAGCAAGCCTGTGACAACAATGGGCACATAGATGTGTATGATAATATGCCATTTCCCTAACATTTAACGATTGTCTTGCCCATGAAAAGAGGCCAAAGTGCCTCTATTCTTTCTGAAAGTGCGTGCATTTTTTTTCCCCCAGTACACTCTCAGCTGAAAGTCTCTTTCTTTGCAATGCGAGCTGAAAGTTCAATAGTTTAAAATGCAATTTTCCTGCAGTGCTGTGAGCTTTGTTACACTCGGGTCTGAGCCCCCAGCGCCAAGCCACAACATGGCACTGGCTGCTACAAGATGCTGGGGGAGCCCCTGGAGGGACCAAGCAGTGCAACCATCCCATCCGTTCCCCTTGCCCACAGCAACCCTGAGCCATTTCCAAAGCCCTCAACACTAATGAGCCTTAATGCTCTTGATGGGCCTCAGCTGGGACCCTCACACACACCCATGAGCTATGCAGGAGGGTGCTGGTCTCCAGCTCACACACATCTCCTGGATGGACCATGGATGGCCCCATGCTTGTCTGCTGGAAGGCTCCCAGGCATGTCGGTTGTAGTTGGTCCCCAGCCCACCTCCCTCTGCTCCTGACTGGACTTCCCGGGGGGACCTGAGACCCCATTCACCATTTGCCATGTGTCGATGGACCCCGCTACCTGGCTCTGCCCACCACGGTCAGGCCCAGTGGGACCATGCCCTGTCAGTGAGAGCAACACAAAATGTCCTCCGCACCCGTACCCAACAAAAGCCATTGCCAAGCAGAGCGCTGCTGCTCCTACCTGTGTCCAGCAGGAGCTTTGCAATCGGGAAGTTGGAGTGGGAGACGCTGTAGTGAAGAGCTGTGTTGCCGTTCCTGTCAGCCAGGTTGACCACCGCCTCCAGGAGCTGCGGCTGGATGGCTCCCAGCGCCTGGAGGTAGGCTGCGACCGCCTCGGGGCTGGAGGACTTGCGACTCGACACCCGGAACCACTCCTGGCAGACGGTGCTGAGGACGTGCCGCTGCAAACGCCACCGTCACCTTACCCCCGGGCTCTGGGCGAGCCAACACCCGCTCCCCGCCTGCCCTGGTGTCTCACGTGCTGACCGTGTGGTGAAGCACCTACCCGTGACCCAGCCTAGCTCTTAAATTAATTCCTTTTATCAAAATAAAAGCAATAAAACACCCAAAAATTGCTCCACCACCTCAAATCCACAGTGACCACTGGCCCTCCAGGGGCGGGTCAGGGCTGTCCTGCCCCAGGAGCAGCCAGGCCGCAGTTTGGGGCCTGCACCCCACATGGCACAGACCAGGCTCCGGACAGTCTCCTTCTCCACCTGATACAGCAAAGCACCTCATGAGAGAACCACCCTTAAAAAAAATAAAGTCCAAAATATGTTAAAGCTTAATGAGCAGCCACTGGAACCAATTAGTCACGGGGAGTCTCCCTGTAACTGTGTGTACTGCCAGGGCCATCACTTCTCAGAGGGGCTGAGCAAATTGCTTGCTGTCCAGATGGAGAAAAACGGGGGAGAAAATGGTGCTGTGAGTGGATTTGGAAGCATGGTGCTAAAAATCCCTTCCCAGCAGAGCAGAGGGGTTGTCATCCTGCAAACCTGCCGCTGCCCTGGCTCCTCGCCCTGCACCACTTTGTCCTGTGCTCTGGCATCTTCCAGCCAGTATTTAGCTTGTGGTTTTGTGATTGCTGTTATAACTTAAGGGGGAAAGGAATTTCCTGTGGTAACATGAATGAGTAATCAGAGAAAGCTTTCATCTTCTTCTTCTTCTTCCCCCCCCCCCCCCCCCCCTTCCTTTCTTTTTGGCTATTCTAAACCAACTCAGAGGTTATCCTGTCCCATCTCCTTACCAAGCTGTCCATGGCATGGTAGGGCACAGCCTATAATGCACCGTTAGGATAATCTTATCCATTAAACATAACAGAGAGTGGGAACTGCATTTGAAATTTGATTGAAAAATATCTGTACCAGATGCTTGTCGCTTGTGGTCCTTATTTCTGAGAGGTGCTGGCTGAGCAGCTGGCAGTCGGCAAGGAAATCTTCCAAGGGTTTGCATCTAGAGGGAAAATACTTTTGTAAGCCCAACATGAAGCAGAACTTGCAAGTGGCATTGAGGCAGGAAGGATATTGTGCAGTTTAGGTCAGAATACTTTAAACGTTTATTTAAGCACTTAACTTTAGGGACACAGGTTGTCCCATTGACCTGAATCAGATTTTAGATACAAAGTCAAGCACTTTTTAAAGTCTTTAAGTCCAGAGTCTCATATCTGTACGAACTTCATCTTTTACAAGAATCCTTAAGCTGGAAAAAGAAATTTTATCCCTGAATCTGCAAAGCACTTGACTTAGAAAGTTTACTTGAGGAGGGAGAAATGAGCTAATTCTCACCAAATATGACTCACTCCGCCTTTTCCACAATCAACTGTTGGGCCTGAATCAATCCCCACTAGATTGTGTAGTAACTCAGAAAATATTTAGCTCTTTAAAAGCCTTTTCCCGTGTCTCCAGAAGCCAACAACTGCCTTTCCACTGAGGACATGAAGCACCATCCCCAGCCCTGCAGGAGTGACCAGACAAAGTGCCATACCTCCTGGGGTTTTAGAAATGCCATGGAAAGCACGCTCACTCCTCGGCTTTCTGGTTACCTGTCAGCCTTGTGCTCAGTGCCAGGCGTTGCTTCTGCCACAGGCTCCTGCAGGTCATCATCTTCACGTCTCTCCTGCGAGGAGGTGCCTGATGAAGCCCCCTTGCTTTCACCTCCACCTTCCTCCTGTGTGGGCTCCAAACCGCCAGCTCTTCTCTCAGTCTCGCTCTCCGCGTCCCCCTCCGATGGGCTGTCTTCGCAACTTGTGTCTTCGCTTGAAGTCGTTTCGTAGCTATTTGAGGACACCACATGTTACTCACTCCTCTCCCATCGGCAACCACAGGGCCTGACCAAGACTCATTGAAGACACCCCCTGACTCCAATGGGCCTTGGATGAAGCCCGGTGTGATACACAAGTTAGAAGGTTAGAGCCACAGCCAAACCTGGGGTTAGTCTTTTTTTGTCTTCTTAAGGCAGCGGGAGCACAATAGATGCAGTTAATTAGCAGCAGGCAAGGTTACTTCAAGGACTGCTTGGTTGGTTTGAAGGGATGGCCACCACACCAGCCCCAGCATGGCCAGGCGAGGGCTCCATGCCACCCACCCACCACGAGAAATATGGGCAGGTGGCATGTTTGGGGGTGGCAAACTTGAGGACCACTAGGCAAAAACCGTGCTTGCTCCTCCAGCAGGGACTTGAGTCCACCTTTCAAGTAGCTCTGCTAGAGACACCTCTCATGATTGTCCGAAAGTATTAATAACAATACTATTTTCCATGAGACAGAACATTTAACTCTGATGGATCCTTCTCAAACTTGTCAGGATTCCTCTACTTACTACACATTTTACCCCTACATTTCAGTGACTGTTAGTAGAAGCTCTACTCAACAAGAGTGAGTAAAACCTGATGAAGCCAAGAGCAGTAGCCACTGAGCTGGAAACTGGGTGGGGAAGTACCTGTGAGCAGAAACCAGCATTTAACCTTGCACACATAGCTGTGTGCTCAGCAAAGGGAAAGTGAAATTTCTGCCCTCTCCAATGCCAGCACAAGTGTTTCTTGGTAGAAGAGGTGCCCGTGCTGCAATCAGAGCTGCATCTACAGCACATGTTGTTGGATCCAGTTAGCTCAAAGGCCGAAGCGAATTCAATACTGGATACACAGGGAACTGCTTATTGGAGCACAAACTAAAATACAGATCTCCTTCACCCCAGGACAATTCCTTGTTTACTGATCGTTTTTTCTCTCTCCCAGAACCAACTTTTGTTGGCCGTTGCTGGAGTGCAGGGGTAGGTTAGTGGCAGCGTGCCCACCCAGGCAATGCATACCTCCTCCAAACCCACCCAAGTTAGTGGACATCGTCCCATGGGCCCAGCTGGGTTTGGATGAAGCCCGAAAAGATTGGTGTGCAGAGTATCGGTCCCCAGGGGTGTCTCTTAGTGCCCTGAAAACACCAACATCCTGGTCTTTTCTACAGGGTTACTTACAGGTTATCAGGTTAAAGAAGGGATAAAAGAGGCTCCATTTCAAATGGCCTTTTAATCAAGAGGTTTGGAGAGGAAAAGAGGAGAAAAAGAATGACTTCTTCAGCGATACAGAGGACGTTACATGTTAAAAGGCAGTTTTATCTTCTCAGCAGATGCTTACCCACCATTTACCCCAACAAACTGAAGATTCTTTTTGGTCCCATTGCCTCCTGCATGGAAACCATAACCCTTCTTTTTCATGATAGATTTAAGACTTGTGGTTGGAGAGATTTCTAGCAAAATACAAAGTAACAGATTAATTAAGCAGTTGTGCCATAATTATCAATGATTATTCGCAACCTGTAGCAACAAACTACAAATCATAACCGTAAGCATCTTAGTACTTCATCTTACAAGATTCTTTTTACACCTTGCAAAAAAGCTGATGTATCTGGCCACAATCTGAACCTGCCTGGACACCTTAAAAATACAGGTCTCAAACATCTTCAAGTGGCTGGGAATAGAAAGTGACTGGGAATTATATATGTGTTCTGCGAATATAAGTAGGCTTTACTCTTGTAATATTTTTTTTCCCAATATTTATGTTACAGCCCCGCCCATAATACTATATGGATGAGTCTTTCCATCGGAGTTTGAATCGTCTCACTACGTATTGCTATTACAGGTCACAGCTATTTGTGAGGTCCTTCTGACAGTGAACAGGGAGCCTTCCGTTTTGGATTCTCAGCTTTATAAAGCTAAAATTATTCTGTTTGAACAGCTGTGTGACTGGGACAGGTCTGTTCCCAGCCTAGCTGCTCAGTTCGCTTGAACTGGTTCTGGTTCTGGTGAACTGATTTACCCCAGAGCATCTGATCCCTGCATGCTTGCAAATTGAGGTGTCCAACTGAGAAAAATGGCAAGCGGGGTTATTTGATGGAACAGCCACAAGGATGGCCACTTTTGGAAGTGATCCTTTGTATGACTGAGTCACAGCTTTTATCAGCTTTTACATATTTTTGTTTGCTTTTTAATTTATTTATTTTAAGGTCACATGGCTTATGAAGACAGGAGATTTGCCTTCCTCAAACATACATTTTTAGGAGGGGCTATTTCTGATCTCTTGCATACTTGTTACACCTCTGAGCTCCACTGCATTGCACCTGCCTGACGCTCCATTAAATGGGGAGAGATTCAGCCCGGACACGTTGAAACCTATGCCAATGTTATTTACCCAACTGTTGATAGTGCGTGTTCGAATTCTCCTTATCTGCTGGCCTCTGCGTAGAGTAGGCAGACAGCAACGAGTTTAAGGAATTAACTAATTGGTTCTGGATGGAGCTGAGCTTGGAGGCCGGCTGTTTGATAGCGCTTGCTAGCTCGGGGTAGCCATGCTCCAAACACATCCACTGCTCCTGCAGCAGCTCCTGGATTTTCTTTACATATTGGCCTATGGGGTCAACAGCAGGGAAATCTTTGTGGTCAGGGTGACCATCATCTTCCATCCCATCTTCAGTTTTATCTTCATCGAAGCCTGCCTTGGTTTTGCCTGTGTTTGAGTCAGTTTTTGTTGCTCGATAGCTTGCCGCAGTCGCTGCATGAGCAGTGAGACTCTGGGTATCGTAGTTATTTCTCTGGTTTTGGTTGTCATCGCTGAATTGCTCGTCAATCTTCAGCTCAGTTAAGCACGGGGCATGAAAGCCAGGCTCCAGGTCAGCTTCGGTCTCTGTAAGCTCAGCAAAATGTCCAGGTCCCTCTGTGCCACCACCTGCCCATCCCTGCTCTCCCTGAGCACTCACCTCCACCGCCCGTGAGTTCATGTTGTCTGCTCTGTGCACACCGCACCCGATGGATTTGGTGGAGAGCGGGATATTTACATTCACACCCTTGTCATGGGCTTCCTTGGAGCCATTCACGTGTGAGGGTTCGGTGTTCACCGCAGCGTCGTAGTACTGCAACGTGCTGCTGCGCCGCCCAGATGGTGCCGTGGCCACTTGCGTGTTCTCCCGGCACAGCTGTTCTTCCAGCTGGGCTTTGGAGCTGGCCAGTAACTTGATGCTCTTCTCCTTTTCCTTGATCTCATGATCCTGCTGCTCCAACACTGCTCTAATCTGCTCCAGCTCTTCTTTCTTCTTGCTCAGCTGTTCCTCCAGCATGGCAATCTGCTGCTTCAGAGCGGCGATCCCACCAGGCTCGCCTGCCTCTCCTCCCCGCTCCTCGTCCTCTTGAGTGCGGGCACCCCCGTATTCATCTTCCTTCAGCACACTTGGAGCGATTTCACTTATGCTTTTCTCCACTCTCCCAGGGCTCACGCTTCCCTCTGCGAGCTGGGGGGCACCCGGCGAGGCTGGCACCGCGTCGGCAGCATCGCCCTCCTCGGCCCCGCTCTCCACCACCACCTGCAGCTGCTGCACCGCGGCGTGCTGGCCCTGCCATGGGGGCTGTGCGGGTGCCCTCTCCTTGGGGACCTCCCCGTGCCAGTTCTCCCGCACGGGGCTGCCTTTCCCTGGCTGCTCCTGCTGCTGCAGGAACGAGTCCTGGGGCAGGCTCGAGGTGATGCCGTCGGGTGAACGCAGCGCGGGACGAAACGTGCTTTCAGGGCAGCTCTCATTGTCACCAGGCTGGGAGGGTGACCGGAGGGGACACAGCCCGCACCCATCCCCAGCCGGGGGCTGGCCGGGCGGCAGCGCCGCGGGCATGCTGGAGGCTCGCAGCAGCTGCGGCCGCCCCTGGAGCTCGTCCTCCCAGCGCACCAGCTCAGCATGCCGCCGCGTCTCGGCCAGGAGGGCTTTCCTGCGGTAGCTGGGCTCCTCGCCGGGCACGGGGGGCCGCGGCGTCTCCTCTGCCCCCAGCGATGCCTTGCGCTGTGCGCGGCACGAGGTGGCCAGCCAGCCTGGGCCAGCGGCGGCCGCGTACCCGCGGGAGCCGTTCTCGGGCAGGCTGAAGTTTCGGGGCAGCGTGCTGAATTTCGGCTGCTTGGCTTTGCGGTGGATGTGGACCCTCCTGATGGTGTTCCCTTTCTCAATGTCGTCCACGTACTTCAGGAAGTCCAGGTCCAGGTGGAAGCCGTACGGCGTCTCCACGGAGTAGGGGAGGCTTCGGGGCTGCTGCCCGTCCCCGTTGGGCTGGGGCGGCTGGCCGGTTGCTGAAACAACCATGGGGAAAAGAAAAAAGATTGAATTTTGGAAAGCTGCTAGATCAAAAATAACATGAATTAAGTAGGTGTTCAGAGCAGGAGGGAAATGACCACGACAAGCTCCGCTTTGACACTCCTGGCCCTAGTGTGCATCTACAGAAAACAGTTAATCTACAGTATTTCTGGTAAGAAAATTACTTCCGGGCTTGGTTTTTTTTTTTTTTTGGTGTGGGTTTTTCAAGAAACGAACAAGGAAACAAACATCCCGTGACGGCCGTACCATCTGTCTTCTCCATGGTGTGGTCTGGTCAGGCTGTCAGTGCCCCATCCTCTGACAAGCTGCGGCAGATGAGCTGGTTCGCCCTTGAAAAAAAAGAAACAATTTTAATGTAAAAAAGCCCCATCATCTGAACTTAATCCATCCTTAAAGCCTTCCACTTCTTCACAGGACCCCCCTCGCTTCCTGTGCTCTGCAGCCTGGCTGTGCCTGCTCAGCACTTCCAAGCGTGCTCGAATCAATAGCTCCTTCGCCGGCGGGAACCACTCACAGCCACATCCCAGGGAGCTCCTTCTGATGAAATATCCCTGCATTATGGATGGTTTTCACTGTGAAAGAGAATGGAGAGGTGTTCAGGAGAATTTCCGTTGGGTTTGAGAGATGGCACAGGGGCTCTTTGCTGATTGCTGTAAGCTGGATGTAGTCTGCAACAGCTATCCTACATAAAATATCATCTCCTCTGAAAACAGCACGGGATATAAACGACACACAGAAGTGACTGGATTGCCACCTTAAAAAGAAATGCTTAACAACCAAAGATTTAAAGTAATGTTATAACAAAACTTAAAAAAAAGAGCATGAGACCTCACCACATTGCACTGAGACACAGACAAATTACGTTCCCATCAGGGAGGATCTTCGGGTGGAGATCTGCCTTTATTCCTGCTACGGGGCAAAAAAGTGAGTTTTTCTGTTGGAGATTTTCCTTCGAGCATCTAACACGGTTCCAGGCCAGCGAAAAGCTTCTTGTCCAAGTGCATCCCTGGCCCCAGGGGAATGGCAGGGCAGGGCCACGCAGCCCCCAGCCCACGCCAGGCTGGCCAGGCAGCTGGGAAGGTCGCCGGGGCTGCTCATTTCAGAGCCCCGCTCACATTCACCTCACTGACCAAACTCGCAGGGTCTGAATTCATTTTCTGCTCTTCGTGTTTTGCCTCCATAACCTCTAGCACTTGGCTGAGCTTCCAGGGCTCCCCACGAATGGGCTCAGGCTGCCTTTGCCCCTCGCTTTGCCTGATGCCGCACGTGTCTGGCCCCGGTCTCATTCGTCTTCCTGGGTTTGGAACTGTCTTTCAAGACCTCTGGCTCATTCCCCATCCCAGGAGAAGCTCTGCCTTGCTGGCCTTCTCCAGCCTGCGTCTTCCCAATTCTCTTTTTCTTACACGATCGTTTTTGCATTTTGTAGCTCCTTTTGTAGCTTTCTTCTGATGGAAACGGCGAGGTAAATGGGTAAGGGTGTACAGAGCACAGAGGTGCTGCTGTTATTCTCTTCTGGAAGCACTGAAATGACTTTTTAACTGCAACGTGTTTTAATGATGTTTTAACTACGACGGCGACCAGCCGGGAAAACGCCGTCACATCCCGCTGCGTTGTTAGCGTGGGATGGATGCTTGGAGAGATCAGAACCTGTCAGAGGAACCATCAGTTCTGTCCTTACGCCAGACAAGTTCATGGTCAGTTTATGGCCCAAATGGAAAGCTCGGAGGGTCCCCAAGGCAAGGAGACCACCAGCGCTCTCGGGAACACCTCCGGGGCCGGCACCTCCTGCCCCGTGGAGCCAGCGCCGCGCGGACCGACAGACGCCTGGTGCGTTCCTGAATTAATAGCACTTTTGCTATGAAAGGCAACGTCTTCTGTCTCCTGCCAATAAATAGCAGGCGCCAAAACAAGCACTAATCTCTTCCTCAAATGTGTTTTTTTTTTAAGTTTTCTGATTACAGTCAATTACGGAGCGATTAGGAATCCCAGCTACGGTCCGACCAGCCACATTTCACTCCTCTAGGTCGTTTACTTAGAGGGAGGGGAAAAAACAAAAGCCAAGCAATAGGACGCTTCTTAATATCTAGATAATTACACCTAATTGGTTCCTTTATGAACTGGCTGGGTCCCAACTCTGCAGTCCAAATTGCTGCTACGACTTTTCTCTTTTGACCGACCTACTCCAAAATCGCCTCGTAACAGGATGTGGAGCATCCCCGGCCAGCTCGTTGGTGCTCCTGTGTCCCCCTTGAGCCATCCAGGAGCAGCAGCAGCAGCACCTTGGCCCTCATGGGTGCACTCGGTACCTGTCCTGGTGCACGGCAATGTCCTCGTGCGTGGTGATATCCTCGTGCATGGATGCGTCCTCATGCACAGCGGTGTCCTCACCCACTCACCTCACCCCCTCGGCTCTGGGAGTGCTCGTCCTCTGGCCAAGACTCGAGGATGGGCAGCACTTTCTAGTAAGTCTCCATCCCGCTACGCTGAGCCTGGGCCAGGTTTGGGGTTTTGCTGGCTCTCCCCCTGAAGGACACCGCTTTGCTCTCCGGGCAGGCAGCATCGCACACGCTGCAGCGCTGAATTTCAGCTTTACTGGGCAGAAAGGCAGCGGGGACGGCCAGCCCAGGTATGAGTGGCGTTCCCTTTCTCAAGGCAGCACGAATATATACACAAAAAGGGAAATCGAGAAGGCAACAGCACTGACCGAAGGCATCTCATTGCCGCGGGCAGCCGCTCGCAGTGGCAATGCGCTGCCTTTTACACAGCTGTGCCTGATGCTGCTTCTTTGCAGCCACATTTAACCCTTCCTTCCCCTGCACCCCTCCCTCGCTGTTCAGCCCCCCCTCCCCGCACCAGCAGAGACGAGAGCAGCATCGCAGCCTGCAAGATTTACAGAGCAAATTAACTGACCCGCAGAGACGAACAGATACAGATTTCACTCGCTGTGAGCATCTTGCTGGTGGTTTGAAATGAGAACCATTTAACCCTGCGACTACAGCAAGCAGATAACTCACCCCCGCTGAGCAGCGCATTAACACAGCCTCATTAGCTCTAGCACAACATTATTTTTTTTAGCTCTGCTTGTCGTTTTCTCCTGCACTGCAGCAACCGGCGTTCGCACCTTGTTGCAGCAGGAGAATGTCCGCCAGGACGGCGGCGTGTCCCGTTACCTGCTCGTGCTGCCCCTACCACGCGTGCCGCCCTCCGAGGGCTCCGTCCCCGCGCTGCGGGCAGCGGCTGAGCGCGCTGTGCCGCAGCCGCGCGGCTCCAGTTGTTAGAAAGTTGGTCAGCTGACCGGTGACCTTGCTGGAAAAGCAAATACAAGTTTACGACAAGGAGCACAAAAGAGGGATTAATTTTCCAGCAAGCCAGCGCATCGATCTCGCATGACCTTCCTGAGGACAGTTCGAGCCTGCTGCATCAAATTAGCCACTTTTCACGGCGCGTTTATCTGTTCCACAAAAACACCAAGTGCTGCTTGGGCTACCACCGGCATGTCCCCCTTATCGGGAAAGATAATGTATAAAAAGGTCAATTATTAACGAAACCCCTCCTATTATACCTGATGCTGCAGGCTGCGCCCCGGGCTGGCTCTCCGCTGGCTGCGCTTCGCAGGCTGCAGGCATTAGTTATTCTGCTCGGCGCCGGGCGCGGAAACGCAAGCAGCTGCCACAATTAAAAGGCAGCCTCTTGATTAGCAGCCGCAGCGGGCTCGGCGTTGCGATCAGTCCTGCTGCAGCCCCGCTCCCAGGCACTGCCGACCGGAGCAGGACGGGGCGAGCGGCGGCTGCCCTGCTGCAGGGAGGCAGGGGCACAGCCCCGTGCTGCCGGGGCCAGACGAACCAAGCCACCCTTTCGCACCGGGGGTACTGGTGCCAGCTTAGATTTCGGGTGGGCAGCCAGCCCCCGGGGCAAACACGGCGTGCTTTTGCCTGCTCGTGATAGTGCACATCCCGCAGCTCCTGCCCCGGGGTTTCCGTAGGGCTTTGCTGAATTGCTGGCACCCCCAGGCTGGCAACAGAGAAATAAAAGTCAGCTTCTGCTCTGAAGTTCCCCAAACGTGGCGCTTTCCAAGGCGGAGTTTCGGGCAGCAGTGCCCGCTGACGCCAGCTGTGCCCGCACCCACGTGGACCCAGGGTGCGAACGGGCCGGGACGGAGGATGTTCGGCGCGGGGCTGCTCCACGTGCCGGCTTTCGCCAAGGACTGGCAGCACGAAGCGGGGCCAGCGCCCTTCCCTAGGGCGTAGCACAGTGTAACCAAAGCAGTCGTGTGAGCAGGGAGAATGCCTGGAGGCACTGCAAGGCAGCGCTGCCGGCACTCCGTCTGCTTCTTCTTACGCGACTGCAAAGCGGGATTTTGCCCGCCGCAGCTTCAAGAAAAGCAGAGCTCTGCCTTTGCAGGAAGCCGAACAGCCAGGAAACGTGCAGAAACGGAAGCAGCGCGGCCTTGCGAGCGCTCCCCGAGGCATGGACGGGTTAACTTGTACTCGAGAACCGCGGGACAAGCCCCGGAGCCTGCCAAGCGCCGTCCTTCCCACGCCGCCACCGTCGGCACCCATGGGTCAAAGCGAGCTTCGGAGCACGCTGGCTCGTTGAGTGCTTTCTGCAAGTATTTTGGGGCGGATTCCTCTGGTTTAGTTACACTTGCACGTCTTTTCTGAGCATATTGACGGGGGTTTCACCACGCAGAGCAGCAGGACAGAAAAATAAACGCCTTTCTGTACGGCACCGACTTTAAAGTAACACTCACAGAATTGGTTTTTTTTTCCACTGAAAAAACCTAGCAAGAAACTTTGGTTTGTAGCATTTCCTCCTTGCAGTCACACACATCAGACCTACATTTTCTGCCAGATTCAATCCCCATGGGACTGGAGAAGGTCTTCAGGCCTGTGTCCCCATATGTAAGCGGCAACTGCGACTGAACGGAGTCAAAAACACGAATTAATTAACGACGGACTGGCACTTGATGGACCTAGGGCACCCAGCCCTGCCTGCCTGCATGCTCCACCCTGCTGAGTACCTTGCTCAGAGCAGGAGACGGGCACATTTCTCCCGGGCCATGGTCCCGAAGGCCCCGCCAGAGCGAGCGTGGGGCTGTCGTGTGTTCAGACACCCAGAGGGCTCCCGCGTGCCGCGCTCTGGCCGCCTCTCACCTTGTGCTCACTCAGGACAGGGGACGGCGGTCTCAAACCGCTGCTGCCTCACGTTACGGCGTTTGCTCCGCAGGCTGCTCCCGCGGATGGCAGGAACCAGACGTCCCCGAAACACCCCCCCGGTCCCTCCCCGTCCCCGCCGGGCCCGCCGCAGCCCCGGGGTGCCGGATGCTGCGGCGGGGAGCTCTGCGACCGCTCGGCACCGCCGGGAAGCGCTGCACCCAGGCGGTCTGCGGGCTTGCACAACGCCTGGCGGGCACACCGAGCACGGACACGGCCTCCCTCCCGGGGAATTGCTGCCGGAGGGATTTTCAGTTCGGTTTCACCACACGGGAGGAAAAGCGGCGCGCTGCCAGTCGGCCGGGGGCACCCGCACGGGTGGGAGCTCCGGCACGGGAAGGAGTTTCCTTCCAGGCGGAGAAATACAAGTCTGAAAACTCCGTGGCACTAACTAAATGAAAGCAGTCTGAAGGCCCGGCTTGCCTTGCTTGTTGGTATAATTAAAAAGGTTCGTACAAAGGGCGAGAAAGCAGGATTCCAGCGTAAGCCATTTGCAGCCTCAGCGGCCAGAAGGTGGCTTGTGAAGGTCCCCGTGCCTCCGCTTGGAGGGACTCACAGCGGAAGCAGCGATGGACGTGCCTGCAGGAATGCTGGCAGCCGAATAATTCGCCCAGCACCACTTATTGAACATCCCGATCGCTTCCAGGGTAACTGTGCAGCCCTCTGAGTCCGGCGGCACTCAAACGGCCGCCCCAGGCGCCCTGTCAAACAGCGCACTGACGGTGCGGATATCCCGATTTTATTAAGCTGCTTATTGCTGTTTAATAACAGCAGCGAGCTCCCTGCCAGCACGTCCATTAGGGACGGTTCAGGACGAGACGGGGAGTATCAGATGTCCCCGCTCCCCCTCTTTTATGGCTCACCGGCTGGGGAAAATGATCACATCCATCCCCTGCTCTGATAACCTCTGTTAGCTGACCTTCAGCTTGCTCCAGCTATGGTCTCAGAAAGGCTTTGGTCTGTTCTCACGGTTTTATCACGTTCCTTGAACCTGTGGCATTCTCCCTGAGGTCTCCTTTCCCAGAGCCAGGTAACGCAAAAAAAAAAAAAAAAGAAAACCACCTGCAAACATGAATCCGAAGCGCTCCGAAGTCAGAAGGCAAAGAAATTCGGAAGTTTCTCATTTCTCGCGTTTCCTCTTTCTGCCTCAATCCCTCCACTTTGGAGGCTTCTGGCCCTGCCCAAGCTGCTGATTTCCTTCTCCTTGACCGGGGATATGTCGTCCTTCGCTGCCCCGTTACCAGGTGTGGCCATCCATGGGGTCAGAGAAGCTGGCAGCGACTCAACGACAGCGGGGGCTGTCCTTGGCTTGGCCAGGAGTTGGTGCCCCCCAAATTTGGTGGAGGAGGAAGGGAAGGGAGGGTGCCCTGCTGCGTCCGCTCCCCTCGGTGCTTAGTCAGAGATGAAAACTCTGCGTTTGTGGAACTGGACAAACCCACAGCGATACATAAATAACACTTCCTAACCCCACAGCCTGAGAAAACTCAAAAAAAAAAAAAAAGCGCGCCTGTGGTTGCCCAAAGCGAGCTGTGGAGCCGGGCTCTGCTGTGGCTGGCGCTGATAAAGGTCCCTCCATCAGCACATCCCATCAGCTTCAGGGTGATTAAACCCAGAGCAGTCTTAAAAGCCCTTCTGCAGCTACACGGGACCCCGGCCACTGGAAACCCCTCTGCAGGCTGACGGGGGCAGCAGGGGACGGACGCGCCACCGCCCCGCAGTGCCGGCGGGCAGGGGGGCAGCAGTCGGGGCTCTGCGCTGAGATTTTTGTCCCAGCTCACGCTGCCGCTCCCCTCGCTGGTGCTGAGGCGCGTGTTCAACGGAGGAATGGGCTGAAATTATAGATTTAAACCAAGCTAATTCAGAAGACCGGAGCCACCCCGCGTTTCACATTTCTGACTCCAGCAACCCTTCATTTTGGCAGCGTATTATCGTAATAACTTGGTCCAGCTTCGTTTTCATGTGAAACCTCAGATGCGTAGGACTTGCAGACTCCGGAAACATTAATTCCACCGAGGCCTAAAATAAATACGGATTAAGAAGGAGCTCTCTGCATCTGGTTCCTCCCCGTCGCTTTGTCTCGGAGACGGCCGCGTGCGAAAAGTTGGAGCTGGGACTCCTCGCTCCCGCGCCCCAGCCAGGCTCACGTGTTCTTTGGGACCGACCGAAACCTGCACCTCGCTGCTCCCGGCATCGCTCGGGTGCCAAAATCGGGTGGTGTGCGGGGCGAGCCCCTGCCCCTCGTCCCTGGGGGCTGGCCGATCCCTTTGCTTTGGACCCAGAGCCACAAAGACGTGCTGTGAGCCAGGAGCATCCCCGGCACCGCGACGTGCCGGGGGGAATCTGTACAAAACCTCCACGGCCGAAGCAGCGGGGCACGGCCCAGGTTCTCCCAGCCGTGGGGTTTGTCGCTGCTGTTTCTGTTCACAAATAACTTGGAAACTCTCAGAGCGGGGAACGGGAGGGCCCCCGTGAGCACAGCACCAGGCTCACTCGCTTTCGTATTCCGGTTTCAGGATTATTTTAATTTATCCACCACCTGATCGCTCCTCAACCACAAATTCTCATGCAGCGAGCTGCTCATCACTCAGGCTGTCATTCTGGCAGATGTATTTATTTCTGAAGTATTACAGCCGAAGCGACAGCTAATCAATCACGGACCTGAGGGCACGGGCTCCCCCCTCCGAGTTGCCGTGTCGGGGAAGAGATCAGATTTTTCCGCCAAGTCCATCCCAAACCGAACGCGAGCCACAGGGACGACTACGAAACGGGCGCGAAGGTGGACGCTGGTATTTCCCCCGGGGCTGCCCTTCGCCCTGCCCTCTGCTGCAGTCCCTGCGCTGCGCGTGATGGATTTTCGGATGCTCGACCTTTCACTCGGAGCTAAATATTTTATTTCTGGGTTAGCCGGCGGACAAAGGAAACGCTTCCCAGCAGTGCCATGTCCCACAGCTGCGTGCTGAGGGTTATGTCTGCGTGTCCTGGACGGAGGCACCGGAGACGGCCCCGTGCGGGAGCGCCCTTGGGGAGGTGCACATCACGCGGGGCAGCTGCCTACCGCCTCGAGCCCACTCGCGTGGCTCTCGCCGTCATTCCACCCTCTTGCTGCCGCCACCTCATGCCTCCCCGGGGCACCTGGGGGATCTGAGCGCCTGGCCTCTGCCACACGGACCTTGGTGACCCAACCGCCGTCCAGCCCCGCACGGCAGCGCCCTGCTCACGCTCGGCGGTGGGAGCCAGGCGTCTCGGCGAGCTCAGCACCCCGAAGCGCGTGCTGGGGTGGTCGCTGCAGGGAGGCTGTGCCCGCGCCTCCGCTCGCTGTGGGGGTGCAACGAGCGGGACCCCCGCTCTCGGCCCCCCCAGGGATGCGACGCCTGCGGCGGTACCGGACCTAGGGCCAAGCCCCGCGGGACAGCAGGCTCGCGGAACCGGAGGCAGCAAGGAGTTACGGTGCCAGGAGTTTCAGCGGGGAACGGGGAGAGGATGGAGGACACCGGAGCCCCCCCCCCCCCCCGCACCCCAACACCCCCCGGCAGCATCCCCGCGCGCTGCGCATCCCCCTGCGCGCCCCCAAAAAGTACCCCGGGCACTTCTCCCCGCCCCTCCCCGGCCCCAAACACGGCCCCCCCCGGGACCGCGACCCCCCGATCGCCCCCCCAAACCCCCCCCCCCCCGGCCCCGGCCCTACCTGGCAGCGGCCGTGCCGCGGCCCCGCTGCCTCCTGCGGGCGGCCCCGGGCGCGGGGGGGGCGGAGCGGGGCGGGCCGGGGGCGGGCACCGGGGGGGGCCGGGGGGAGCAGGACAGAACCGCACTTTTTTTTTCTTTTCCTCTTTTTTTTTTTTTTTTTTCCCTTTTTCCCCCTTTTTCCCCCCTTTTTCCCTCTTTTTTCCTTTTTTCCTTTTTTTTCCCCCTCTTTTTTTTTTTTCCCCCTCTTTTTTTTTTTCCCCTTCTGAATGTGTTACTGTGCTGGGTTCCTTTTTTTTTTTTTTTTTTAATGTTTTATTTATACTTTTCTAGCCCAGCAACCCATCCTGTTTGCACAGATGCAGATCAAAAGCAGCGGGAAGGGGAACCGGGGGCCAGGCTGCATCTGCACGCACTGCACCCACCCAGCACCACCCACCCCAACTGGTCCCGCACCTACACCCTAACGGGGTAACATGGAGAAAACCTAAAGGCGGCACGACATGAGCTCTGAGCCTCCTCGGGCATTTATCTCACTCCATGGGATCTCCCTGCTTGTCAGCTGCCCGCCCTCAGCTGGCCACTGGGCCAAGGTGCTGGGCCCTATGGTGCTGGGCCCTAAGGAGCTGGGCCCTATGGTGCTGGGCCTTATAGTGCTGGGCCCTATGGAGCTGGACCCTATGGAGCTGGGCTCTACAGAGCTGGGCCTTACAAAGCTGGGCCCTGCAAAGCTGGGCCCTACAGAGCTGGGCCCTACAGAGCTGGGCCCTATGGAGCTGGGCCCTACGGAGCTGGGCCCTATGGAGCTGGGCCCTACGGAGCTGGGCTCCACAGTGCTGGGCCCTATGGTGCTCGGCCCTACAGTGCTGGGCCCCGTGGTGCTGGGCCCCGTGGTGCTGGAGCTATGGGCTGCAGAATATGGCCCCTGGCCCTCATGACACCTCCATGGAAAAGGGTGAGGGGATGAGAGCCAGCACCCAGGGCAAGGTGTCTGCAGGCGAGCGGCATGGTCAGGGCTCCCCAAGCCAAGCTGGCAATAGTGCTCCCATCTCCCCATAGCTGCAAAGAGGTTTTTTTTCACCAGCATCACCATCTGTGGAGGTGGGAGATGACTCCCACACTGCTTTCTCCTCCCGTTCCCAAACAAACACATCCCGGCAGTGCAGCGGGGCCCTGAGTTTGCTCGGCCATCGCCCAGCCCCGGGCTCGTGCCCAGAGCCCCGGCGGGTCCCCGAGCCGTGCTGAGAGTGACGAGGCTCGTGCAGCAGGCACTTTGGGCACCTACAGGAAGCTCTTGTGGTCGCTGGCATTCGGCTGAGCTTGTGTTTTGTTCTCTTTTCCCAGGGGTTAGATTAAAATGCTAAAAAGTCGGGGGGGAGCTGGGTGAAGAAGTACAGCGGTGGCAGTTCGCAGCTCTGCACGCATCTGCGAGCGTGCCCCGCGAGGCCGGCAGGTTGACAGCAGATGCCCAAAAAGTGCTTTTGAGCAAACCAAATAAAAATGAGTTCCCCTTTTCAGTCATTTAGGTTTTACTCGCCCGATATCTCGGAAACAAAGAACCTCTCTTCCATGTACGCAATCAAAAGTGGAAATGTATGCGTGTAAAACTTAGTTTTAAAAAACCCCCTGTCCGGTTTGTCTTGGACAGGCCGCCCACTCCTAGGAAAGGTTGGGAGCCATTCAGGGCTTTCGGGATGTTTATTTGTCAAAGCCCCGGGCCCTTCACATTACTTCTGGAGCCAGACAAGCCTCTCAGAGGATTTTTTTTCCTGCTGCAGAAAATGCTGGGTGAAATTCCACGGGAAGAGGTCAGCCCGGCCCCTGCCGGCCCTGCTGCCCCAAACCCTGTGGCCGGATCCTGCCCGAGGGCTGGCACCAGCCCATGTTTTTAGCAGCCCCACTCTCAAAGGTTGATCTAAGAGGGGAAAACACCACAAACAACCAAACCATGCGTCCCTAGGGTCTTTCAAGCCCCGGCTAAGCTTTTGTTAGGTGTGTTTTTTAAGGGCTTGGCCATATCCCCTGCGGGTGGGGAGCGAGCAGGCGGGGCAGGAGCAGCGGAGGTCAGAGGTGGGGAAGCTGTGGGCGAGCTCCAAGCTCTTTAATAACTTTCGGATGCTCATAGCGGTGTTTTTCAGCACGAGCAGTGCTAACGTCTGAACCCGGTGTGTAGCATGTGCCACGCAGAAATTGCACATCCTTTGCCCGTATGGAAGCCGTGGCTCGCAATTGTCTTTAAAAGCAGCAGCGGTTTGGATGCTAGGGAAGGGGGTTCCCCAGGGAAATTGTTTTCCCTCGGGTGGTGGGATTCATTCCTCCAGGAGACCTGCCCTTGCCCGCTTTGCAGTGGGCTTTTCCCTGGCAGCTCTGAAGTGCAAACGGACAGGAGTGGGCTGAGGCTGGGAGGAAGAGCTTTTCTCCATGTGGCTTCCACTGTCTGTAGTGACAGGACCAGGGGCTGATGTGATCAAGTCCTCTTGGCAAGGCAGCCCCAAATCACTGTTCTATAGCACGTTGCACTTGCGCCAACATCCATTTTTGTAGTAAAAATGCAAACTGCTCCCCCTCGCCTGTGCGCACGAGCTCTGCCTTTTACGGTCTGCGATTCTAAATCCACGCTTGCTCATTTGGCATGGCCATGGGCTTCCACGGACACTTTTTGGTTGGTGCAAAGGGGCAAAAGGCTGCTGCAAGAAGGATCTCAGTGCTACAGGACTACCGCTATTAACCTAGTGAGGTGGCTCCATTTGGGAGCCAGCTGGATGCAGGGGGAAAAGCTTGGTGGGCAGCTGTGACCTCCGTGGCTGGGAGGAGAAGGTGAAACCACCAGGAACCAACCTCGTGCTCCGTCAAACGCCGACAGCCCAGTGCTGGGCTGTGCACGTCCGCTGATCCCCAGGCAGGGATGGAGAAGGCTTCTTTTCCTCACGGCACATGGGTGACTCTTGCACTGTTCAAACCAAAACATGTGAGCCAGCCTGTCAAATCAATTCGCTGCAGCCCTAAAAGAAATTGCTTTGTCTTTGCAAGCACAGCCAATAAATGGCATTGTGCAGAGCATGGTCAGCATCAGTGCAGCTGGAAAACATCCATTTACAGACCCCAAATCTACTTAGGGAAAGGGAAATTTTTATTTCAGTTAAACATGTATCTTGTAAAGTATAACAATCATTTTTTTTCCATAAATCTACTTTTATGGTTGTTTTCTGTTCCTGTTTTCTATCAGTCTGAATTCTGAATGCTGCTTATCTCTTAGGGTGTGATTGCGTTTCACGTTTCTGCACTAAAACAAGGGTAGAAAATACAGAAATATATACCAAATAACTGGATTTAGATGAACTTGAGCAGGAAATGTCTGCTGTGAGGCACAGGGAATGTCAGCAGGGCAGCTGGGTGGGAACCCAGGCAGGGGACAGCACCGGCTGGCTCGGCTGTGCTGGAGACAGTGACCGAGTGGGAGAGGCATTCAGTGCGTGGGCACATGTGTGTGGCCATGGCCCCAGGTTTTGGGGTGAAGCCGATCCAGCTCCACATGTGTGCACTCTTCACGTGAAAGAGACCACACAGGTTGGGTACCTGGAGGCTCGGGGGCCGTTTTCCCATAAAAGCGTTTCCTCCTGCCCCCCTGTGTTTCCACCCTCCACCCCAAAGGATGACATGCAAGCCCATGTCATCGAGCCCATGCCATCACCACCGAGCTGCTCCTACGTCCCTTCCCATCACAAATGCTTTAGTAAAGTTCCTCTTTTACCGGGGTGATTCAACTCGTCTCACCTCAAGCACGGTGTCTTTGGCAGTAACACCGTGCTGTGTTGTGTTTTAATGTACCTGAAGCGTCCAACGAGCATCACGGCATCCCACCTCTGCGGTCCCCTCTGTGGTGTGGCCACACCAGGTTCCTGGAGGGCCTGCTGTGGTTTCCTCACAAACTGCAGAAATGGCTCTCACCAAACTGAGTGCCTGAAGTTTGCTTTTTTACAAGCAAACCAACAAATCCAGCTCACCTGGATGTCTCACACCTCCGCGTGTGGACGTACCACCCAGGTTTGAGACGAGCGATGGCATCTGGTCGAGGTGGGTCCGTGCGCGGAGACGCTGCCAGCAGATGGTGCAAGAACGCTCGGGTCTGTGTTCTGCAGGGTTTATTTCCTCCTGCTTCGGCTTCCCGAAACGAGTTACAGCTCGGGGAAACGCTATCCCGACTTACGAAAAGAGACAAGGAGAGATTGTATTTTTATTGTATTTTAATGACGGTTTGCAATACAGCACCTGGCTTCTCATTTGTATTCCAGCCCATAACGGAGAACGGCGCTTCTGCTACCAGCGGAGCTGTGGAGCCAGATGTTACACTCATCTGAGCAGCAGCCTGCAAGTTGTGAAATAAAATATGCCTAGGCAGACAAAAGATGGGGAAAATACCCCTAACAATGCAATGGGACTGCTTATAGGACATATTTTCTGTTTTTTCCCTGCAGTACAGGACTTAGCGTTCAGAAAGACGCAAGGCGAGGGGATCTGTCTGGGACCTGCTCACAAAACCCTCCTGCGTTTGGCAGATTTTCAGTGCACTGAACCCCACACGTGTTATTATGATCTAACCTGCTTTATCTCTATGTTATGGGTGTCAACATTGTTATTTTCTTAGGTATAATGGATGCACATGCAACTCGAGGACGTTCACAGATCTCATCCAACTGTGTTTTCTCCTAAGAGAGAAACAAGAGCCACGGCCGCGTACTGCCTGCGCTATCAGGAGCAATGGATCCTGATCTCAGCGACGACAAACTGCAGCACGGAGGAGCACGTTGCTGAAAAGCTGATGTTTGTGTACTGAAAAGCTGATGTTTTGTGGCTCAAGCCTCCAGCTGAAGTTTGCCATTTGGCAGCTGAAACAAACAGGAGCTCGCTGCAGGATTTACTGTGGAGTTTACAGAACCGTGGCAAGTTCTGATTTATGGTTTCCTGCATTTCCTAAAGTCTGTATCTTTAAGGGTGCCTAATCTGAAGCTCTTTAGGCAACAGCTGGCCACACTCAGGTCAAACTTTCTGGGTAGGTTTTAAATGGAAGGGACTGGAGCTGGTGTAACTCCTGCCTCCCTTCCGGTGCCCGTGCCCTGCACAAGCGGCTCTGCTCTCAGCATCAGCCAGGTCTGGTGGGGAACATCCCATGGCCAGGATGAGACGGCAGCTCTGCTCCTGTGGACACCAAGCTGCACAAACTGGACCTCCCGAGTTACTGGAAACTGGGCAAAGCCCTGGTGAGTCTCCTCTTTTAAAGGCTCTGTGTTTCTACAGTGGCCAGATTGTTCCCAAGTGCACCCACGTGGTATTTTCTGGTCAGTATTCTCATTCTTGTGAATGGTTTCTTATTTTTCCAGCCGTAGGGCATTTATCTAAGAGCTGTATTCCTCAAGAATGAAATAGATTTTGCGATTGTGACTGCTAGAGAGCCAAGGGCAGGTTTCAGATCTTCCTGCTCTGAGGTCCCTAGGAGATGCCGGACCTCTAATTCATGTAGCTCAGGAACAACTCGAGGTCGTGGGGCTTTTCCCCTGCAGGGGACAGTGCTTTGTAATGGAGCCTTCCTCCAGGAGTCCCCCAGATCCCACCCCCTGGGAATCTGTTCTTTCCAGGCATTTCATCTGGTTATTTTTGGCTGTGTCTGCGGAGATTTCTAGTTTCCCAGTGCAGTCATTTTTGTAACACATGGCTGCAAAGTCGATAGCACTAGACATAATTTAATCTTGCCCATTTGAGTGTCTCAGGACCATACACACGCAGTTACTGCCTCTTGCACCTGCTCCCTCGTTGGGCCCTGTTCGAAACACTCCTTCACTGTAAGAAGCCCGAGCTGCGGAGGCTCTAGACAACAGCTCCTTTATTGAGCTTGCTAAGCCGCCATAAATATTTAATTAGGTGTTGCTCTATTTCTGGAGAGATAGAGAAAAGAAACCAATTTTCTTACATTTAAACAGAACACCACCCCGCTGGAGAGACTTCCCCGCATTAACTGGTGACAGCGAGCCATATATTAAGAGGGTGCATAAACATTTGTGCGAAAGGCTGGCGAAGAGGAGGTTTCTCCCAGGTGTGGTGGTGTTGTAGTTGGTCTGATCACCTGGTGCGGATAGCCCGCCTCTGCTGTGTCCTTGATTTCTTGTCCTTGGCTTTCCACCCAAAAAACCCTCATCTCCGTGACATCTCTCTTCATCTTGCTGATTCCTACTCAAGATCCATCTGAACATTCCCTCTGTCCTTTTTCATGGTTAAAAATAAATAAATAAAGAGATTAAAGAAGCAAATCCTAAAATGCAGTAACTGCACTGACCTCAAATCATTATTTGATGTCATAGAATTAAAATTAAATGCACTAAAATCAATAGTAATTAATGTTTTAATGAATACAAAATTTAGTTTAAAAATATGCTCTTTGTATCATGAACAGTGAGGGAAACTTAGAGATATTCTGGATGAATTATCTTTTTTAATTATATTGACTTTAGAAACCAGAACTAACTTACAAGTAAAGATTAAAAATTATGTTTGGTTTGGTCAAAATAATGATGATGGGGAATTAGCAGTTTGTAAGCATGTTAAGGGAGAGAAATTATTTAGGGCAGGAGAAGGTTTATAAATGATGGGGTGGAATTACCACTAAAAAAGTCCAACACATTCAGGAGCAGACCTGACACCAAGATGTACCAGGCTGCACCTCAGACTCATCAAAGCATGACACAGAAGCATCCCTGAATGGGAGTGTTTGAAAACAGAGCACGCACTGGGAAATAAATGATTGGTAAGGTTGTTCTAAAGGTGTGCTGACTAAATATCTGGAGAGGTACCTTATTGCTTGTACTCAGCAGATAATACTGGCTGTGTGACAGATGCACTTGATTAAGATAACCGTTATGTCCATTAAAACCGAATTGACAACTTCATCAGCCAAATAAAATGTAATACATAAAACAAAAGCCCAGAATTACCATGGGCAAAACTGTAGACACTTCCAGTCTCTGCAAAAAAATACTTTCTGCTAATGTCTCCCTTCCCTGTTTCACTCAGTTACTGCACCTGAAATGAAAACCATGTAAACGTTCACAAGCCTACCTTTAAGCCCAAAGCTAAGCCTTCTGAAGTCACTGATGCTATTTGTATTCACAAGTGTACCTAAAACTCTCTTAAACACTGGTACATGTGGATCAGGCTGTCAGATTGTAAAATCTTTGGATGTAAATGGTCTTGTATCGTGTTTGTTAAAGCAGATAGCAAACCACGCACTTGACAGGGTAGACTTTTATTGAAATGCAATACAAATAAGTAATAAACCGCCTCAGTCGTGCCATTTGACAGAGATGTGCGAGGAGCGCTGCCATATCAAACCCAAGGCTGCCTGGAACGACCGGACTCCTGCCCTTGGAGTTTACTCCAGCTCAGGATTGATTCAAGGTCCAAACGCTGACAGATTTCACCCCATCCCAGTCACATAGCCCTGTTACTACCACGGTCCTAATTGCCCAACAGCTCCCAGCTCTTGTTGAAGGCGCTGCTCAGCTGGCCACTCAAACGGGTAGCATGAAGCAGATTTAATGAAACACGTTATTAAGGAACCAAGCAGTAACGTGGCTTTTGGGCACCACCCACCTGGACAAGACTTCCTGACACTTCTTGTCTCGTACAAGAGAACCTCTTCAGAGCTGGGTGTCTATTAGCTGGTGGGGTCAACAGAACCCATACAGGATCTGCCCACAGGTGCAGTGCAGGGCAGCAGACCCCAGACCCCTGAGGCACTCGGACAAACGCGAAATCCATTTAACTTCCACTGGGAGCTTGCTATCCAGCCAGCTTTGAGGCTTTGTATGTCCCACTAGACAGGTTAATAAGATTTTAGCTCAATATGTACCTTGAGACTCTGAACCTTGGTTCCTCGGGTGATGGGCCTGTCCGTATGCAGGCATATGAGTGTATTTTGCCCTGTAAGTGATAGCCAAATACGTGTAGCAAGTGTGTGCATGACTGTCAGAGTATCTATCGCTTCTGCCATAATCCAAATATATATTTAAGGAAACTGATCTACAGTAATAATTAATTCATATAGCGAGGTAAAAAAAATCCAAAAAGATCGCCAAGAACTTTTCAAAATTAAACGGCTATAAAAAACACTCTTTAGTCTAAGAGCCAGGCTTCTAATTTTGTTCTATCACTTACACATCTGACACAGCAAATTGCAAAGTTATACATTGCTGTGCAGGAAACCCAAAGACATAAACATGAGCGACTGGGGAGCTGCCTGAAGGGATGGGAGTAAAACACAGGCACGTGGCGAGGATGGGGTCAGCACTAACAGCTTTCGGAAAATGGTGTGGAGCTAAGGCCAATGCCTGGGCATGGCTGAAAGTCAGTTATGAAGCTAAATGGGTAAAATATCTTAGTAAGTAAGATGGAATTTTTTTACCAAAGTTTTCCCGTGAGTCACAGATGTGATCTAAATGAACAAGTGTCCTGGCTTACCAGGCTTTTCTCGTAACGCAACTGGTAACACCAGTGCCTAAAAGCTTTGCGTGCCACACAGAACTCCTTAGTTCTCAGATAAAAGGTGAACCTTTAAAAGATTTCTGACATTTTGGAGCAATATTCAATTACATAGCATTGTAGTGTACAGACCTAATATAGCCAATTTATGCTTCATAAGAAATATTTACTGTGGTGACATTGCCATATTTCTCCCATCTCACACGAAGTCCCACGAGAGAATAGCTGTGAAAAATGGACCTTATAAGGAGTAAATATGGACCAGTTCTCAGAGCCCCCCAGATTTGTGAAGTATGCGAGCAGCAATGGATGTGCAGGCAAGAGCTTGTGATTCTCAGCATGTGGAGCCACGGACGAATTACTGACTAAACAGGGCGGTTCTGTGTTGTGCAGATGTTCGTTTCGTGTACGACTGGCGCTGGGTTAGAAATCAGTTTAATTATTTTTATTAAAAAGTCCGAACGCTCGCTCCCCGCCGCTGAGGCAGCCGAGCTTCTCCTCACAGCAGGCAGCTGCCGCCCCCCCCCCCCCAACCAGCCGCGCGGGGGCGCTGCGGGCCGGCCGCCGCCTCACGGCGCCTCCCGCTGTGATTGGCTGAGGCGGGGAGGGGCGGGGCTTCCCTTGGATCAATCCACCTCCGCCTCCGGAGGGGGGGGGGCGGGGGTGTCCTTGCGGAATGGTTCGGCCCAGCTGCTCCCCCCCCCCCCCCCTTCCCCCGGCGCGAGTCCCGGGCCTTTGGCTAGGCCGTTGCCAGCGCCCGCGCGCGCTCAGGCAGGACCCCGCGGGCTGCCCGCCGCACTGCCTGACGGCGGAGACAGCGGTTCGGCGCCGGTACCGCCGGCAGAGCGCTCGCTGAGGCATTGCTTTGCCTCCCCCGCCCAGCGAGCGGGTGAAGCCCGACGGCCACCATGCCCCCGCGGTGCCAGCGAGCCTCGCCGTCGGCTCCGTGTCGGGCGTTTGATCCGGGCAGCCCGCGGCGGCTGGGCGCGAGGAGCGCGGCGGGCGGGGGTCCTGGCGGCAAGGCAAACGCGCCAAGTTTCCCGTGGCGGGGCGGGCGGCGCGGCCGGGGCCCGCGGTCTCCATAGCGACGGCCCCCGGCGGGCGGGGGCGGCGGGGCCGTGACGGGCCGGGCCGGGCCGTGACGGGACGCGCAGGGCCGCCATGTAGCGGTGAGCGCCGGGACCGGGCTGAGGGGCCGGGGCGGGCCACGGGGGCGGTGGGGCCGGGGCCGTGAGGGACGGGGCTGAGGGGCCGGGGCCGCTCCCAGGGTGCTGGTGCCGGTCCGACGCCGCCCCGTGTGTGCCCGCCGCAGGTGGCGTTTCCCGGCCGGGAAGATGCCCGGGGTGCTCCCCAGCGAGAGCGGAGCGGCGTTGCGGGGCAGCCCGTCGAAGCGGAGCCGGCTGTCGCTGAAGCTGTTCCAGAAGAAGGAGGCCAAGCGGGCGCTGGACTTCGCCGAGCCGCAGGACGGCGGCGGGAGCAGCCCCGAGCCGCGGGGAGCCGACGTGTGCGTGGGGAGCCGGGGGGCGGGGGGCGGCGGCACGGCCGGGCTGCCGGCGGCTGCCTCGGGAGGTTCAGACAAAGTTTCCCTCAGCTCAGCTCGATAGAAAGCGATTCCCCTTCTGCTGAAGTATCGAAACTTTAAAAGTGTCGCTTTTACAAAATGAATCCTGCAGAAAAAACATTGGATATGGAAGGTCCCTTATGCTGGGAGTAAAAGCACCGAGTCCACCGCTCGCTGCCGTGCGTTATTGTTGGGTGTTTGAGCCCTGGGTGAACTCGGCAGCTCGTCTCCCTGCAGCTAGTGAGGAAATGAAATGGGAGAAGGAAAATTGCCTCATTGCGATAAACGTGTTGGAGGCTTTGCGACGTGGTTCTGTCTGGTGTATCAGTACAGTGCATCAGCGCTGTGTGTAATGCGCCAGGTTTTTTGTTATTTTTTTCCCCCCTTCTATATTTATTTGCTTGTTATGCTCCCAGCAATGAAGTGATATGAATCTGGAGCAAGGGACAGTAATAGAAAATATGTGCTGCACACATAGCGTTTTTCTTGGAGCTGCACTAAGAATGAACAAAGAACACACAAAAGTATTGTAAAGAGAGCTTTACTGGTGCCTTAAATCACTCCGCTTCTTGAGAGGTGGGTGTTGGGAGTAATGGCAGACACACGCCTCTCGTAAACCTGCCTCTTTTTGAGTAGGTTGCTAGAAAGAAGGGTTACGGTGGAGTTGGCCTCTCTTTGAGTGCCTGGAGTAGCCATGTAGAGATTCTCAGAAACGCCTTGACACCGTTCTCATCTGTGCTCGTTAGTCATTAATTCTGTTTTCACTGTTTTATAGTGACCAGGTTGTTCCTGCAGCACAGCCTCCGTTGCTTGTCAGCTGTGAGAAAAAAGACAACATGTTGCCTTTTGTGGGCCTGAATAATCTTGGTAACACTTGTTACCTGAACAGCATCCTTCAGGTAAGATCGCGTTTCGGGGCCTCAAAAAAGATCCTTTTGTTTTGGTTAAGCACAAATAGATGAGATTTTTAGTTTGACATCGTATAGGAGATGTCTGGGTGTTGTATACAGGGAATCTAGTTACAGTGGGGAAAAAAGGATGATAGTGCAGGAAAAGGATGATAGTGCAGGAAGTGTGTGCACCACGGATTGCCTTGATGATTAATTTGTCAGTTTACATACTCCAGCCACGTCCCTGCCCTGAATAATCCGAAATCTTCGCGTGCTGTGCAGCAGCCTCGGGAGGTGCAAAGCTAGTTGGATTGTAAGTGTGGACGTGTGATGTCAAATAACTTAGCTTACCAATTATTGTTTTGTTTTAAACTGTTGCTTTTAGGTGTTATATTTTTGTCCTGGTTTTAAAACTGGAGTAAAGCATTTATATAATATCATTTCAAAGAAGAAAGAATCTTTGAAAGAAGAAGGAGAGCAAAAAGCAGAAAAGGTAACGTATCTCCCTACGTGTTCCTTTACTTGCCTTTGCGCAGGTGAGGCTACGTGCCAGGACGGTACTGAAAATAGAGCTGTTTCCTTCTGTTTGTAATAAGTTTTGAAGTATTGTTTTCTGTAGTGCTATTTCAGGTAAAAAATAAGTGTGAGAAGTTTTGAACTTGTGTTCGAACTTGGCAGTGCTCAGAGTGTCTGTAAACTTGTAAGCGCGAGCCTTAAGCTCTCAGAAACTAGCGGAGTTATCATGCCCCGTTTCTGAAATGAAGATAATGATGGTGCAGTATTTTGAACGGATGGAAATCGGAGTTTGGGCAGGGACGGTCTGGGTTTTCATAATGTATAGTCTGGCTTTCGTGTTTCTTTTCTGCTGGCAGAAGAGCAGTATATTGACCTAAACTTGCCTCTTTCCCGTACTGGACAGAAAATCTGTCACGTCTGTTAGAAAACTTAAGTGGGGGCAGGAAAAAAAGTTTAACTGCTTGTTACAGACAAACCTGCAAGTGTTTTACTCCTTTTATATTGTTACTGCAGGGAAATTGTAAAGAAGATCCCCTGGCAAGTTACGAGCTGATCTGCAGTCTGCACTCCCTGATTCTTTCCATTGAGCAGCTTCAAGCCAGCTTTCTCTTAAATCCGGAGAAATACACCGATGAGCTTGCTACTCAGCCACGAAGGCTACTCAATACCCTGAGGTACAGGTTATCTAAAACACTGTCAGAATTTTCACCTCAAGTTTGGAGGTGGCTGTGATTGTACGGTACAGACTTGGGGGGGTAGATGATCTTAAATTTGGGGCATCATTACGCGATCGTAGGAAGGAAGGTTTCCTACATTTCAAAGGGGAGGTTTGTGTTTATCGCTACCTAGATGGTATCGTAAGTTTGGAAATAAATTTAGATTTTGTCAGAATATAATTTCAGCCCCACAGTGGATTTAAAGCAGTGGTTAGCCTGAAGTATGTAAGTATTGTTGTTGTCCTGGGAAGTACCGCTGTGAGGTTGCATCTGAACGTGTGTTTAAGTGCTCTTCGGCGTAAGGCTGTGACTACCTTCCCATGGGAATCTGTGAGAGACGACTTCTCTCTAGGCCTGGAGGGGATCCTCCCCTGCTTTTATAGCAGAACTTCTCTAATTTAAGTATCTGGTCATGTTAGCTAGCTAGTAATCTGCTCATCGTTACTTTGCTCGTTTACTTTTGCCTTTAATAGAGAGCTCAACCCTATGTATGAAGGCTACTTGCAGCACGATGCCCAGGAGGTTCTGCAGTGTATCCTAGGTAACATCCAAGAAACGTGTCAGCTACTGAAGAAGGAAGAATTGAACAAACTGCCTTTGGAAGAGCCTACAGCTAAACCGGAGGAAAAACTTGACGAAAATATCGAGAGCAATGGAACCGGCAACTCTGCCGAGGAGGAGGACAGTGAGCCAAGTGGCCCTGTGGGAGAGGTGGCCGAAGATAAGCTGCTCAAAGGAAATGGGAAAAGAAAAAGTGATGCCGAAGGTGGCAACGCAAAGAAAAAATCCAAAGTATCAAAAGAACAAATTGCAGCAGAAGAAAATCAGAGACAAACCAGGTCAAAGAGGAAAGCAACAGGAGAAAAGCTAGAAAATCAAACTGAGGCCATTGCCAAGTGCTCCACTGAAAACGAGAGTGCAAAGCCAACACAGAAGAAGTCACGACTTCGATTAAACTGGTTAAAATCTTCGTGCAAACAACCCAGTATTCTGTCCAAATTTTATAGTCTGGGGAAGTTAACGACAAATTTGGGATCCAAAGACCCAGCGAAAGAATACGATGACTGTGAGCTTGAAGAGTCTTCTGTAAAGTGTGAAAATGGTAATAAGGTTAAAGAAGAAGGTCATGAACCAGCATTTCCTGTGGAAAGCCATGAGAAAGGAACTGAAAAAGAACCAAAAAAGGAAGGTTGGTGAACAAGCGTATGGGCTTAAAATTAGAATGATCAGGAAATTACTGTGCATTGGAAGTCAGTGTTCAGACTGCATTGCAAGCAGAGCTCTCTAAATACAAAATTACACTTTCAAAAATTGAAAAAGATTTTTTTGAATTTGTTTTATACATTTGTAATTTTTGTGTTATACCCTGGCCTGTTTAGCTTGGATCTAAACAGGCCTTTCACTAATGTTGTGTAATCGTTGTTCAATATATATATAAAAAAAGAAGCATATTACCAGGCTTATATTCCCACTAACGTTTGTCATCTATAGAAATAGGAAGTGAATTCAAAACATAAAGGGAGGTTACTCAAAGGGAGAAACAGAATGAAACCCCACGGGCAATGGGTTTGTGTCCTAAGCCCTTACAAACAGTATTCTCACCTTCCCTCCCTATTCTTTAGTCTTTCCATATTTTCAGCCTTCCCAGGAACTAGGAAAGCCACGGGATGTATGCAAATTGGCTGGCAGGTGTGAATTTTGAGCGTTAGCAAAGCAAGGTAACTGCTGAGGGAAGGGGCACAGTACGCCTTAGTAGTTACTAGTTTGGAATTTTCTTATCCAACCACCGATTTTTATGAAAATGTCTGAAGGAATGCAGAATCTTTTGAGATCCCCATTTCTTCATCAGATTTGACTAAAATTGGCCAACTAATTTGGAAAATACTGGAGGAGAGGAGCTGAGACCCAGTACAAAGCAGGCAATAATACAAGTGTGATGTTCCTTGAGGAGACTGAGAGTCCGTACAAAGAAGGCAGCGAGTGCACTGATGGCAAACACTGTCTAGAATGTGACACAAACTTCAACTGTAAAAGAAGGATCTAATCTTAGAACTTAAAAGTTTGAGAGCAAAGAGAAAGGCTTCCTGTTCAGTAGTAGGCAGCGATACTGTGAAAACTCATGTGATAAGCAGCTTTTTAAAAAAAATTACTCTTATGTAGAATCCTTAAGGCACCATGTCTCTTAACACAGTGATTTTTTTATCCATAAAGTCGCCAGGTTCTGTAGTGTCTTTTGAACAAAGCACGCCTAGGTAAGTGATGTGGCATATACTCTCTCTAGGTACGGAGCTGGCTGTTTTTGAACTAGTGGAGAAATTGTTCCAGGGCCAGTTAGTACTGAGAACGAGATGCTTGGAGTGCGAGTGCTTCACTGAAAGAAGAGAAGACTTCCAGGACATCAGCGTTCCAGTGCAAGAAGATGAACTTTCTAAAACTGAAGAAAGTTCTGAAAGTAAGTAATTACCGAAAAGGGTTGTGGCTTGTTTCTGCTTCAGGCAGCCATTGAGGAAGGCGTTGTTCCTTGATAAATACGGCACTGTCCTTTGTTTGTGCTGGTTAAAATTAGAGGCTGTTCTGTTATCTCTTGTCCTGATTATCAGTGTTGTGTTTACAGAGTCTAAAGTTAACGTAGACGGATACAGACACTATTGAAATCACCTCAGATCTTACCATATGACAGGCTGCTTACAATCGTTCACTCATGTACATATTTTCCTGCTTATAAATGGGTATTTTCTTTGATTTGGGTCTGCCCTTTCTTCCTTGATAAGAGATTCTTATAAATGCAAGATTAAGCAGAAGAATTTTTTTCTTTATTTTTCTTAAAATAAATGAATCTTGCTTTAAAAATTATCTTTAAAATTATTTTTAGAAAACATTTTTGTCATTACCCTAGTACTGTGTGCTTTACATTTGGAAATGTCAGTCCTCTGGTGTGTGCCACAGCTGGTAGCAATCCACGCCTAACTTTTAGCTACTCTCAAAAGTAAGCAGTAAGCATGGCAGCAAGACACTGTGAATTTCAGAATTTTAAATAAATCATTTTTAGTGCTCATAGACTTAATTCAGAGCAGCTTTCGCTGTTTTTGCCCGCCCTGTTTTGCTGAAGCACTCCCGAGTTCAGTGTGTGTACGTGGTGGTGTTCATATGTAAAATGCTAACGGGCAACGTAGGTGGTGGTGTAGGTCTGTGTATTTCAAGTAAGAGCATCCATGGATTGGTATTTATATAATTTCCTGAAATGATTCAAAGATTTGAATATGTTTTCTATTTCACACACATTGGGTATTCTTCACAGCGTTGTTGGCAGTTCTTGAAGATGTCTTAACTTTATAAATCTCGTTTTGTTTTTCTTCTGGTGGGGTGCATTGGAAATATAAATAGTCATGTATCTATGAATGTAATGATTCTCTTTCAGTTTCTCCAGAGCCAAAAACAGAAATGAAGACTCTTAAGTGGGCAATTTCACAGTTTGCATCAGTGGAAAGGATTGTGGGAGAGGATAAATATTTCTGCGAGAACTGTCATCATTACACAGAAGCGGAACGCAGTCTTTTATTTGATAAAATGCCTGAAGTTATAACAATTCATTTGAAGTGCTTTGCTGCTAGTGGCTTAGAGTGAGTATGCTGATACGCTATGGTACAAAACAGTGTGCTGTTGAAAGGGAAATCTTACTGGGGAGATGAAAATGCCTTAAATTCTCCAAAAGCAAGTTTCTAGATTGAAATTAGGGGCTGTGTCCCACTGACGTAGCTTCATAAGGGCTTTTTATTGTTACAAGCAGTGACAAAAATTTATCCTCAGGAAAACAGACTCTTAGGAGGCTTCTTGCCAAAAAGCTTTACCGCTGTGCTTAGAACAGCTCGATATCCTGATGCTTCTTAAAACTTTATTTTGAACATCACCTGTGTGTGAGAGCATAGAGGCATTTTTAAGTACTTCAGCAGAACAAGTGTTGAGAACAAAACAACGTTATGCTCACAGCTAGTGGTGCTATGGTCTTTAACTGAACAGCAGTACTAAAACTGGGGGGGGTTAGATCAACACTTTGAATGAAGATCTAACACATCCTACAGACAAATTGCTAATACTCTGTTTTAAAGGAATAGATCAATGTCATTCATGTTCAACTGCCAAGCAATCAGTTTGTTATGTACTATGAAAATCCTTGGTTTTTACCGTTATTTGTACTTAGGAATTTAGGGATTTCCTTTGGGGTGAGGGACAGGACTATATCCCTACAACAGGATACACAAATAAAACAATGCCGTGACAACTTATGGCACAGCATTTTGCAGTAGCTCCAATGAGATTCAAATAATGAGAAATGAGAACTTTAACTATACGATATTCCCCTAGATCCTTTAGAAAATTGTTATACGACTGATTCGCATTTTTGAGTGATAAGACGATTTTAGTAACACTTGTAGACTTGATCTTTCCTTCCACTTTTTCCAGCGCTCACTAAAACGTAGCTTTTGCACGCTGTATTAACTTTGCTGGATGTTGCAAAAGAAGAGAGGCTTGTGCTGGTTGAGTATCCCCCCGATGGCATCTGTTTCAGAGAGCCAAGCACACTGCACTGCTGCAGCCTGCGCAGTTTATAACCCTGCATAAACTGAGTGTTCTGGTGGCACAGCTTCATTTTGAGACTTAACAGAGCTCCTTTGTGACCTACGGTACATTATTTAGGCACAAATTAGCTTGGCTTTTTTTATGCACCAAGTTCCTGGTGCTTAGCCATTCCCTGTTGGTTGGCCTTAGACCTTCAGAGCCATCCTGACGGTAGGAAATCTAATGCACGAAGCCTTCAGTGGCATTTTCTAACACTTGTGTCACCACTGCAAGTGGATAGGACCTTTGGCACTAGACACAAAGTATGAGTTGAGTGACTTGTCACAGGACACGCTATAAACAAGTGCTGATAACTGAGGTCAATATAAATCCGATTTGTGAAGAACTATTTTCAGGGATTGTATTAAGATATTTTTTTACTGGTAGTTTGCTAAGATTTTTGAAAGTGGAATTCTCACCCTCAATTTTCAGTGCTTGTTGTTAGGAGTATTAACTTTCTGACTTCAGCAGAAAGCAAAAAACTTCCTCTTTGTAAAGTCTGCTAACGTTTCTTCTGACAACTGCAATGTTATTGAATAGGCTTTGATGTGAGATGGAATACTGGTATCATTAGAGGTTATTCAAAAAACACAACCTGAGAGAGAAAACCTGGACATTACTGTCAGTTTGTGCCTACATCTGCTACCTCACTGTTTCTGTTAGGAAGCACTTGCAGCTTACAGGTTAACCAGCCGTCTGCTGAGACACTTACCTCTTCTGTCCTGGCAATCTTCAGGTCCTTGCTCCAAAAATACTAAGACCTGTACCCAGGTCAGAGTGAATCCAGCCTCTTGTGGTCTTCTTCCTGTGCCCTTTGAATGTGTCCTGTATTTTCTGCCAAGCTCTAGCAGCCAGAGGTTGAGGAAGTAGAAGTGGAAAAATCGAACATAGTCCTGGAGTCAGTGATGAACCAAACTGCGTGGAAGATCGCTTCTCAGTTTTTGGCTTGGACTTTTTATCTTGGACAAAACCATGTCATTTCTAAACATACTGATTTGGAGTAATAATGCACAGCTGCAAATCAAATGGGGAAAGAGCCAAAAGAGCCAAGGCTAGTAAATAAAAATGCTGGCTTCCCCTATAGTATCTAGAGTTGCTGTTATTACGGCGTGTTTTGCACTATAAGCTTTGATGGAGCTTCCCCCAGTTCAGTTAACTTGTAATATTTATTGTAAAAACCAAAACCAACAAAAAAACTTGTTCTCCATGGACAAGACTGCAGTAATTTGTCCTAAAAAGTAGTACCAGATGGTTTTGCTGCTTTAACTAAGACGCTTAAACTGAGAATGTTCATATCACTGTTCTCCTAGCTCCAATAAAATCTTTGAAATCTTGTCTGCTTCTCAGTCATGCTCTACTGAGTTTCCTGACAACTGAGTTCAAAAGAAGTGAAGAAAAATAAAACAGAAAGCAAGGGTACTGTAAATAAATATTTGCAGTTAGGAGGGCTTTGCTCCGTCTTTTCTAGACTGACCTGCAAAGTGGCTTTTAAAAATAAAGCACCCAGTGTGAACATCCACTAGCCTGGGGCTGAGTAATGCTGTTTGGCAAGGGTGGGGAGGGGAAGTACTGGGTCATGGGGGTAAACAGCCCTGCGCTCAGATGAGGAAGCTATTAAGTGAAACGTGTACCCGGTAACATCCCATTAAGCCTGTCCACAATGTGCAATTGGCATCGAAGAGAAAATGAGGTATTTGACTAGTGAAATGGTATCAGGTAAGGCCAGGTGACTTACTGGTTTCAATAAAGTCTTACTGTAAGGTTTTGTAACTGTCACGTTTGCTAATTAGTGAAAGTAGTGCTTATGCCCTGGAGAATCCTTATTTGGATTATTTAATGTCTTATGTGTCAGAAGAGTTGAAGTAAAATAGCTTAAGCCTCTAAGGTCTCTAATAATTTGAGGTATTAAATCAGTACAGCGGGTAAAGTTCCACGAATTTATGGCCTCAAAAGATACCATTGCAGAAGTCAGGTCTGTTGTGTATGAACTACTGTGCAGCAGTCAGAGGAGGCAGAGTACTTGGCATGCAATTTTTCTGTCTTCAGATTATCATTAAGAAGAACAAAAAGCTAATAGGAAAAGATTTCCTCTCTTATTTCCTCCTCTCCAAATCTTTCTGATGCTGGATCTCATTCAGAAAAAAGGTAGAGCCTGTTTTTAACGTTTTATTTTAATATGATTGTTGTAGTGTGCTTGAGTGGGACTGCATTTCTATCTTAGGCTATCAGTAAGCAGTTTCTGAGTATTCTCTTTCTGAGTATCTCTTTCTGGCTAATAATAGGGATTTCCAGAAAATTTAAGTTTTATTTCTGATGATCTGCTCTTTTTCTTTTGGTGCAGTTAAATGTTAACTCTAATCCCTTCACATTGTAGACCTAGGTTTATAGTAAAGTCCACTTGAGTGACTGAGGGTACCTGTGTGTGTGAATGTGTTTGTGGTTATGAAGGTGTATGGCTGGGAACATCAGCAAAACATTTAAAAGTACAGCAGAATCAAAACTAAACCCAGTAAAACCAAAGTAATATTCTGTTACTCCAATCATGCTTATACTGTTATGTCTGTCTACATTTCCCTTGGATTAAAAGTAGTTACGATCCTTTATTATGGGAAAAGTAAAGGTGAATAATAGTAGCTGGCTCTTGAAACAAAAGTAGAGTTTGCCTGTATTCTGCACTGTTTTTCCCTACAACACCCTAATGTTTGACCAAGACTGAAACATCGCTGAAATCTATTGGGACACCAGAAAATATTGTTAAATAAAGGGGTTAATTATATTGGGCTATGCAGTCTGTAAATCATGTAAAAGCTGAATGATTCAAAGAGGCTAATACACAAAAGAGCTGATTATGTCCCGATTCTTTTTTTGCCTTCCAAACTCTTTAGAAGATCCTAAATGAAAGGACTTAAACTTTGCTCATTGTAAATTTGTGAGCTGAGAACAAAATGCTATATAGTTATGGAAATGCTAAATGCTTTTCCAAAGTGAATCAGCTAGCTAATTACTGAAACTGACTAAGATAGGACAGTTAATGACCAATCCCTAGCAATAAGAAAGTTACTTAATTACCCTTAGGTAACTGTCCTTTGCATACCATTGGCAATACACTACAGGGCTTTAAGGTGATCTGAGAAAAATTACCTACTATAGTAAAAAGTCAGTTTCTCTGGGTGGCATTTAGTAAGTATTTTTTTCTAAACCTTTAAGGAAAAAGTCCTGCTTACTCTGTACCTTGGATGCTGAAGCTTATCAAAGCTGGTAAGCGGGTTGATGTCTGCAAAGAAGTAGACGTATAATCACAGAAGCATGAATGATAAAAATTAAAAACTCATTTTTGTCACTATTTAAAACTTACTTTAAGTAAAGAAGTATCAGCTTCTGAAAAGGGAAGTCTCTTAGATAGTTAGAATACACGGCTCTTAGGCTGTAAGACTTACCAGTCCGCATACTTGCAAAAATGTCTTTACTGAACGGGTGCCTGGGGCAGATGCTCATGATAAGCAAGTAGAAAAAAAGTAAGCAGCAGCTTTTCACATTCATATCTCTGTCTCTAATTCATCTCTCTATGTTTCTAATAGAAGAAAAAGACTATAGGCTCAATGTACGGGACACTTAAAGCAGGATTTATTGTGTGCTGAGGGGGCGACGTCTAACTTTGTTTTTCTTCTGAAGGTTTGATTGCTATGGCGGACTGTCCAAGATAAACACTCCTCTGCTGACGCCTCTCAAATTGTCGCTAGAAGAATGGAGCACGAAGCCAACTAATGACACCTATGGATTATTTGCCGTGGTAATGCACAGTGGCATTACAATTAGCAGTGGACACTACACAGCCTCTGTCAAAATTACAGATCTTAATAGCCTGGAGATAGACAAGGGAAACTTCATCACTGACCAAATGTACGAAATGATTAAGCCAGAACCACTGAACGAGGAGGAAGCGAGAACTGTCGCTGAAGACTACGATGACGGTGAAGTCTCTTTTAGAGCCAATGGGAATGCCCAGCCAGGGAAAGTTCTGAACAAAAAGAACATGGAAGCTGTTGGACTTCTGGGCGGACAGAAGAGCAAGTCTGACTGTGACTTGTACAATAACAAACCAGCTAATGCTGAGAAATTTCTTAATATAGTTACTGAAAACAGAAACCCTGAGTCTAGCAATACTAACGGAAGCGTGGAGTGCAGCACGGAACACAGCGATCAGAATGGTGTTGCTTCCAGTGGACTAGAAAACAAAGCTTTGTACGTATTGCAGAGCCTGAAAGAGTATGAAGGAAAGTGGTTGCTTTTTGATGACTCTGAAGTGAAGGTCACAGAGGAAAAGGACTTTCTGAATTCTCTTTCTCCGACATCATCATCTACATCAACTCCTTACTTACTGTTTTATAAGAAAATTGTAGAGTGATACTGTATTTTGACTGTAAATATTAAGGCTTTGCATACACCTATTGTCTGGTTTGCATCAGGACTACCTGGAAGAAACAGATGTTTGTTTTCTTGAAGCTACTGGATCATAAATTTTCTGGTCTTTGCATTCTGTGTAAGTGGCTCAACTTGAATTTAAACCATGACCTAGAACTTAACTCACATAGTAACTTTTATGCTGGAGAATAGCGATATTATCTTTTAGGAATACCGATTTGTATAGTTCCTGAATGATGCCTACAACACACGGTAGTGGTTTTAACACAACTCTAGTTCTCAGACATGCCTCTTGTATTATTAGCTTTTTTTTAAATAAAAGTTATTTGTATTCATATTCTGGAGTAAATGTATATTAACTAGCAGATTTCATCAGAAGTTGTGTATTTTTGTAACTTGCGAAGTAATACTTCATATATAGTCTTTGAGTAATCGACGTGGTTTGCTGATGGCATTCTCCTTACCCTGTTCTGTACCGCTCAGTGCATCCCAAAGCACAAGAAAAGGGGCTTACAGCTTTGTTTAGTGTATTGGAAGGAGCTGAACTTAATAGAAATGTTTGATGTTCTAATTTACATCTTGTTGCATAGGTGTTAAATGGGCATAAGTGTAAATAGGTGTGATTAATACTTCAAAACAGGGAGCGTGTAGTGTAATTAAAATACTTTTGTACTTCTTAAGAGTAAAGCCCTCTAATATGCATATCTGTTTGGGTGGATTTGGAATTTAGTGGTGATCTTATAACAGTTAATTTGTACTTCGAGCTCACTGAGAGGTGAGAAAACGAAAGCATTTGGCTTGATCCTTTGTTGAGAATGTATATATGAAATAAAAAAAAATATGATATGCATCAGAGATGACTAAGTCAGACTTTGTCTTTGGAGAGGAAAAAGGGGGAAGTGGGAGTGGTTGGGCACCGTTACAGAATGGTTGGGAAATGATCCACCTTGAAAGAGAAGATGAGAGTGCTTTAAAGAGGTAGCATTTTGTGTTTTTAACTGATCCTTGTACAACATCAACATCCTAGCTGAAAGGACTTCATGACTAGAGTAAGGCTTGGAGGCAATGGGAAAGGAAAACCAAGATGATCGTAAAAACAAATGAAATGTTTGACATTTAAATACTAGAGCTTAAAATCCAAACTCAGACGCTAAAATGTTGAGCAGCATCCTGTAAACTGCAAACAATTAGAATCTTAAATACATGGCATGACATATGCTAAGTTCTGTTGTCAGAGTGCGGCTGACATGACGTGAAGTGCTGCTGCACAGACAAGGAAAGATATCCTCCAATGTGTAAGTACACTCTATTTTTCAGAATATATTCAAGCTTTTCCAAATATAAATTATTTACAAGAAAACCTAGAAACCTGTACCTGGTTTATTCTCCAATCTTTTTTTTTTTTTTTTGACAATCTTTTTATTATAATGTAATAAACACTGAGATAACGCATGAAAAATATCTTTGTTCTGGTGGAATGCTGATTTTTGTACGGGCCTTGACTGCAACAGATAAAACACGCTTCAGCCTAGAGAACTTGTACTTTCAATATTAAGTGTAAAAAAGGCTGGAGTACCCTGGGAGCTGCTTATAAACTCATGCTGAACAGCTGTCTCTAATAATTTCTGCAGAGGAGCAAATTCTTGAATTACAAATGCAATGAGATACCAGAACATTGTAATCATACTAACTAAATAATTTCATTGCCTAAAACAAGACGTACTTACACTTAAAAAAAAAAAATCACCCAAAATAACTGGAATCTTACCTTGCAAGGACAGCCAAATCACATTAAAGAATGCTTTTTTTTTTTTTTTTTTTCTGCCTGCAACAGGGAGTTTGCTGAATTTCAGCCTCCAAACAGAAGTTGAATTTTCCACACTTGACCCAGGACATCTTTTTCTTACCCAGCTATAGGAACAGGAAATGTTCCACGGAAATAAATAGGGTTATATGCAACAAAATAGTGGTTACAGTGCAAACAAAGGTAGATGCAGCTGCCTTCCATCACACCATACAGCTTGAGAGAAATGGCCTGTGTAAGTGGTTGAAGGCAAAGTGTCACCAGCTGGAATATGCTGAAGTAAAACCAGTCCCCTGGCATGAGGATATATAAAATATTCTTTCATAGTTTTTTTTTTTTTCCTCCTCATTTTGAGGTTTATTCAAATAAAGCACTCGCTGCCCTTCCTGAATTAGTAATATGCCACAGTAGCTGGTGTCTTGCGTTACACGTGACCCATGGTTTGCTGTAACTGAAAACAAAAAGTGACTGCTCAATTTTAGCCTTCCTTGACACAACACTCGAGTTTTACGTAATTGCTGAGCTACCTGTACTGATAAGCCATGCAGACTTATGCTGAAGTGGGTTTAGACAGTACAAGCAAGGGACAGTTGTCCACAATTTGTATTAAAATATATTATTTCTTCAGCCAGAAAAGCATCTAGAAGCACTACAGTGAATTAAGGTTTCGTTCTGCCATGGCTATTGGGATTCCACCCTCCCTCCCCATCGGTTTGTAAATATTCCTATCAATCTCTTGCAAAGTTACCCCTTCCTCCCTAATATCTTCCATTGTGAGAGTCCCCAACTCCCCTGCTACCTTCAACACCTTCTTAGCTCCATACTTAGCAATGAGGTTTTGAAATGAGGGTAGAAAAAAAAAAGGATTAAGTTAGAGGAATCGTTTTTTTTTTTCACGTAGGAACTTCCATGCTGACCTTTTGGTGTTACAACCCGTAACACAGAACTAGTTCAGGATGACGTGATCAAGGGAAACACTCAAAGACCCGTAAGCTGAGAAGAGCACCACCACTACGCAGCTGTTGGGAAAAAAAAAAAAAGAGTATGGGAGAAAACGAGAATCATCTGTGCTGCTTCCCCTTCCTCCTGGCACCCACAGCAGGCTGCAGAGCCTCAGCCCCTGCCCCGCTGGGGCTCCAAGGCCCGGTGCCCTTCCAGCCCTGCTCAGGAGCAAGAGTGTGACTGCTCTGCACTGTGTGTGACGGGCAGCCAGAAATAATAATAAGTGCGACAAGAACAAAGAAGGACCTCGCTGCTGCGGCAGAAAGGTGGGTGCTTGCTGCCGCTACAGGAGCTAAAACAGAAAGGGGGGACCCAAAGAAACAGCACCCAGCACCTTGGGGATGGGCACGGCCAGAGTCAACATAAAAGCTATTTAGGTTTGAAAGGTCAAACTCTTACAATTTGGAACTGGTGATGTGCAATGTGATTGCAACCTTAAAGGCTCCTGGCTAAAAAGCATATATATATTTTCTTGTATGTTTACATATATACTTATAGAAGTACTTTTATCTATTTTTTTAACCTATATATACATAAATACATGTTTATGTATATATATTTAGGTATTCATGTAGAGTGAGTAAGCTTGTGTTTAATCACGTACCCTTTTTTCCAAGCGACCTTGTTCACTACAGAGGAAAAGACGAAGGAGTAGATTTAGGAGTAATGCAGTCAGCTCCAATTCTGATGTTTCCTTGAAGTGCTGTGTTAGCCACCAAAACAACTGCCTTAGAACAGATTTCTTTTGCTTCACATAAATAACAATGTGAGGAATGCCTCTGTTAACTCTGTTAACTCTTAATTTATTTTATCATTTTTGTCCTTCTTTGCCCACCTTCCATCCTGCATGAATTAGTTTTTAAATTGAAAGAGGGACAGAAGAAGCAGCCTAGTTGTAAGCTGCTAAAATGAACTGTATGTTTAAAGTACGATGAGGTAACTGGGCTATGCCTGGACTCCCTAGCTGGTGGAAACAACCATTTACCACACAATACTCATGCTGAAACTCGCCTTCACTGGTACTGACAGAGATGAAGTGGTTACAAGTCATGCCTTAGTTCTTCTGACGGTGACAGACAGAATTATTCTTCTTTGCAGCAATTTGTATTCAGAGTTACAAAGGAGAAAGGATAGGAAGAGTAAAAAATAAAAAAATTACCACTTGGTTACGAAGCATTAATGTTAAGACTTACCTTACTCTGAAACTTTTTCCCAAGGATGGCAAGCTCTGAAGTCCAATGCACAGGAATTAAAGTGTAAACATTCACATATTTAATAGTACCATCAAAATAACCATCATCACTACATTAAAAACTTCAAAAATGCATTTGCGTATGGTCCTAATATAAATTAAATATATGAACTAAAAGTAAATAAATTTAACATTAGGTAATGCTATAAATAAGGTAAATGCGTTTAGTGTACCTTTGAGTCATAAAAATGCCTTAAAAAACAGGTAAGTTTACAGCTTATCACCAATACTCTGGATACCACTTTCATGATTTTTTTTCAAACATCGATAAGTCTACATTTGACAATTCAAAATGATTTTTTTGGCCACTGAACACTTTGATGGAGGAAGAGGTGTGTGGGATGTCCAGGAGGAAGTCCAAGTTTTATTTCACAATAAAACTTCTTTGATTCCCAGCGCTGATAGCAAGGCTCTCTCTTTTCAAAACCTTAATTTTAAGTGCTTTTTTAATTTTGGTTTTTAACTCGCTTAGATATCCATTTTGCGAAGGCTCATCCTGCTGAAGGAGTCTCTGAGGGAGAGAAAATACAATGATGAGCTCGTATTTCCCACGATGAAATAAGAAGTATCTGAATATGAATGATTCTTTAGATAATTCCCAGTATTTTCTACAGCTGGTTACTACAAAAGTTAAGTCCACTGACATGAATTCATTGCTTCTGCAAGTGAATTTGTTAGGGGCCTGTATCTGGGATCATTCAACTGCTCAATGGTTACCAACAGGAAAAGCTGACAGAAAATTGAATTCAAGTGTATGCAAAGAAGCAGCACAAACCATCTGCACTACTTAAATCTTAGTGAAGTCCTTCAAATAAACATCTAAGTGGGATTTGCTTGGAATAGCACGTGAAAACTGACTGCAGCTGAGAACAGCTAGCAACTGGTACGTGATCTGGGGAGCATTTAAAAAGTCAGGAACTTGGGTAATGAGAAAGGCCACCTTTCTGTAACATATATCATACGGAGAAACACATCAAATCCAGCTACAGAAACACTGGTGAGCGTTTCAGTGCAAGCTGGGAACATGCATTTCCTTCTTCATCTAGTAACAAGTCTTGCTGTGTTTACAATGTGAAAAGAGAAATTCAGAAAAAATACATTTTTGATATTCCCTGTTGCTCTTTTTCTCTGAACAACACCTGCACGAGGACAAGTTCAAAACCAGGGTTGTATTCTCCTAAGCCAACTGCATGTACACGAGCTGAAATCCACATGCACACAAATATTCTAAGGGATCTGTCACTAAAAGTACTGTCACTGTCTTGCTCAGTGCTAACACAGTGCTTCCAACAAAACCTCACCAAAACACAGCCCACGACACCCATTGGTTTTAGACCACGATGCCAGGGCAGTCTTGCTGGATTGCTTTAGCCTACCTTGCTAAAAGAGGAGACGGCAGGGCATTTTTCAATAGCGGAAAGCCAAAGATCATGTGCAGAGTACCTGCTGAAAAGTACTTCTGCCCTATTCATGGAGCCAGAATTTTGTTAGAAGTTGAACCCAAAGTCCCCTGCTCAGCCACAGCTGGTGCTAGCAGGTAACAGTGCTAAGGGCTCCGAGCCACTTCACACACTCCCGGTGGGGTTTTTATGTTCAGTCTCATTGCAGAGGAACAAAAAGCCCTGACTCAGCTAACCAGTCTTCCAGAATGTGAAACACAAACAGTTTTTCCATTTACGTCATGCTACCTGCTCCTGGAGCTCCTCAGCCCAGTTCCACTGGGAATGCCCAAGTGTCAAAGTCCCACCCTGCTGAAGGTGGCTTTGAATCTCAACAGAAGCAGCACACACACAAAAAAAAAATCTCATAGATCAGAAACAAAATGGACGATGACAAACACCACCTACCATAATAGCTGGGATGGGGATGTGTTCTGAGCTCAGGAAAGAAGGGAAGAGGGAAGGACTCAGCCAGAAGAGAGACAGGATTAAAAACAAAGAGATTTCACAGGTTCACCAGGAAGATCAGACAGCCCGGTTTTATACCCTCCTTATCTCTGCTGAAAGAGTAAAATCAAATATCCACCTGTGGCATGTGACTGGCAACACTGCCTTATACAACTGTGGGATCTTTCTGTTTATCAAGGGTTGGAGAGCTTCCTTTAACCGGTGATAATTCCTTTCAAGTTCTCGCTGATACTCCTTTTGATCTGGACCGATCAAGCTCTTGTTCTTGCGCAGAGCATCTTCACATCTAGAAAACAAAAGCCTGTGAAACTTGGGCATGTAAAAAAGGACATGCTAGCTAGAGACTTGTTAATTTAATAGCACAAAAGCTTTCCTTCTCCTCCTCTGGGATGACACACAATATCCTTTTCTATCTTGTCTTTTGGGTAATAAAGACTCAGCTAAACCAGTTGTTCTCCATGGGGAAAGGAGAGGGTGTCACGTTTCTTATTTCCATTTCAGTTCCAGAGTGGCAACTTTTTAAATTTTAGTTTCACTCTCCAATTACATTTATCCTTGCTGAAGAGAAATGAAAAGTTATCTGTACATAGCTACTTCTAGTTCAAGCAGATTTAAAGACTGACAGACCAACTGCTCTCCCCAGCAAAGATTAATAAAAAGCAGACTATGAAATGTTCATCAGGAACTCTTCTACTTGGAAAGATGTAGTTTAAACAAAGGGTTCGAAAAGAGTTGTATCATCAACACCATTCGTCACATATGGAAAAACTACATTGCCACTGGATCTGTTTGCTTGGAACATTTTTATTTCATTTTTTTTTATTATTATTCCCTGGTGCTTACAAAAGATGCTGGATTGAGGCTGTGGTTTGCATTACTCAAGAGGAAAGTACAGCAGCCAGCGCAGTTTCTTGAGAGAATTCTGCCAGCATGCTTCCACTCGGTTTGGAGAAATTCACTTCAGGAGGAAATTAAAACTCCTGGCCAGCTCAACAGTTTCGCCTGACCCTGCCAACCTGTGAGTTCATTTGTGCCAATGTGTCTAGCTGTGTTTCCTGAACCAGGAACACTTGTTCACAACTGAGCTGCGATCACTAATTCCTTCCTGATAAACAGCAAAGCCAAATGACTCCAGCACTTGATCTGGCTGAAGTCATGGACCAGCAGTACCACAGGGAACCGAGAGGGCAGCTGAGGAATACAGCCGCGTATCAAAACTGAACAGATGAAGTTACAACGTGAATACTCCTCTCTCTGGATAGCCCCTGTGTTATTGTACGTGCTCCTGTCTGATGTGGTAGCAATAAATGCGTCTGGCAGGCAGTTTGAAGACAATACTCCATACCTTTTTGTGAAGTCTTTGAAACAGAGACGTAGTTTGTTATGGTGTCTGAAGAGCTTTGGATCATTGGGTATTTCAGACAAGAAAACTTGTGCAACTTCTAATGGTCCCTTTAGGAGTAAAAACAAAAAGTACATTTCTAAGAACCGTCTGTCACATCCACTCACTGGAGAAAATTCTTGCATGTAGACACATTCATAAAATGCAACATTTCCTCACAGAATGCTTCTTAAAGAATTGCAGCTGCTAAATCTGGCATAAATCACCAAATATCATGACCACTGTATGTCTTTTAGGCATTTTTTAAATAAAACTCTGCTTTTGGAAAACAGTGTGAGAAAGTACACAGATTCTACATTTGTTTTCTCTTACAATGATTCTTGACAAAGTTTGCTCAACTGACAACTAAGAAAAAGTTTAAACAATGCAGATGGAACTAGGGAAGCCTTTGCCAGCACTGTGAACTCAAACCCAGAACTTGAAACTCCAGCCCCGTTTTTTCCAGCTTGTGTATTAATAGAGGTCTGCTCACATTCCCTCAGCTTTTCCTCAATATTTCTCCACTCCAGCTTTGCTTTCCACTTTGTTCAAAAACCACAGCAGGACACGATCTTAGTTCCACCCACCACGGCCTGGCTAACTGAAGGTAAAGCAATAAAACTTCCTTTTTATTTTTTATTTTTGAAACAAAGGAAGGAGAAGCAAGCAGAAATGTCTGAGGGTGCCAGCAGGTAACTGAGGGAGAAGGGCTCTCTCTACTCAGGCATTTTCCAGGTCTAACTGTGTTTTCAGGACTCTTACTCAAATTGTAAAGTTGCTGAGAACAGCTGGTCTAGACCCACCAGTAACCTTAAACACATCCCACAGACTGAATGGGAAAAAACCCACACAAGGTAATTTAGAAATAAGGCCCAATGCTGCCCATCCTCTGAACCGAGTGATACGCACCACCCCAGCGTCTCCAACTCAAAAAGGATTCTCACCTGATTTACTGTGGTACCTACTGATCCTTGTAGCACCATCTGCAGCATCTTTGGGTCTGCGGGGTCTTGGTGAGTTGCGAAAGCTAATTCCTGTGTTTTCTTCTGCATGTCCTCTATGGCAACTTCAATAGGCGTTAAAATGATCTAGGCAAGCAGACAAAATACGGGATGCTTGTTATGGCTGAGACTGTCAGGCAGACAGACGTTCAGAAATGCTTTGGGATGGCACACTGACGTGGCAGAGGACACCAACAGGACAGATATCCTGGAGAGAAGCACTCTAGAAACAGCATCCCTACAATCTTAATTTAGGAACATCCAGAAAAAGTTTGATTTTTAAATGTGTTTCTACATCTGAGTACTCAAAAGCTTTCTGAGATTGCTCCTGAGAGGGCAGGCTGCAGTGTCCCTTAGTGCTCTACCAAATACCTGGGGCTACAGTACTGTGTCAGTGCCCAAACACCTGCATGTTCCCCACCTCGCACGGAAATGAATTTTTAATTGTCTGCATACACTGGTGAAAGAGGCAGTAGGACATGCTGCATCTGTACGTTGGTCCGAGTTTGGTTTAAGTTGAATAGGAACAGGAAGCAGTTCAGTAGGAATGAGCCAGTCTTAAAATCAAAATGAAAGGATGCGACACTAGTCCTTGAAGTGAACGGCCAGAGTACCTCAGGACAGCACTGCCTGCTCTTGCCCTGTGTGAAATTTATGCATCTTCAGCAGAGAAGGGAAAGGTAGGCTAATGATGGCCAGAGGGTGCACCTACATTCGTGTGACAGTGTGAAGGGATGTGGCCGTGGTGTTAAACTAAATGTCCAAGGGTACATTATGCAAGAGTTTCAGCAACATCCACTTCCCTTAATCTTGTATAATATTTCCCTTCAGACTGAGGAAACCCCTGGGGACGTCTGCCGTGCAGAGAGCGCGAGCCTCACCTCCTCTTTGTGGATGACGTTTATCCTGGTCTTAATGTACGGGAAGGCGTGGGACGTCGTCAGGATTGTTTTGCGCTTGAACTGCTCGTGTAGATCCCCATGAGCTCGGCCGTCCAGCGTGAAGGGCGTGCAGTACATGAAACGCCGCAAGTTGTAGTTTTTGTCAAAGTAAGTTATTCTGTCCTTCATCTCGTACGTGTCAAAGTAAGGCTCCACGTAGGTTATCTGGATGTAGGCCTGCAGGAAGGAACCCAGGTGTGCGCAGTCAAGTACAGTGCCTCAGGAGGCCACACAGATGAGATGATTTCTGCTCCTTCCTTTCTAGTAGCGCAATAACCCAGCTGGCTTTAACTCCTTCCTCTGAAGAACTAGGACTGTTCTTTGTCTTTACTCCGAAAAATCACACATTATGTTGATGGTGAATAGGGGTGCCTGGTAGCAGCTCAGCACTTTCTGGACTAGATACAGCACACTGCCCCTCTCCCTTCAAGTGTTTCCTTCTTTTCTTTGCAGATAATGCTTTTCCCTAAACTGAAAGCTTGTTTCCTAGGCATGTTCCTGTTATTTTTGCTATGCTTAAAGGACATAGCACAAGAATGACAAAACGCTACAGCTGCGAAAAAGCCAGAGGCCATTGAATGGAAAACTCCCTTCCTTCCTTGCATTTAGCAGAGATTACAGAGAAAGGCGAATGCAGCCTGAGTCTGTGCTGTCCCTTTGTCTCTTAACCTTCCCTTCTCACCTTCCCAAAGGAAACGGCTAATCCTGCACTCCTTTGCTGGAATGATTTTCCCCAACTCTGTCCCCGAGCAGCTACGAGATGCTCTCTAGCTCTCTACGTGGATTCCATTGCCTACTTGGTGGAATTCAGGGCAGGATTGGGCCCGTTACATTTTTGTACATTCAGGACCAGTTATACTGCTACACCTCTGCTTGGATTCTTACCTTGTTAGGATCTAGTTTACATTTGTCCACAGGGTTTGAGTCCTTAATCACTTCAAGCACATCTTCACCAAACCGTTCTCCATAAAAACCCTACAATCGAGAGCAAATACATTGAAAGAGAACATCAAATGTGGTCATCAAAGATGGAGGCTGGGGAGACAAAGGCACATTCAGGAGAGGTGAAGCCCAAAATGCCTTCAACAGAAGCTGTGCCAGGGCTGAATGGGATCTGCTGAACCTAGGGGAATTAAATCAATCACATTCCAGGGGCAACAGGAAAAAAACAAGCCCAACGCCCTGGAAGCCAGGAGAACTCGGGAGCCTTCCAACTGCACACACACACTGCATGGCTTTTAACAAGCCTCTGATCTGGCTGTGTGTCTGGGAGCTCAACTGAAAACCGGGGTCAATACAGGATCTGCGTGGAAATCAGGTGCCACATCACAGCGTGGCTTTGCTGGCCTGGATGAACGGCCAGATCTGAGCTCAGTTTCATGTGCCCAGACCTCAAATAACATCGCTGCTCTCAGTGCCACGTGAGAGCAACTGAGCTGTGAGCAACAACAGGACGTCAGAGCTAGTCTAGCAAATAACACAGGGCCGGGTCTGAGGAACACGTTGCACGGCACAGCCCTGAGCGGTGCTGCTGAACTCTCTGCATCTTCCAAAGGGGATGGCCTCATCTGTGCACAGTGCTGCCGGGAAGTCTCTGACCCAAGACATTGGCTAGGCACACGTAGGTTGGCACCGAACCAGACTAACAACCACACAGTACAGACAGATGATCCCTGGGTGGTGCCTGGAAACACACCCAAGCTCCATTTAGATTCATCAGAGTTGCCTTTGCGTGTTCATGGCTGAAACAAACTTCAGAGACCTGAGATACCCCAGTTTTGGGGGCTCTGAAATTCAGATTCCTTCAAGGGCACAGTCTTTAGGAGCAGAGAAACATGATGTGGAGGTAAGAAACCTGGTGGTCCTGTGCTTTGGGAACACAGCTCTTAAATGACTGATGGAAAACAGTAAAAGTGCAATTCACAGACAGAATTTGAGGTCAGCCACAAACATCTCACCTCCAGCCTATGGGAAATCTCAGCCAACTTTGTTATCGCCGGCTCCTTGTAAACAAACTCTTGTTCATCCAGGTCTCCAAACTTAGTTCCATAAAAACCAACGCGGAAGTAGGTGCCAAACATCCTCTTTCCATCCTAGGTTTGGAGAAACAAAAGGTTATTTCAGTGTGGAGACAAGCACACCCCAAGTATGGCTGCAGACGAGCTCCGGATTTTATGCAAAACCAAAACGAAATTAAAAAAAAAAAAAGAAAAGAAAAACAGAAAGGAAGAAAGAAAAGAAAAACACACCTGGAACTCAGCATGAATGCATTTAGCAGCAAACGCCACGATGAAATTATGAACTAACGTGAGATTTATGGATCGGTTATGACCATCAGCCCAACCCTGCAATGACTTTTCCTACCCCAGGAGGAACCTGGAGCTGTTGGACATCTCTGAGGAACGAAGGCGAGTTCCTTTGCTTGGGTCATTATTTCAGGCTCTCCAGCCTCTGCAGAGGCCCCTTACCCTGGTCCGTAGCCGCTGACTGCCTGCAGCACGCAGGGAGGATGCTGCACACAAACACCCCTGGCAATCACCCGCACCGAGCCCCCGTGATCCGTGCTCAAGTCATTGCAGGATTGGGCCGATGTCAGCGCCCAGCTCACTCACACACGCACACCAGGTACTGTTTGGGCAGCACGTCGACCGAAGGTGTTACAATCTTGTCTAGGAACTAATTTCTAAAACGGAGGGCCAAAGTCACTGCTGCTGAAAGCAGATGCAATTCACTGCGTCATGTACCTGCTTCCTTTTGAGCCAGTGGTGAGTTTGGCCCAGAAATGCAACAAAAGAAGAGAAACAGAAAGATTTGTGCTGGAAAGTAACAAAGAAAAATCCGATTAAGAGAAAGAGGAAAAATGCTTTAAAATTAAACCACACCTCTGCTTTGGTTAAACAGGTCACTCCGCATGCACAAACCAGAAATGCCTTTCAGCGAGAAAACTCTGAAATGTTCACCTTTACTCTCGTGACAAAGAGAGCGTAGTGCTCACTGCTCCTGGCTTGGGGTTAGTGTTAGGTTCAAAACAGCACCTACACGTGTCCTGGCTGCTGTGTATGATATTTATTTGGTATTTTGCTATGGCAACACTGAGCTCTTGTGTTGATGGTGAACATGATCTACAGAAGGCAAAAAGGGCAAATAAACCAAACTAAAAATAAAAAAAAAATCTCAGGAAAACTCCAGAAACTGGAAAAATCATAGTAAGCCACTGGCCTGAAGGACACACTGTTATTTTTCATTATTCTTCATTATATTTTCATTATTCTTCAGTGCCCTGCCTCCAGACCCGCACGGCAATGACCAGCCTTCTGAACCCTTCATTTACTTAGCACTACCTTTCCAAAGCCACATTTTTGGACAATATTATGCTAAAATCCCTCCCTGTTGCTACTTTTTACAATTCAGTCTCAATGCTGTAAGGCAGAAGATTGTGATCTTCCAGGTTATGAAGCATTTGCAGAACCCACTTCCTACGAGGTATCGGCCACATGGACTTCCGCACACACAACGTTTTGTTACAGCCAGTGTACATTTGTGTTGCTGTAAAAATAACAATGAGGGGGGAGGAAAATGCTATTATCAACATCAGTAAGGAGTTCTGGTACTAAAATGGTACTAAATGCATAAAATAAGAGTAACGTGGCCTTGTCCCAGGAGCAGCTGGGAAGCCTGGTGAGATCCAGATCCCCATACACGTACGTGTTTCATCGCCATTAACACCAGCTGTACTGGCTTTTCCTTCTCAACCCATTTGCTGACATTCAGGTATCATAAGCATGCCAGGGAGAAAAGCCAGCAGTGAGGAGCCCTGGTTAGCTCCTGATGTGACAGAATCATCTCCCCACCGAGCCATGATCCATCAGCCATTAAATGTACGTGAGCTGAGCAGTGACCGCTCCCAGCAAGCTAAACCATCAAACCCTTTCCACTCCCTGAGGCTCTGTGAGAGTGCCTTTCGAGCTAAAGAAGGGTCTGTGGTGGGAGGTACAGAGGAGAAATGCCTCCAGCATGAACGTCAGGTGCCTGGGGAGAAACCAAGCAGCCCTGGGCCAACACCATGACTTCTGCTCTCCTCACCTGGCAGCTTTCTGCTGCTCAATCCTGCCCAGAGCAGGCAGGGTTGGCCTGGCTAACTCCTTTTCCTGCTTCCTTCCCGCAGGTAATTTCCCAGTCTGTGGCCGAGCCTGGGGATCTGCACCTGGAACACACTCCTCAGGGTGAGCGAAGGCCCACGGGCTATCCCTGCCTCGCAGACACATTCAGGAGCTGGGAGCTGCCTGAGGTGAGGGGAGCTCCACTTCTTGCCTGGAGTTAGGGATGGGATGGCTCTGCAATCCTCACCAGCAGCTTGTCTTTGAAATTTAGCCAATTAGTCTCTGTAATCACAGTACTGAAATCAAAACTGGTCACTTAAATATACTCCATGGTCTTGTTTCTGAAAAGAGCTAAAAATGCAGATATGAGGGAGAAAATATTAAAAGCATTTTATCTCCTATTATTTTTTTTTGAAAAATAATAGGTCTTTGGGAGGAGAAGAGAATGAAGGTGAACACTGAATAGCCATTACAGAACTGGCAGAGCACATAACAGCCACCATGATATATGAAGGTTCATGATTTGTTATTATGCATGGTAAATACCTTTCAAAATTGCTGGGAATAAAGTTTTAGAGTTATCTCTTGCATACACACAAGAAGCTTTGCCAACAAAATTTGGAAAATCAGACCCAAGAGTTATCATCCGCTTTCTCCACCAAGACCACCACAACAGCAGTTGCCAGGAGGCAGAATCAGCCTCAAGTATGTGTGAAGGAAAGCAACCCCTTCCTTCATACACACTGTGCAGAATGCACCATCCAGCCACCTGCACCAAACCAAGTATTATATTTTCTTGCTCAATTTTAACCCAAGGTCCTTTGCAGTGTTGCCAACTATTGCAAATCTTTCAATATCGATTTTTATTTTTTTTAATACCACTCCTGGAGTCCTGCAATTGAAGGCAACCTCACTGTGCATATTTTAAAAATACACATTTTTGAATTCTCATGGCAAAGCATGAAAAGCTTTTACCTCATAATTTCCCTAATTATGAAGTAAACAAAAAGAATTCAACATTTATTAAACAAAAACCCACCACTTGGTATTGTGAAGCAGGTCTCAGAATTGCATTGGTGTCAGACTCAGGACATGGGCTTGTAGTTGGCAATACTGCTTTTCCCGTGACACAAGGGGTGAATCCTGCTGTTGGCATAGCTTGTTGGTAAAATTAAATTGGGATTTTCACAGAGTAAAACAAAAAACAAAAAGGGGGGGGAAAAAAAGAAAGCCAAAAAAAAAAAAAATTCCACAAGTAGGAACTTACCACAACAGACAATAGTAAGAGTGGGGAGGAGGGTCAGCAACCAGGGCGATAGAGGAGAAAACAGAAAGTATTTAATTAGGGAAATTCCAAAAAACAAACAAGCAGCAAATTGGCAGCAAATAAATTTTAAAACAAAAAAAAAGGGTGAGCATCAATTAAGGTATTTAAAAATAAGGGAAAAGGAAAACACATGCAACAAATCTGGAAGCTACAAAGCACAAAGATCAGAAGTGTGGCAATGAAAGAGCACGATGACAGACGAGAACATAAACCATGGGTGTCTTTTACCATGCAATAAAACATGACTGAGTGATGTTAGAATCATAACCAATGACAGGATTTTCTTCAGGGGTCGATTTAGGGGCAGACTAATCAAAAAAGATGCTCACAGGCCTCCACGTTCGTCGGGTATTGAACGTGTATCACTTCCATTCCTACGACACGTACTGCGGTTTGCTGTGTCACTTCACTTGCTGGGACCTCTCACAGGAATAAGCAAACGATTTACAGGACCAGCCCTTAAGTGTTGGGGGTTAATTTAAGCTACTGCTAGGCCAAAATTCAACAACTGTCATTCGGACATCATCAGCCCAAATGATTTATGTCACACAATGCAACAGAACTTTGATCTTGGCCCCAGTTCAGGAAGTGTGGTCTTAAATGCTCTCCCGTGTTGGAAGCGTGGAGTGAGATGGCTCCTACTGAGTCGCCCGATTTGCAGAAAATAAGAGATTAACTGGGCAGCTGAAGTCTCTGCAAATAATGTATCATCATATTCACAAAACGTTCAAAATATCTACTAGGACTTCTCAACACTCATGTACCAACTGTGTCAACTGGACTAGGGCCTGATTTACCAGACTCGCTGTGCGGGGTGCAACTTCAGACAAAGATGACTGCTTTGCTTATATTTTTAATCCAACGTGTGGTTCTCATGGTGTATGTTGTAGAAATGTGAACAAATAGCCTCTACAAAAATGAAAGCAGCAAAACTGACTCCAGTTAACATAACCAAGCTATTTTACTGCCAGAAAAAAGCTACATAACAAATTGATTGTTCTTAAATGAATAGAATGAAGGAGCCTATTGTCTGGGATACGATTTGCACATGCAATGAACCAGTTTTGTTTTTTAGTACCTCTGAGCATTATTGCTTAAATCGACCCCTGTGGGTGGGGTGAAAATATGGTATGAAGGGATGATATTCTGTGTCAATGCTGATGAAAAGAAATATAAACGAATTATAAAAACAAACTAGTGATGATACAGTGGCTCATTCACCAAAGAACCTCATTAGTGGAACACATCAGCATCCATGCACTACCTACAGCTTCTTATGAAGAATTTCCTACTACAACCACAATTGGTTTATTGGTATTTCTTTGGTTAATGAATTCAGTTTTAACAGCAGACAGCAACAGAAATACCCACAACTAGCACATGTGGGCAAGCATTGGCGTGAGTCATCTGATAAATCTATTAGTGTTCTTTACTAACTAAAATGGAGTTACCTACCTCCCAGCCAGTACTCTGTGTAATAAAAAGTAAAAAGCGCATGTCACAGAAACCAAAAAAAAAGTTTCAAAGGCCAAAACATGACCATCAATATAAGGTATTGTAAACCTGAAATGGTTTCATTTAAAGACATCATGCAACAAAACAACCTCTTCTGGCCCAGAATGACACTCAATGATTGTCCTTCATTGGTTCATTTAACCTTACAAATCCGGCAATGTCAGAACATGCAGAAAACAACCAGACACTCGGCTGCTGTAGACCTGGTGGATTCTACGGAATTGATGCATTGATCTTCACCTATTGAGGAGCTGATGTTAGCATAAGGGTAACCACACCAACAGACAACAGTGACCCAGCAGTTCACAACCAGAAAGCTGGTTGGGGTGGGGGACTCAGAGTCGCACTGGCATGTCCTGGAGGAGGGTCTGCTGAGCACCTGCCCGCCTGCAAGAAAGGCATGCACCCAACAGGCCTCTCCTAGAAGGTAACACGTGCTTCTAGAAAGTTGCCATGTGCTCTCATCTCCTGCTTAGCTGAGGTCTGTTGAGCTTTGTGCGAGTTAATAACGTCTGACATCTCTCATCAAATACTCAGCACTTAAGTTGGTGGGTTTTGTACTGTCTAACTTTAGAAAGGTTCCTTCAGCAGCTTAGTCACCATTTGAACAGACAGATAAAAACCCAACATTTCTCAGTGTTACCTACCAGGCTAAAGGTAAAATACAATTTTCTTAAAATTATTTTTTTCCAGAAATACAGCATGCAAAACACATTTTAAAATAATATCTGAAAGGATAAACTGACAGATAATCGGAATTTTTAACTCTTGGATATTTCTGAAGTTACAATAAAACTAGGTATTTGATGTTCTCTCACATTTCTCAAGTTAAATGTACAGAGGGAGAAAAATCCCTTGTATTTACTGTGGATCACCATTTGACAATTCTTGTGTAATCAGATTACACAATGTTTTTTCCTTGATAGGTAGTTTTTATTTGAACTAAGCATTTGAAATTTCTTTGCAATTCACATTACAGTGGAAAGTTCAAATCATTACCTGGTGAACAATCTTGCTGAATGCCTCTTGGAGTTTACCATGAATAGTAGATAGCTTCTTGGCATCTCTGTTAGCTTCATGAATAGGAATAAGGACTTTGTAAACCTCATTAACTGCTTCATACATGCCAGCCTACAAAAATAACGTCCATCAGATTCCTCCAGCAATTCAACAGCAAGAGTGAAACATACTCCCAGCATTTACATTGCAAGATTGCAAAGGCGACTTGCATACCAAAAGGCACTGTGATGTAATCAGTACCTTTTCTTAAAATATATCCATACATACATGGAATAAAATCCCCAATTACCTTAGGAATTAAGTCTACTGCATTACATATTGCTACTAGTAAATGAGATTATTGAAAGAAATAAAATCGGGTTATTTTGGTTGGATATACACACAAGAGCACAAGCTAAATAGGATTCTAACCACATCTATGGGAATTGAATATGGAAGCTTAAGTGCACAATACAGCTCATTCTGTTTAGTGCATCTTTAACCTAAGGGACTTCTACATCCACTTTTGGCACTCCATGAAATGGGCTTTGTGAAGTTTTGTTAGGATGTCTCTAGCGGAGGTGACTCATAAAAAAGAGACACTGCGTCATAAAACTTAGCCTGCCCACAACATCAGTTCTGAGTCTTTGCTCTGGAGTTATAGCTGCTTGTACTTAAACCCACTGAATATTTGATATTGTGCTGTGGGAAATAACTCTCTTGCTTTCATTCGTTTTAGATGGATACACTACCACTAGCTCATTAACACTGCTCACACAAAGCTCTCAGCCCACTCTCTTCGAATAGACGGAGAAACAGTATGGCCTTTCTCTCCTATTGTGAACTCCAAAATGGGCAGTGCTGAAGTGAGAGATGCTGGAAGCACACAAAGCCCTCTTTGGTTCCAGACTCCGTTCACTGCAGTTTACTTGAGAGGGCAAACTGAGCTGTCTTGAACAGCCAAAACTCCCAATGCTCCATGCGAATTAAACAGCTACAATAGAGCTATACAGCCTCATAGAGAAAACATTTTCCAGCATATTGCCCAGCAACATAAGATTGCTGAAGGAGACAGATAAAGAAATTAAAGTTGTCTACCATGGAGAAAGATGCTGCAGCCTGTTCCAGCAATCCCACCAGACCAGCTTCTGTAAAATACTTTCCAGAACAGATACCTTCTTCATCTGGTGATACAACATCATCAGAAACTGCTGACTCTTCCAAAACATTAGAAGATATGTTCTAAGGAGAAATAATGTAGATAAAATATTTAACTCAATTTAAATAACGATCAATACTTTGAAAGCCAGCTGATTTTCAATCAAATACTAACATTCTTCACGAGCATTTTATGTCATTTCCTTCTGAACCAAACCAGCAGGGTGTTTCAGCACATGCTAAAGCTAATTGTACTGGACCACCTACATGCTCAAAGCTCAGTATGTGCTTGTTTGCTCTGCTCAGTGGTGCCTTGCCTAATGGTAGTAGTCACAAGAACCAACTGCATAAGTTACTTCAGAACAATTGTACCCACTACAAAGGCTGGACTAAACAGAGGGTAAAAAAAAAAGACAACTTATATGGAGAAATAAAAAGAACTGGATTCATTCAGCCTACTCAGTGGAACCAAGACAGCCTTTAAGCACAAAAAAAAGATTTTCAGAACTTGCTGTAATGCATTCTCCCCAAAATAAACCGAGTAAGTGCAGTGTGAGTATCTAGGCACAGCAGTATCTGGCAAATAGGAGATACTCTATCTTAGCAGCAATGACAGGACCTAAAAATACAAAAATAGGACAACTCCTACCTGAAACGTAACACACCCTACAGGGAGGTATTTCCGGTCTTCAAGCATGCTTAGGTATTCAGCCACCAAGGCTGCGGAGTGGACTAAGCACTGGGCTGACTCTGCATGATTGCTCCTCTCTGAGTGCTTTCCAGCCATGTTCTGCAACCAGGTCAAGCGCAGGTCAGGGGAATTCTGATAGCCCTTTGCAATCCTAATTAAAAAAAAAAAAAAAGTGAGAGAAAAAAGACAAAAAAAAAGCCCTTTGCTATTAGTATTTAGTTGCTTCTGCTTAAATACCAATCATCCTCAGCGCTAGGCTACCTGGAAATATATGAGATAGTAAGCTGTGTAGCTAAAACCCTAAACTACTTCGCAGATTTCTCAGCCAGTTACCGGCGGGCAAGTAACTGGAGCTACCTAGTGATGGCAAAATGCTTTTAAGGGTGACTGCTGAAACTCTCAACCAAAATTCACATTTCACTTGGAGATCGGTAGCAAGCCAGAGGTGTGGGACTGTCGGAGCAGACCTGCCAGGTTGCTTATGACAAAATCTCTGCCTTCTAAGAAGCCTTCAGGACCATTTGTGCAGATGATACCACACAATTTGGTGGCTGGATTCTTAGCACGGTTCTGGAATATATTTGCCTATTTAGACCATCACAGGTACCACCACTTTTCAGCCTTTTGTTCAAGTAGGTCCTGAGAGGTTCTTAAGTTTTTCCTGATGCAAGCAGGGAAAGATGTCTTTGCTCAGGTGGAGGACAAGATTGTGAGAAACTACTTAGGAATGGAAAATACCTTTATCTGCAATAAGATCCACAAATGCCATACAAAACCAAAGAATATCACAGTGAAACAACAGACAGGTGCATAGCTGTCCATGAGCACTGAGACTGGGAACTGCTGTGTAATTAATTGCTCCAAACCATGCTCTGTAAGGGCTCAAATGAACATCTCAGTCCAAAACCAACAGCAATTAGCTGTGTTGATTTCAAGTGAAATGTGAGTCATGGCAAGCAATACAAAAAAGGTTTAAGTTCAAAGTAAAATAATTGATAACAGAACACGCATAATCAAGGTTCACAGCAATACAGCACTTGATGCTCTAAATAGAGAAGTGCTGTAGGTGCCAAGCTTTTTCAAATACCAGGTGAGTACTGACATCTACTGTCCCTACTGTGCAATTGTTATGAGCTCTACCTGTACATCAGGTCAATCAGCATTTCTGGATCTTCCTGATGTTCCTTCATTTTAACTGTGTCAGAGAGGATCATATGGAGGTTGAACACGAGATCTTGGACCTGTAAAAAATATATACTGCTGTAATGAACTGGCAATGGGAATCAAGCTACTTACTGCTATGTTGGGGCCAGAGTTGCTCTGAACCTTTGTGTGTTTACCTTGCTGTCAGAATTAATCAAGGACCTGGGTTTTATGTACTCAGGTCATTAAAAAAAATGTACCTCCTTCTGGGAATACATGCAAATTCCAGCTGTAGAACAGGAAGTTTAAGACCAGCCTGCTAATGAACTACATGCCGCTTCTCTTGCGGTATTTCTTTTACCTGATCAGGAAACGTTGTCTCCCTGAGTTCCAGATCTTCTTCAGCATATGTCAAAATAGTCTTCAGGGAACGTCGCAGAAATTCCTCATTGAAATTCTGGGATGTCCCCACCAGGGATGAGAGGGACATGGTCACCTGCATTTTCACTCTGGCAAAGTTCTGCAACAGGGAAATTGTTAGTGTATTTTAACAACCTGGAGATACCGCAAAGCTCTGCTGCAACGTGAGTACTGTGGTCACTGTACCCTCCTCCTGACACACACCTAATGCAAAAAAGAAAACTTTTTTTGTGAAAAGGGATGTCTTAGAGTAGTGATTAAATTAAATTTCTGGTGCTGTTAACTTCACAATCTGATGACAGCTTCATTTATTTCCAGGAGAAGGTTGTTCAAGTTTTGTTTTTCCCTCCTTCTCCCTCTTCTCTCAAGCACCCTGAACAGGATGATGCTCAAACCCCTCTCATGAACACAGTCTTCGTTCCAGACACTTGCTTTTTGGTTGATCTAGCCTAAAACCTGGTGTTACTGTGAACTCACTGCTACCTGTCCCTGGGCGCAGAAGGAGTGAGTCCCTCCAGCTCTGCTGCTCAGCATAGGGGACTGTAATCAAAGTGTGCACGGGGGAACCCTTTGTGATACACAGCTACGTGGGTGCTTGCAAGACACCAACTGGAAGAGTTAAAGCTGAGAATTTTCTTGACACTTTAAAGCACAGGTGGGTTAGTCAAAACAAGATCTAATTAGAGGTTACCAACATCTGAGTAAAAACAAAATCCCAGTATTTCTAACTCATTTTCATGCTTGTCTAGATGATAAGCTCTCCAACAGCCTTTCTTTCACATGGACACACAGTGCTCCACCCAGCAGCCCCAACCAGTTTACATGTAATAACCTAACAAAGGGCGGCGGGATACTCACATTCCCAATCTCAAAGTTTTGTCTCATCAAAAGGTAAAGCGAGGCGCTCGCGTGCGACCGTATTGTGCTGATGCTGCTGCTACAGTGTCTCAGGAGCCTCAGGCACAGATCTGCACACTGCTCAGTCTCTTCTTCAAACAGCAGCTCAGGGAACTGGAAAAACAGCACATGAGAAAACTACTGCCAGGACAGACAGAAACAAACTCTTGTACAAAAATGCCACGGCGATCGTCAGCAGTGAGCATACACCAGCATTAGATGAAGTCCAATATCCTCTAGTTTGAAGGAAATTGTGCTAATTTGAGTCACTTCACTTTTACAGTTAGACAAAAGCAGAGTCTCTGGCAGCACAAGAAGACGAATAATTCTACATACCGCCCCAAACACTGCGCTCCACCCTTGGACTGATTTACATCAATTCTAAAAACTCAGGCTTAAAACTTTGAGCTATTCCCAGTGTATCTACAGAAACAGATACATTGTTTAAACTATGGTCCCAATAAAAAAAATAAAGATCAATTCTAAGTGAGAGTCATACTTAATTCCACCTGTTCTTTGTGCTGCCTACTGGCTAAGTACCTCTGCCCACTTATAGCTTGCCAGCAGGAACCTACATCACACTCAGCCTTTGTGAACTGTACCTCTGTGCACAGCCATCAAATGCAAAGTGCAAAGATATAGGCACCAACCACAAAAACCATTCAGGTTTTATCCACCTCTAGACCCCATTTCCTGAAAATTAGTACTGCACAACACAATAAATGTTTGATGAAATGACACCAATGTAAAAGAAAAAAACAGCCCTGTCCTCCGTCAGTAATGCTCTGGATATATTACAGCATCTGCAGAGAATTCACCTTTGAGACCAATGCCCTCTGTGTGGCGAAGCAGTGTTGGAGATAAAGTGCACTTTGGTTGCAGGCCATGCTATGCAGAAGCACCTTCAGCACTCCACCCAGGATACTCTCTTTGGATTCCGTCACAGAAACGGTCTGCAGACAAAAGTAAACCAAGAGTCATATGAGCAAAAGCAAGCCTCCTGACGGGGCAGTAAGAACTCTGCCAAGAAAAAAAAAAAAGGCATAACTCACTTAGCTGGGCCTGCGTAACAGGCACATTTCTGAATCAAACCCAGATGATGAAAACCTGACCCATGAGCTGAAGCTTGGGGAATGATGGTGCTTTCCATCCAGTGGGGCTCTGACCCTTTGGGACCTTGCTATACTAGAGGGAAAGAATGTAGCTGTCCTCTAAGGGGGTGATTCAGGTGCAGGGTGCAAGCTTGGGATTCCTGGAAAAGCCATGAAACTGGGATGAAACCCTGCCTGCACCGAAACCCTCAGCAATGGACTTGAACAGTTCTGACAGTGTTCAGTCAATTAGAGTGGCAGGAAGGTTTTTGTTTAACGAACTGCTGCCTGGCCAGGTGATCCTAATGCTCTTACATTTCTATTTTCTTATCATCCTTACCTGCACAACTATCTCTAGCGTATCCAAAATAATTAGATTTGCTTCCGTTGCAAGATTTCCATCAATAAGTGCTTCATGTTCTATCTCTGCCCGGGATCTATTCAGAGAAAAGAAAGCAATAAAATTACTTCCTGTTTAAGAAATAAACCTGCATATTTCCCTTTCAAATATATTTTCTCATCAGCAGGAAGCCCCTGGTTACAATGCATATATTTATACTGGACAACACTACAAGGATATTTGATGCGCCCATTAAGAGGACAGGAAGAAAGCCTTGCTTTTTTACATTTACAAACTTACACATGATTTATGTTCATCATGCTCAGCAGAGATCACACTACTTTCTGACACTTGATTGCTCTCCCAGGAACACAACAACAATTTAGAATCGAAGTCCAACTCAAAACTGGTTTAGTAGCATTGTAAGGCATGCAACAGCACAACCAGGAACAGAACGTATGGGTTCACGTTAAAGGCTATGGACACAAGGTGGTGCTACACGAGCTGGTATTTATGCACTGTTGATCCCAGCAGCTAAACTGCTTGTAGCACAGAGTGCATACTGTGAAGGTGTGATCTTTGTAATTTTTATGCTACATTATCTTACACTTTTTGAAGAATATCTTCCTCTCCAAGAACAAAAAAAATACACAGTTTTGCTGATAAATTACAGGCACTCACTTTTCTCAAAAGGCTTATGAAGTTCATACACCACCTCACACCAAGGGTCCCAGGAATTCAGCAGAAATCTCCTAATTTCAGTGACAGGAGCTGCATTTGGCAAGGACCCAGCAGTGTATTTAAAGAGCCCAACGACAGCTCGCCCTACGCAGGTGCCATCCGACAGACTCACGCCAGGCCAAATAACGCTGGGGGTGTGACCCATGAGAACTGACAAAATCCAAGCAGAACACACACTAAAGACTCAGCTGATTCAGCTGCAAGTGTTCCTGGAACTGGCATTGCAGCAACCCTGCCCCGCACTGCTTCCTCTGGGAGCTGGGCCATACACTCATTATCTGCTCTTCAGACTCCAGAATATGAAGGCTTGGGGCATGGCCCTATATAAAATTGTACTGCCTGCATAAAACAATACCACCTGCAATTAGCTGTGCACAATTTCTCGCTGTGAAACAGGTCTTGCTTGGCAGATCTCAAAGGGTCAGGCTAGACCTATGCATGCAAGGCACACCTGCAGTGCCACGGCTACCAGGGGGAGTTGGGTGTGATGGCTCTAGGCTCACAGCGAGCAAGCATGGGTTACAAAGCAGGTTTCCAGAGTTATCTGAGCAGATTCTTCTGAGGGGCGAGATACCATCCTTTAATCGTTGTGGTATTCCACAGCTGTTTAACATGAAGTCCTTCTGGGAAGAGGAGAGGGGCTCAGACCCAGTGCCAGCAACTGGTGACTTCTGCAGGCCAAATTTTACTCCGGTACAACTCTGCCCACATCTCTGGAGTTGTACCATGGTGGAATTTATACCTACGCCACTTCATCAGCAGGTTGAAACACACTGGTCGTTTGGCTTTTCCGATGCCTCAACCAGACTTGTTTTTTGTCTTGGACAAAAAGCCACTACTTGACATAACAAGAGATTGTGTTCTTGTGTTGGACAAAAAGCCACTACTTGACATAACAAGAGATTGTGTTCTTGTGTTGGACAAAGCAATTAGAAGCTGTGAAGATGTACTTTCAAATCCAGGAAGCATCATTCTGTCTTTGTGGATAAAATTTGGCCTGATCTCCACGCTGGCTCTGAGGACCCCACTTCCCAGTTTCTTCAGAGCTTCCCTCGGGCCGAGATTGCATTCCTAGGACTAGGAACAATTCTTTTGCTGGGAGGATGGAGACTGAAGGTTGCAATTTGAGGAAACAGAAAACAAGCACAGCAAAGCTCAAACACAACTCCTGAGCCCTCCGGATTAAACCACACCAAGAGAGGGAATTTTAAAGGAAATGAGTGTAGTAAGCAAAGAGAGCTCATTCCAACCAGTTGCACACACACACTGAAAACTTCTGCCAAGCATCACAAACAAGGCTGTGATGATTGAGTCTGCAGATGTACAAAATAGCAATTTATAAGAACTGCACACCAATGCTACAGTACCTGGCTGGTTTGTGGCTTCTAAAAGCACAGCACATGTGGAAAAACAATCAAAGTGATGGATTAGGACAGGAAAGGAAAGTGAGCTTTGAGAACTCCAGAATGCTCTTATGGAATAAAGGAAATATGACATGAGATATATATGCTATCTGTGATTATTGTTCATGGATTTCTCTCTAAATTACAGCTTACTACAGGATTTTAAGAAGGCAATGGATTTGTATCAGTCTTTTTTAATCTCGTTTTAAAATACTAAGAAACCAAGGGACAGTGAAAAAGAGTTAGACTGTGCAGTGTTAGACTAAAAGTTATTTGCACACTGCCAGCCCTGCTCCAGCTGAGAGCCCAAACGTGCTCACACGAGAGCTCAGTGGACTGCTGCCATTGACCTTCTATGGGGAAAGAGACCCTGCATAACCACAGGCAGTGTGACATTGTGAAAGTAGAAGGATAAGGCAGAGTTACTTGTCTAGCTTTTCCGTGTTTTGACGCCAGTGAGTCATATCCTTTCTCCATCTCAAATTCTCTTGACTTCCAAATGCGCTCCCAGAAGGACTTCTCTCTGTGGGACAATATTAAAACAACAGCAGTCATCTAATATTAATTTTTTTGCACGAGTAGCAACTCTAGATTGTTCACAATGACAGCTGAGAGCAAACTATAACTTCTTAGAGCCCAAGGCCGTGGCGCTCACCCAAGATGTTTATACAGCCTCTAATTCTGTCAGTGCTAAGTGGCATGAGAGACAACTTCACTTGCAGCGGTTTTCATCCAAGAGAACAACGAACAACACAGACCACTCTGTGTGCTGCCACAAACCAGCTCACTACGGAGCTAACGGAGAGAGGCAGCTGAGATACTCAAATCAGGGAGGTAGCTATCAGGGCTGCTAAGAAAAGCACCTTCCTTGGGCTACATAAGTGTTGTGGTTTAACCCGGCTGGCAGCTAAACACCACACAGCCGTTCGCTCACCCTCCCCCCTCCCTCTCTGGGATGGGGGAGAGAAACGGGAAAGTGAAGCCTGTGAGTTGAGATAAAGACAGTTTATTAAGACAGGAAAATAATAATAACAATAATAATAATAATAGTGATAATGGTAATAGTATTAACAATAATAATGTGTAAGAAAACAAGTGATGCACAATGCAATTGCTCACCACCCGCTGACCGATGCCCAGCCTATTCCCGAGCAGCCGGCCCCCCCACCCCGGCCAGCCACCCCTATATATTGTTTAGCATGACGTCAGATGGTATGGAATGCCCCTTTGGCCAGTTTGGGTCAGCTGTCCTGGGTCTGTCCCCTCCCAGCTCCTGCTGCACCCCCAGCCTGCTCGCTGGCAGGACAGAGCAAGAAGCCGAAAAGTCCTTGGCCTGGTGTAAACACTGCTCTGCAACAATTAAAACATCAGCATGTTATCAGCGCTCTTCTCATCCTAATCCAAAACATAGCACCCTACCAGCTACTATGAGCTACTTAACTCTGTCCTAACTGGAACCAGGACAATAAGGGGCCGATGTATGGCAACCCTCTGCAGTGTGACATTGCTGTCCTCAGCTGACACACAGTAGCGTCTCCACGATGGTGCTGAGACCCCTCCCCCCTTTCCTACTTTACAGCCTTTCTATCTTTATTGTCACTGCTGGGAGGGCAGGGGAATTTCACCATGCAATGTCCCAGGTAAGTGATAAAGGCAATGAGGGCCAGATTTGGGAAAAAAAAAAAAAAAAAAAGTACAAAGGTCCCCATCTCTCTGAAATGATTCATTAATTATGCCTCTAAAATATTTATTCAATGTAGCCCATAACAAGGGCTAAAATGTATCAGGAAGCCTGTGGCCAGTTCTGATTCTTGTCCTAATCCCTTGGCCCTTCTTTCTCCCAAACAAAATAAGTTGCATCATCACAAGATGCACGTTATGCTAGCTACTGACTATTTCAAGTCTCACTAAATTAGTACAAATATCCAGATGTTTTCAGATGGATCAGACAGTTTGTCTTCCGCTCTGATCCCTGCACAGGACATACTAGAAGGTGGTCCTGAAAAATGCTTATGGTGAAAGAAGTTCAGGCAAGAATATCCCATAAACAAGACATGATCATGCATACACCAAAGCAATCAAGTAACAACTGTCTGCAGATTGAACTCAAAACATGAGCAGAGATTTTGCAGGCCCAGTGAAGGATGCCTCACACTACAAATGACATTTTCTAAGGGCCTCTTTGCAGATTTTGATGGGTAGTATCCCACGCCACAGACATATGCAAGTAACCACTGGGGATGGGAGTAGTGGCTTTTGGAAAAAGGGCAGAGCACAGAAGACATCTTTACTTACCTAGCTGTCCTCTGCTTCTTCGGACCATTTCCTGCCTTGCCCCTATGCTTCCCAAAATAGCTTCTTCAAGTTTGGCTCTCATGTCTTTTGACTTTTTGAACGTCAAACTGTTCATTCTTTCAAACACTTTCTTGCCCTGCAAGTTTCAAATGACAATGAAGAAAGAGTCTTTCAACCTGGGTTATTTTCTAAGCATAACATCTCAAAATATCTTTCCTGTCTGAAGACATACAGCAAGAAAGGAACACAGATTTAGTTGCTAGCTAGATAATCTACCCAGACTCCAGCATCACTACGGAAAGCTCTCATCAACAGAGCAAGCAAAATGGCCAAGAACTATCCCCTTTCCCTACAGCAGTTCCCACACGAGTGGCAAACAGCAGAAACTGCCTAAGAAATGAAAGGAGTCAGACACACTTACATGGCTGAAAAGTGAACGTGGAAGAAGGCTAGAGGTTGCACAGAGAAATGCTTAGCCTTGGGATTTAGATTACAGGAAATACTTTGGGGAGAGCAGGAAATGCCTTTCTGGAGCTGTGCAAAGGACTGGAGTGTAAAGTTCCCCTGCAAGCCTTAGAAGAAACTTCACAAGGTTTAAATAGCAGTACCTTGTACTCAAAGCAGGATACGCAAAGGTAAAGCAAATCCAGGAGGCGATTGAGCTGCAATACTGACAGGTCTGTGAACCACTTCTGTAAGACACTTTCATCGGCGTTCTTGAGTACCCACAAGAGACAGATCAGAAGGCTGCGGCTGGACTCTGTTGAGAAGGTGGAGTGCTGCCTGCCACTCTGAAACAGACAGGTCAAGACATTTGCCACACTGGATTTCATGTCCAAACACTTGAATCCTCACTAAAAGGATCTTCATAAGCTACCACTCTGGCCTCAGTAATTACCAGATAGGAATACAAAGTGAATAGGTGTTTTTTACTAACAATTAGGGAATACACATTTCTCCTTCCCAACCTAACAGCTCAGTGGAGCTGCCACAGTATGTTTGAAGCAAACTCATCATGTTATGGGAATGTCTTTCTGTTCAGCCAGCAAAGACCCACATCCCTCAAAATACCTTTAATAACATGCAGCAGGTTAACAGGTAGGCAGAGGGGCTCTGCTCGTTTTCTCATGTATGTACTTGGGTCTCATCCAGAACAGTGTTTCATTCTGAGTGCATGTACCAGCAAAATGGGGTCCTGAGGCAGGAGTAAAGAAATGGAAGGACCTGCCTGCTACCAGAATCTGTGGGATTCCCTCCCCTGTGCAGAGAACAAGGGAAATAACCCATTTATGTCTTAAACTAGGTGGGACTTAGATCTTTCACTTAAAACTTATAATGGCCATTGCACTTCACGGACCTTTTATCAGATTGTCTCAGAAAAAGAGAATCTTTATCAGAAAATGCTTCCGTTTTCTGACCTTTGTTGATTTTTATCACTGCTTGGCATTTCATTATACCCCCTATGAGAATGGCACGGCAACATGCAACCGTGATTTGTTCCCACTTGTTTTTCACCCTCTGCCTCCCTGTGTGACACCCAAATCTACAAACTGATATGAGTCCCTACCGCTCACTGATCAGCCCTACAGGGCATGCATGTGTAAATATTTGCTTGTTGACACAGGCTGAGGGTCAAGGAATAGGCAGGATAGCTTTGTACCGATGAGGCGAGTATAATACTGCTGGGCCGGGCGAGCTGAGGGACCGATGTTCCTGCGATGGCCATGGCAACTGTCTGGCTTATCATGCTGCCACCCTCGCTTTCATAATCATCAACAGCGACGCAGCTTGGTCTCCCTCGCTGGTTGTGACTCTCTGCCAAGAAACACATGCATCCCAGTAAATCCCCAAATTCAAAGTGGCTCTCTTCAGCACTCGTTTCATTGAACTGTCTGGAAATGCAAACTGAAAATCATCCCACTCACAGATAGGGTCCTGCAGTATACAGGACTGACTGTTATATGAGGTTATGCAAAGCAAAGAAAATACCCATCTTCAAATGCAACCTACACAACTTCAGTATCTAGAACCCTTCTGAAAACAGACTTTTTACACCTTTGAATACTCCACTCCAAATCCTTACTTGCAGCTTTACTATGTCATCAAACTCAAAGGACAGCGATGACTCCCAATTTGAAATTACTCTAGATCAGACTCCCTTGCCCTGAACTAATGCATCCCACCTCTGGGGTTCTGCAGGACACTGTGCAAAGCACACCTGAAATGAGCTGCTGATAAAGCACAGTCTGCTTATCCTTTGTAATTTTTCTGAGACTTGTACAGTACATGGAATGACTTCTAAAGCCAGTCAGAGCAGGGAGGCTGGCTGGGCACATACAGACAACAGCCAGACGGCAACTAAAATGCATTGCTAGTTTTTCACTTCATGCAAACAAGTAGGCAAATGCAGCTTCTGAGTGTTCACTTGTTGAACTTGGATATACTGTTGGATATATTTTGCAAGTGTGGTTTCAAAAACATGTCACTTACGAATACTTCAGAAATACAAACTCATCCAACAGCAAAGGGATTTGTTGTTCAATTTTAGAAAAAAAAAAAGACAACACTCAAATCTTGTAAGCAGATGAATATTCAAGGCACAGAATGTAAAATACCTGTAAAGTCATAGAGCTGAGGCACTGTTTCCATGATCACGCCAATCAGAGGTAGGTACAGCATTGCAACCCGGGCCTTTACCTGCGGGTCAGCGTACCGCGGATCCGAGTCGTGACTGGACAGTAAATTGTGTACCATGTTGATGACCTTCTTATGCAATCCAAATAAACTGTTAAAAGAGAGTTGGGTCACACAGATTAGTTAATACCTTCAAAGCAAACTATACTTTGTAACTGAGAGGTTTCAAAAAAAGAAAAAAAAAATCCCGGTTTTTATTTTTAACTTCACTTAAACCACCATTACGCGTATTCTTTGATCTCCCCTGGATTTTACAAATGGCTGGCCTTTGCCCATGCCACATAAAATGTACAGAAATATCTTGCTGAGGTGCACACGCAATATAATGCGAACACTCATATTTTCCATACAAAAACAAAGCCCCAACTTCTGCTATGTTGAAGGATTGAATCAACTGGAGAATGTTAGGAGAACCTGGGGAGTAGAGAAGACAGGGAGAGAAACTTGAGAGGACAGTGGGTTTAGTGAAACTATTTGTAGTGTTCTTTTTTTGTTTCTATTTAACACTATTTACAGAGAAAAGCCCTCCTAAGACAGAACTTTGCTTTTATCAAATGATCAGTAGGTTTCTGCCTCCGTTCCCTGAACCCCCATGCAATTATTCAGCCAAAACAGTAGACTACAGATCAGTAACTCTGAATTAAAAATGTCAAAGAAATGGAGAGGTAGAAGGAAAAAACAGCAAGAAGTGGCCTTCCCTATTATTAAGATGCAATTCACAGCAGAGCCCCAGCACCATTCCCTTTTGCAGGACACCTTGCGTGAGCCTACTTGGTGCTCATGGCTTGTGAACACAAACTCCTCTGAATCTCTCAAGAACTCGCTCTGCCCCTTTTAATCCCCTCAGCCACCACACAGAGGCAAAACTCTCCCAGAGCAAATAGCACGTGTCTCTATGGCTATTTGCTTCTGGAGGCAAACCAGCCCAGGAAGACAACTCTACCCCATGCACGAAGCAGCCAAGGAAGCTCATACATTATGCAGTAGCAAAACATAAGCTTCAGTGTTCAAACCTGAGGTATTAAAACAAGGGCCGAATTTCAGGCAGTATCCACTTTACCTGAAAAGTAGAGTTGAGTTCTGGTTAAAAAAGATGAGAGATTCTGACTGGGTTGTCGGGGGGTTAAAATGATTATAAAGACACCAGCAGAGGTTAGGAGGTCATTAGCTAGTTGAAGCTATACTTCATATATAACTGACCGACTCCTTCAAATTAAGGTTAAAGAGAAGTCTGTGTGTTATTCTGAAGGAGTGGCATCTAGGCCACGTGTGAACAGCTGAAAGGAAGCTATCCTGCAGGCCATGGAGCTACGTACAGGGAAAACACATTCAGACACGGCAATGTCATTAAAACTTAGGGCTACATGGATATTTTTCCCCTTTTCCTGAACAGAACAGGTACTGTGGTAGATTGATCTGTATCAAGGAGGAAACGTGACCTGCTAATCTTTCTGCCTGATAATGCAATGAATCGATCTTGCCACCCTCCAGCCGGCCCCTCTGACTTCTCAGCCCTGGCATGAATTTGGGTCAACAACACACACTTCTGGAAAAATGACATTTGTCAGTGAATACTGAGGGTCAAATTTTGATTTTCTCACTTCTGACCTGTAACGTTGCTCATTATGGGCAATGTAGGCACTATGAAATGAGCAATAATTATTATTATGCTCAAATAATCAAAGCATCACAGCACTGATAGCAGAGAAAATCTCTTCAGGCTCTATCTGCCTGACCTCACTCTCTGTTTTCCCCTTCTGCAACTGTCTGCTTTGTCACATCCACATGCTGTCTCATCTTTTAGACTGCAAGTGCTCTGGAGGAGGACTGTAATTTTTTTTCTTATTGCACAACACCTAGCACAGAGGGGTCTAACTAAAGCATCACCTTTAGGCAACAGGGCACTGCAGTCTTTTCTGTCCAAGGGAATCCAAGGAGCTCTTATAAAATGGGCGAGCTAAAACGTAACCTATTTTGCTAATGGAACAAAAAAGAGCAAGGAGAGAATAAATGTAAGTCTCTGCACCACTTACCAAGACCTAAGGCAAAGCTCTAATGCAATAAGCAACTAGACATCCCTTTCCACTCCTGCTGCAGGATAATGCAACTGAGAACTATTGCGAGCTTTTTCCAAGGGTGGCCAAAACATTTTAATGGCAAGCATGTCTACATCCTTTACTAATAACCTGATAATGATCCTATCTGACCATTAGAACTCTTCACAGACATGGGAAGAGTAGATTTTAATAGAATGACATCCTTCACATGGTGCATTTATCAGGAAAAGGCTGAAGGTTTAACCCTGAGAACAGTTAACAGGCTGCAAACTACAAGTCATTCCGGAAAATCGTAACAAATGAAGGCACTACTGATACACATCTTCACCAAAATTCAGGAGCTTTGGTCAAAATTGATCTCCAGAGCTGAACCACTACCAGTGGACTTTTTCTGCCTACACAGGGTTAGCGATAAGAGCTGTCTCCCCAGCGGAGATGAGCAAGATGATACTGACAGCTCCTTTGTGCTGCTGGGCAAAGATTACCATCCGTGTCCAAGCTAAGGGTTAAGAATATCAAGATGAGAGAGCTCAAGAAGCAGGTATGTGAGAACAGAAAGTTTGTGAAGAGTGAGCAAATATGAACAGAGACAGGACCTGATTTCTAACCAGGGAGCAGGATGTTCCTATGCCACAAAAAGGATTTCTGCAGACGGTCTATGGGTAAAGATTTGGTGCTTTTCCCATTTCAGACCGAACAAATGGGACTACAGTGTGTTATGTACATATACAAGAAAATATTCTCATTTATGGCATCACTTTCTTCTCCAACAGAAAACAGAATTAATGTTAACTCCTGACACCACTTTGTAAAGGAGCAGAATTACCCATGAATTATCAGTATTTGTCGACTCTGCTGACTATTTCTGGGTCCACCTTGAGAAAATGGCTGCGAGAGAACTTAGGACTGCAGAAGCAATCAATAATTTCCATTGAAATCCATTTTAAAGCGGTAAGGCAGAATACAGCCCTAAATAACGTAAGTAACAGACTGGCTGTCAGGACTACAGGCTACACTCCTACTTCAGAAAATTATTTGCTGCACAACCCAGGCAAGTCACTGACTAACTCTGCGTGCTTGACTCTATTAATCTATTTATGTAACCCACAGGGGTCTCACTGATGCATAATTTATGTTTACACAGAGCTGGTAGGGCCACAGGCAAAATGCATTACAACATTTAAAACCACCAGCACCAGAGACTTCCTAAATGTTGAGAATTATCTGTTTGTTACAATTGAGAATAGCTTTTTCCTCTCAGAGCTCCAGAGGTGCCCCTGTGGCCAGCTGGGGGCTCCAGTAGGAACCTCTCTGCCTCTTTTTCAGCTGGAAAAACATGATTGGAATCATGTTTACAGCGTCAGTGGTAAGGAAGTAAGAAATACAAGGGGCATGGAGAAAGAAGATTCTCAGAGTTAAATAATAGGCTTCTCACCTTCTCAGCTCACCAATATAAATCAATTCTGGCCAGGCCAGAACTTGGTTGTTATCCACCATTTACTTCAAATTACAGAAAACTCATGGGAGAAAAAAAATTGTAAAGATTTACCCTTCTGCATCAGGATCTAAAATGACAGCCAGTTCTGTTAACACAAGCCCAGCCAAGTAGTGCTGTTGGCGGAAAGGCACAGACAATTCAAACATGTTTGCAATCTTCTGGTCTTGGACATTTGTGGAGAACCCAGAACTCTGTGGAAAAAAAAAATCAAGTTTCAGAAGATGCATAATAAGACCCCTTAGAACACAGAGAGTTGAGGTCTACAAAACATATCAGAAGCAGTTTTCAGAATTAAAGACAATTCCACGTAAACTACCTTTTCACTTTTTTTTTGTTTGGATCTAGGCACATCTATTTACACTACATCCAAGCTTACTAGCTCTCATCTTAATTCTGTTTGTCATTATTGCCTTCTCACCTACAGGGCAGGCCTTAGGGAAGTTAAGCCAAATAACCTTTAAAAGTGGATTAGTTAAACTTTTAACTCAGGTATGGATGCTTTTATTCAGGCTTAAGAACACTTTAATTTGATTTAGTTTACTTAATTTTTCAACTAATTAATCCGATTGAATGACATACTTGTTAACTCAAATTACTACAGTGCACAGAAAGCCAGCCCCTTGTTTTCCAAGTAGAGGGTAACACTGCACAAAGTTTTTTTAATAGCTCATTTACATTCATGCATAATAAGGGGCTACGTACCTAGGAACAGAAGGATGTTTGGACACTACAGGAATATGGCTATGGCTTTTATTTTTTTACATTATAAGACCAAGTAAGTCAAAATCTACACGGCAGGAAAAACTCTTACGCTTGCCTCCAACATTCAAGGTTTGGATGTAAGAGACAATTCCAGCTTTTATTGCTGAAACCCACATATGGGTTCAAGATGTTGCAGGAAGAAGTAAAACCAAGATTGCTGTATCCAAAGCCACATCACCCAAACTGCCAGCAACTCTTGTACGGTTTCCTGAGCCTGTCCCACACATAACCCACATCCCTCCACCACAACCTTTCCCCAGCATGTCATTGGCAATGGGGCCTTTCAAGTGAGAGCTGTGTTTGTGCACTTCTTAGCTGTTCACCTGTTCTTTCTTGAACGAAGTTAATTTCTAAATAAACATTTCCAATACTAGCAGCCAGAGACTGAAAATGCAGGTGATACATCTGCCTCCTATGATTTAAGCCTCAGAACAGAGCTCAACTTGCATATTCACAAAGGATCCCTGTCACAAGGGTACCTGAGACGTTGCTGAAGACACAGATGGTGATGGAGATGCAGGTGGTGTGAGCAAGCTGCAGGGTAAATTCAAGGTCACGTAGTGCTCATGGCTGCAGACGATGCGAAGGAAGTCCAGCCTCAAAGATACCAGGTTACTTGGGTTCGGTATGGTATAGAGCTTTGCTGACACCTGGCAAGTTTAACCCATAAGATTGCAGTCAGCACCGAAACAGAGTATAAAGGCAGCCCCAGCTCCCCTGTCCCATCACTGCTCCCAAAAAACACTTCCAAAGCAAGAACTAAAGAACTTGTTATCATTAAATGATCACATCCATGTCACTTCTTTGTGCTGCTACTGATTAAGCTTGACAGGCCCGCTGAAAAAAACATGGTAGCCTGAGCTCCCTAACAAAACCTCCTACAATTTTTGGTTCAGTTACTCTGAACATGATGAACAGAGGGAATAATTCCTCCTTCCCGCTGCACGTCCATTCGCCCAAGGGAGTTACGCTTAATTCACATGTAAGAGTGTAATCAGAGGGGTGTAAACTCCAAACCACCAGGAATGCCTGCTTGCTCTAGAGACCTGAATAGAAAATTTCTGTGCTCATACTTCACTGTCTGTCCAAGGAAAGTTAGAATAATAGGCTATGCTACAGTCCACAGCCAAGTCATAACATCTATCTGCATTCACCTGTTTGTAGCAGGTCTTAATAAGACCAAAAACAAATCCTCTGTCCATGATAGACAATAGATCATTGAGGAAAAATGCAAGACTGGTATTGAGCCTTTCAACCATTTCTGTATCCTAGAGAAAAGGAAAAAAAATAGGAAAGAAAATGACAAAGAGCACACTGAGCAGTAGCATGGTAATATAATGTGTTCAAATGACAATTCCTGGTCTGGGCACCAGCAAACAATACGCATGAGGTCTGGTGCCTCAGTTTTGACCTGGGCTCACTTTAATTGTTTGCCATTACCTTCTGAAATCGAGAGACTATATCACCGGCAATTGTGCTGACCAAAGCAGTTACATCATCCATGAAACGCTCAGGAAAACGATGCTTTCGCGAACCCTCCAGTTTGTCAGCAAAATACAAATGATGCACCATGCTCTTCACCTATAGGAATATAAATTACAGCGGAGTCACTTACAGAAATGAAGAGGGAGGGAAGCTCAATTGTTGCTGTTTGTGTTTTAAACTACAGATTTCAAGACAATAAGCAAAGTGTTTTCAGGTTGCTCACCATCAGCTCGAAGAAGAACCAGGCCTGCTGCAGGGCTGCCTCCCGCACGCTCCCACTGCACACAACCCACTGTAAGGCCAGCTCTTCATGAAAAAGCTACACAGATGCAAATCCAGAGTTAGTCCGAGCCTCACCATCAGCTCACAAAACAGTCCGCATGAGAAATGGTAGCACGATCCATGGGAAGTATGGCAAACAATGAGGTTAAGCAAAATAATAACTGAGAACATGACAGCAGTGGCGGCATCCCTCAGAGAAATCCCCAACTAACAATGAAGGATGATGTCATGATATGTGATGTGAGAAACGTTTCACAGCAGCTTGCTCCGAAATCGAATTTCAAGTGTCAAAAGAATTTTTCCACCCACCCAAAAAAAAAGTTTGGTGCTCAAATTAGTTCATTTTAAAAGTCTACCTTTCTGCCTGGTCTGATTTATGCAGAAAAAAGGAGTAAAAAGTGGACATATAAAGCAATTTGTATAAAGATGTATATTTACTGTGAGAAAGGCCTTAAAACAGTAAGAAAGAAACATGGCACTAAGAACCTGCTTTTTGATTTCTTTTCTTGGAAGGACAGACTGGACATTGTCAGCAATCACATTTTCATTACACAAAAAGTCAGGCATTTTGTCTTTCTGACGTGTTTAATAGGATCTCATCTCCTTTAAGGGAGTGCACTTCCCAAGTAACTCCCCTTCACTTTCTGGAGTCACTTTGGATTAACACCTATACAACGGAGTTGAGCATACATTTGTAATGCTAACCATCTAACGCACTGTAATTTTGCACGGAAGGATGTATCATTTACATGTCTAGACAGTGCTATTCATATTTTTTGAAAGCCAGAAATACTTTGGCTCAAAACAGTGTGGACATTAAATCAGACAAGCTACTCCTGATCATTTTAATTTTCCCAATTCAGCTCTGTCAGAATACTTCATATTCGCTACAGCCTGGACATTCGGAGGTGCTAAGCAACAGCAGTTCCTAATGACCTCGGAAAGGATCAGGCTATAAATAAAAGAATAGATTGCATCATGTTTTCAGAATGACTTGACCTCCCTGCCCCACAATATCAATTGTCTTCACTGAAATCTACCTTTTTAGTTGGTAATCGTCCTGTTAATGTTTGTAAGAAACTTGACGTCTCAGTGTGCGAAGACATACGATTACAACTTCGATCCGTAGCCTACGGAGTGGAGATGAATGAATGATGACAGGACATTAAAGTTTGCTGTGGATGTGTTTTGCAGCTCAAGGACAATGTACGTTTACAAAAATACTGTTCCAACTGTAGGCTTTTACTGTCTTTACACCTTTTTATGCATTCTCAAAGACTTACTCATTTACAGATCTGGTTTAAACAAAATGACAGTACTTTTTATTGACATATTGGCTATTTAAATAACTGCATGTTTTTATGCACAAAGACACTTAATGCTGCAAAGCATGAAACCTTTTCATCATTCTATTTTATCAACATGCATATGTCAAGGAAGTAATACTCGTAATTTCAGTGCCATACCTCTCAATCTACCAGAGACCAAGCACGTGGGGATGCACCCCCCACGGCGACGCTGCTACTGGCACAGAGAATCAGAAAATCACTGAGGTTCTCTCTATGTCTGGTGGAAATAATTTGCCGTGAGTGCAAATGAACTCAGATTAAATATTTCTGGAAGACTGGTAAACTTGAAAGCAAGTACAGTTGAGAGGTATGTTCGAGGCAACCATGCAGTGGAAAGCAGCAGGCAATGGGGACTGAATAAGTTAAGTCTTTGGACTGAAGCTGCTATAAAGTTTTCATACTTTGCAACACAGAACAGATAAAATCGGACCTAGCAAGTCACTGGTTCCAGCACTTAAATTTACATCTTTCAAGAGAGAATTTCACATGTGTATCAATTTTTGTTTAACAATATTCCACTCAAACAGTCATGACTATGTGACTATGAATACTAAATGCTTGATGAAAATGGCAAGATGGTTCACAACGTTGAGAGGAATGGCAAACATGGACAAAACTATGAAGCTGTGATTGATGTTCCCATTTAGAAATGTGCTCCATCTGAAGCTGAAACTAATGTTAATGAGAAACAGAGAAAGTAAAAAGAAAAGAAAAGCAGTCACAGCATTTACATTTCACAGACCAGCAACCACTGAAATGAAAGGAGGGGACACGATCACGCGTTTCAAGGATTTTCATGCAGTGTAGTGAGGTGGTGGGGGAGAAGATGCTAATTTATAAAACAAAACTCACAAAGAAGTTTTCAAGGAATATTAAAAAAAAAAAAAAAAAAGCAAACCACCAAATTCAGAGTATGCACTGAAAAGAAGATATTCTACAGGGAAACATCAGGGAAAACAAAGCCAGAAAAACCTCTACTGAAGACACCACCTGTGTTGACTCTGCACTTGGGCTGGGGTTGGATCCCCATGGGGCTGCTTTTGGACCACCAGTGTTTACCCAGGAATTGGAGCGGTCTAAACCCTGAGCATGTAATAGAAAGCAGTTGGGAAAGGAAAGAAATATTACATGTTGCATGCCATACAGTAGTCAAATTGTAGTCCTTAAAAGCAATCAAACTGGGTACATTGCAAACATATCACCAATTAGAATCGTTAACATTGCTTGAATTCTCAGGAATTTCTTGAGACGTTTTAGTCCAGAGGATTATTTTTGTGTCTCATCACACATACGCCACACATTAATACTGCCAACAGCCCTGGCCCAGCCTGTCCTATCTGGAATGCTTGACATTAAGAAACTGTCCAGATTTCTCAGATTTTTCTCAGATCTTTTTTTAAGGTAGACTACTTGCTAGCCCACACACTATAAGCTCTACAAAGCCTTTGGAAATACTAAGAAACTTTGAAAACACTGTCAGCTCCCACAGGGTTTCCTTTTCATGGACTAAAAATCCTGCAGTGTTGGTAGAGCAACCCTGTGAACAAGATTTCACATGGACATTTGGCCATTTTCTCTGGGCACTGGGGCAAACAGAGGAAAGAGGACATACCTTTTCTGGAACCAACCTGCTTCACCAAACAAAATATTTGAAAAATCATTTTTTTTTAAAGCTTGATCTCGTTTGTACTCCGAATTCTACTCCTGCAGTGTTGTCATGTGTGCAAAATTACTGTGGCTCCCTCCTCTCTAGACGCTCAGAACGAAGGAAACTAAGAATGAAATTTGTGTTTGACACCCAGGCTGTTCCCTAGTCAAGACCATTCAGTGGGATGCAGCGGGCGTAGCCGGGTCTCAGGATCCAGCTCTAAGGGAGGCAGCTGTGCAATGCCATAGTCATTCCTTAAAAATTCCACACAGTGTTTTCAACCCTCATCTGAGAGAGCTTTTATCCTACTTGCTGTGCCAGCCTAGGGTTTTTCCCCAATATATGAAGCAAAGATGCAGCCCATTTCATCACAGAGATTACCAGCTGCAAAGTCCATCATGCCTAACTATTCTCACAAAGACAAAACTACCCAAAGATTGAGCCCGGGATTAAAATACACTGAGCTATCCACTATTACAGCAATGCTGTAATTTTGCTTAAGGTGCCCAATAGAAATATACTGAACGCACAGAAGGAGAGTGTTTTAATCTCAACTACTTACTGGAAGAGATAAATCAAACCTTTCTGTCCTGCTCAGACCCATAGACATGCTTTATTTTGCTCACCATGAATTAAAGTAAAAAAATTTTGCAAAATGTTGAACTAAGCTTGTGTTTTGTCAAACCAGGTCTAATTCTGCTCATGCCTTTATCACACTCACATTTCTGTTCACGTTTTCTCATCACAACATCCCTTTGGTTCTGAGGATAGCCACATACAATGGTTACAGAAGCAGATTTTGTAAATGTCTGAAAGATCCCCCCCCCTGCTTTCTTCCCTCTCTGGAAAACAAGAGAGTACAAGGGCCTTCTTTTTGCCTGGCAAAGTGCCCAAAACTCCTGTTAAATTCTGTTCTATTTCTGGGCTTAAACCTGCAGCTGGATCTGTGCAAGTACATAACACGCATCTGTGAAAATCCATTATCAGAGCAATGAAACTCCACAAAGCTTTTGTTTCTTACCAGCACATCCCCAACATTTCAGGAACACTCTAAGCGGAAAATCTCATCATAGGTCTTCTTAGACACTCAATAAATTCACTTTAGTAGGGAATAAAATTTACATGGCTTCAACTCACAAATGAAAGCAAAATAAGTGACAAGACCTAAACCTATTACGTCTAAACCTAAACCTCCTCTGTTATGCAAATATAACAAAATCTTCTAAATCCTGTAAAGGGGACGACTATTTGAATTTCCCCAATTAAGTATGATGCTGATGTGAGCGAGATTTACAGCAAATTTACCAAAACTGTCAAATATCTTGTATTTCAGGAAAAAACAACACAAGACTGGACTCCAGAGACTTCCATTGAACAACCTTATTTGTCCTTTCTAAAAGCAGAAAGACTTGCAGATAGATTCATTTTGAAGTGCAAGTTCCTTATTTGGGTAGAGGTGCTTAAATCATTGCTTGGAAAAACAGAATAGGAATTTTTGCACCCTTATACACATTTCAGTATCTCAAGAAGTATCTCATGTTTTTATTGACATTAACAGAAATAATTACATTTAACTAAAATTGTGCATAGTCAGACCGAGCTTAATTTCTGATACTATCATGCTATCCTGAAGAAAACTTTCCCATTAGCAATTATGGACACGCTAGTATTTTTAAAGCCTAGACTACCTCTAGAAGAAAATCTCTCTTAATTTTGTACTGTGACATTATTCACTAAGCCAGCACATATTAAGCTTCTGATACCCTGTGTAAATTCCATATGCACATTAGTGCCTATGGCATTTCACAAAAGGTCACAGTTGTTTAATTAGCAAGATACTGAAGTGGTCTTTAAAATATTTTAAGACTTTCAGTCCAAACTTTGATGTAAGAAATAATGATTTGCCTACCCACACGTCTTCAGCCTCCTATTTGGTCAGAAAAATGACAGCATTATTCATTTAAAATTAGCAATCTCTTTCTCACACTGTTTTTCTTGCTTTTATAAAACCCAGGCCTGGTGTCAAGCCTGCCTGGTTGGGCTGATGGCTTTATTAATAAACCTTCACTGATTTTGCCACAGGATCAAATGTAATAGTTCTCTGAAAGGGCTCAGAAATTCATCTATGCTGGAAAGAGTCAAGGAACACAGGTGGGAAAGTGTCTCATCTTGGGTAAGTTGTCACAGTTTAGAGATAAAAAAAGAACCCAGACTGAACTAAGACACTCCTCTCAGGTAAGGATTTACCAACACAGAAGGCTTGGCCTGGCTCGTACCACCTGTGTTAGGTGCAAAACTGAAGTGCTCAAATTGGGACTGCAGCAGCCCTACACACTTGGAAGACACCAGAGGGGGACAGGCACTTCTGCATGTGATTCCTATCCTGTGTGGCATAAATTGTCTGTCAAGGAGCTTTTTTTCTCTCTGTTGATTACACAGGAAGCCCTGACAACCATGCTTCCAAAACGGACGATGTACCTGAGGCTAAGCAGTATGAATCTAGGCCCAAACATGCCATAAACGTGTGTATGTACCCTGAGAACCTAATACCTGGAGTAAGACCGCACCAGATACTCTTCATTAATTTGCCCACATTCACTGGTAAGCCACTTTTAGCAAGTACTAAAGGTGTGGGGAGTCATCGTGGGTGCTTGAGTTAGCACATCATAAATTCACTCTGCAGCTCAGCTGGCCAGACTACGGCTCAATTACTAACCATCCGAAATCTGTCTGGCCATGAAATATTCCTGCTGTGTGCAAGGTACCTGCTCCGGACATAGGTAAGTACAGAAAGCATTTGAGCAGCCGTTAGTGCTGAACACAGAGGAGAAGAGAGTTTGGGTTTGGGAGGTAAGAAGGGTCAAAGAGTGGCAAAGTAGGGGATGCAAAGTTTGGGGAGACATTACAACGCTGGTCAGAGGATACAGCTGCTGGCCATGTGAAAACTGAGGTAGTAAAACCTTTCTATTTTTACTAGTCTTGGAGAGGCAAGTCCAGAAGGACTCTTGGCCTGACTACCATGCTTGTGGAAGTAACACTGGCAGGACGTCTATAATGTCAGAGAGATCAGCAACAATTTTCAGGGACTGGAGTGTCAGGTATGTAACCAGCAACCACCAGGAAGAGCCTGAGAAGGGGCCATTTTTCCTTTTCATAGGAAAACACATAAAAACTTCCCCGTTATTTCTTTAGATATTAAATAAAAGATGCTGAAGTCCCCCTAAAGCCCGCAGCAGTGCATTCATACCTTACTGCCAATGATGGAGCGAACTTCGTCATCAGGCGAGGTGGGGGTCCCAGATATATCTGGGTTGCTGTTGCTGAGGCTCCGTGAGCGGTTCAGGTTCAGGCTTGCTGGCCGTACAGCAGATCGAGCCATGGTGGCATAGTGCACTGACCCCCCTAGGCCACCAGGACCTACGGTGTTGAACAAAAGAACATTCTGTTACACCAATAGCCTTGATCTCGTGCTGCTTTGCACCAGCCTGCTACAGCAAAACCTGTGTGTAAGCAGTAGGTCTGGCCCGTAAGGAAATCTTCCCCGTGCTTCCCCTGCCTGGTGCTCCACGGCAAGCACCAGGGTGATGGGATTAAAATCCTATTGTATTCACTGATCTGTGGGAAGCAGGAAGATCCCAGTGGCTTTAGGCAGCCAGTGTGAGGTATGTCTTTAGCCAGACCAAACACTGGAAAACCACTGAAGAACAGGGCACAGTTTTAAGCACACAGCTTTTCCAGTCCTCCTCAGATGTCTTCCACAGCAGGCAAGAAGCAAGTGCTGTGAACAACAGTCCTTCCAAAGCCTAGATTTCTGTGCCTCAACACCATCTCTCCACCCATACAGATTCCTTCTGTATTCTCAGCAGAAGTAGAATTAATTTGTTTCCCTCCTGCACCCAGACACCTGTTTTCAAGTATTTCAGATGCCACTATTAGAGTGTCAACTTTTGCTGGAACGGGATACAAGTCCAGAAGCACTAATGAAGGAAACTGGGAAGCAAAACAGGATGTGTACCACATCCATGTACTTGCCACAGAACACAATACTTAAAGGGGGCTTATAAAAATGATGGAGAACAACTTTTTTACTTGGGTAGACTATGACAGGACAAGGGGAGATGGCTTTAAACTAAAAAAGGAGAGATTTAGATGAGATGTTGGGAGGAAATTCTTTACTCAGAGGGCAATGAGGCACTGGAACAGGTTCCCCAGAGAAGCTGTGGATGCCCCATCCCCGGAGGTTTTCAAGGCCAGGTTGGATGGGGCCTTGGCCAACCTGATCTAGTCCTGTGCATGGCAGGGGGTTGGAACTGGATGATCTTTAAGGTCCCTTCCAACCCTATGATTCTACAGAAACCAAATTTAAAAAATAGTATTTTGCCGTATTTTCACCTTGTGCTCCTTCATGAGTGACACTCAACACCATCAAATAGTTAAATCTCTGACATGGCTAACTGTAATTAAACTCATCTTCTAAATGGCAACATTGCATCATAGAGAAAGATAATAAAAAGGCTTGGCAGGGAACCAGCCACGCAATTGGAGCTCAGAGCACCTGTCAGCAAGCACTTTCTGCTTGCTTTTAACAAATTGTGACGTGAAATAAAATGAAAAAAGAGCTACCTGGTGATGGCGAGTTGGGATAGGTATTTGGTAGGCGAAAAACATAATAAATATAGGAAGCAAGAAGGCTGTTTCTGCCGTGCTGGTCCTGGTTTCCATCCAAGTTCTTGTGAAGTCTGTTTATGATCGATGCCATTGCTTCAAAAGATGCTTGGCCCAGGTTAACTGAAAGTAGTAAGTTAGAAGTTCAGTTTAGATTTCAACAATAGCCACAATCAAATTCTGAATATGCACTTCATCCACCTTCTAAAGGATAAACGGTGAAGCTTGCTAGAGTATAGCAAGCATCTGTCAAGAAAAAATGAAGCTGGTATTTGAAGTAGATCTAACAAACAGCTCGAGAAGAAGACAGGTGTGGCACTGATAATCTTCCACTTATTTTAATAACATCTAATGAATATAGGCCTGATTCCTGGAATTGGCCCAATTTTGGCCACAAACTACAATGGTAACAAAATCCTTGTTTAACTGATGAATAACACCTGGTGGATATTTATCATAATCTTCTCAGTCAACTATTTCCTCCAAAGAAATAAGAGGAAAAGTTGAGGAAAGAAAAAGAACAATTTCATTCTGTTCTCAAAAAAGAATTCTGTACTAAAAATGAGTACAGAAAATCACACACGGACCTGGCTAGGTATTTTAAACAAGTTAGGGATGAAGCAGACTTCAGCTTGAGACTGGAAATCTTAGTTTTTTTCAAAGCTAGACACCAATGTCTTCAATCCTCCATATAGATAAATCAAACCAAAACAAAACACTTAAAAAGTGAAAGAGCTTTAAAATAAAAAACAAACATTCAAGCAAAACTCTTTCTCTAATAGATAACCTTTCTAAAATAAATGACTGCTATTTTCATAGTAGTGTCAGTTACCTATACTCCATCATGTCTAAACTCCAGTTTTCTGTTAAAAATCCCAATTACCGTTTTAAATAACAAGAATTTAAGTTTCATTAAATGCTCAGTTATGCCATTTAGGCATAGCCCATAACAGGGAGCAAATGGAGGGATTATTCATGCTGACTGTATCAGATCCACAAGAGCTACAGGAACATACAGCATCTATATCTTCATAACTTACCTACTTCAAGGTTTTCCAAGGTGACTAGTGAGGTTGAAAGTCTTAGTTTCTGAATGTCAGTATGGAGACACCTTAACAGCCTCCAACGCTAAGAAAGTGCTGGGCATCCAATTTACAAAAGTCAGGCTCCTTTCTGGTATCTCAACTTGGACACCAAATTACTAGTCATTCTCAAAAACCTTTGCATTAAATATTGCTCCTGTGTATGTCACCACTGATCTGGATGCCAGCATGTTTTATTTTGAAGATACATGGTATATTAGTGGCACTAAAATAAAGCATAAAAATGGACTTCTTTATACATAAATATGATAAAATTGGAAGTGTCAAACTCTCAGCTATGTAATTCTCTATAAAACTTAAATAAAATACCTATTTGGCCTGCAATGACAGGAGGTCTTACTACCAGAAGAATCAGTTTGTCAAGCAGGAGATGAAGAAATCGCACTACCGGCTCCAGTTGAGAGGAATTTAAAGCTGAAATGCTGCTCTTCAGTTCATTTTCCAAGTTGTTTTCCATAATTCTCATGTCTCCTATTCGCACAGGGAACATGTGCTCATCCAGAGCATGGACAAGTGCAAAGAACTTGTCAAGATAAGGGTCCTACACATAAGCAAAAAACAATAATCAGCAAGAAACTCCCAAAGGAACACTGCTTTCTGTGGACTTGTGGCTCATGGGTGGATTCTCTCTCTGTCTTTCCCTCTCTTCTATCCAACCATTTAATCTCACAAAATTAGCAGAAATGCAACATCTGAGAGCTCTGCCTACATGTCTAATTCAACTAAAATCAACTAATGTTCAGAAATGGTAAGGGCAAAACCACAGAACCCACAGACTGCATTTCTAAGAATTTAGAAAAATGGACAAAAATGCACTAAAGCTATGGTACTAATTACAGCACAAATAAAATACACAAAAAACATCAAAATGAAATACGAGGAATTAATAAACTAAAAGCTGAAATGATTAGTCAAAATGATTGCCATCTTTCATTTTGGATTAAAGAAAGACAGACAAAAAATACACAGAGAAACAAAAGAGGCAGAGGGGAAAAGGAAAAACAAGAAAACGTATGCCTGGACTGCATATTAGATCTGTTGTAATAAAAAACAACAGTCTGAGGTCTGAAAACAGTGTTGGCCATTCAACCCTTGTGAATAAAGGCCAAACTACTCATGTTTTTCAGCAGAACTTCTCAAATATACTCACAGCAGAATGTGGAAAAACAGGTCTGCTGGCTCAGAACTGAAAACGAGATTGCAATTTCACTACAAGTAATTACTGTACCCTTCACAGTATCAACTTTGACAGTATTTCAACTGTCAAAAGATTATCAGACTCTTCATATTCCAATGGCTAATTACAGCACAAATGTACCTGAGTATGGAGGGATGATACAGCAACAACTTCTACATTGAAAACTCCTTTGTGATTATCCACCCACTTCATTCCAGGAAGTGGAACCTGTAGGTTAGTAGAAAGATGAATGGGGATGTGACAGAAAGCAAAGCTACAGTAATTCTCATTAAAATTGCCATTTCCTTTCATTTTACTGTCAGATCATACACGTGTACCCATGCATAAAGACACACATCTGTCGAAACTTAGCATTTAAGAAATAAGAGTTAAAAATACACATGCACGCACACATAAACATATAGGTACACACATATCCTCTCACTTTTTTTGACAGAAGTATTCTCCTGCTGATTTCCAGCATGAAGAACAACTCACCTCTGGAGAAAGCACTGAATAAGCCTGGGGTGGTTTTTCCAATGAAACAGGTAGGCAGAACTGACCAGTCTTTAACCGCCCATTTTGAAGCATCGGTATCCACTTTAAAGAGAAGGAATTAAAAAATAAGAAAAAACCAAAAACTCCTTTAGGTTTTCTTGAACTTTGCAGGCTTGACTGTCTCAAACTCTACAATGGTATATACACTTATGCTGATGCTAAACAAATTGCAATTAAATGCATTACAAACGTATCCTGAGCTGAAAAATAGATTGAAAGACACTCACGGTGTATCCAACTGGAGTCTCTAGGGGAGTGTTTTGCTTTTGTTGGCAGCTGACATGGTAGAAAGTAAAAAGCAGATGGTGGTGGTCAGTTAAAGTGGCTGGAAGCTTAATCTTGATTTCCTCATGAAAATCGGGCGACCTGTGCAGAGACCAGACCCTCAACTGAGTCATCAATATAAGCAGCGTGGTTTACTATCTCATGCTTGAGATCTTTTAAGTATCTGGAAGGAAGGAGTTATACGGACCATACAAAGAGATTAAAAGCTTCACTTTCTAATTACCAAGGACTGGAAAAACTTCCAGTGTGCATTTCCAGCGCACAAAATATGCAAGCAGCAGCCTGGTGGTTGCTGCACTGCAGTCTGTCCCCCCCCACAGCCATTCTGAATTGCACTGCTCCACACAAGCAATGAACTCTTGTCACAGGCTGGAGACTGCCACAATACCCAGCCTGAAGGACACAATTCTCTCCCTGGTACAACCACAAAGACATGCAGCATGGTAAGGCCAGACTCAGCACTCCTTACCTGAGCTGCTGTGATGCTGCTTTCAAGACCAAGTACTTCCAATTTGTAACTATAATCTAAAAGGCTTTAAGTACCTAATTACTCAACGCAATAATAAAACACATGCTAACAAGAGTTTATAACATAAATCATCATGCCTAACTGGAAGGCTATATTTAAAGCATCCGCTGAGTTGCGCTAAGTGCTCAGAATCATGGCCTCTGACACGATGCTCTTGATTTGTACCAGAGCACACAAAGACTCATCTCCTCGTCACCACAAAGCTCTAACAACATCAATTGACACTGCAGGCGTCGCTGTAGGTGCTATGCAGACAGTCACTGCTACATAAGTAACAATGAGACAGATTCACAGCAGTAAAACCTCTTTTGGGTGGAACCACACTATATCCATAGGGAGCCAAGTCTGTTTACAAACTGCCGTATGTTTTACCTGTTGTGGTAGACTACCGCTGTGTAAGCTTCTTTGGAAAATTCAGGACAGCTAGATTTGCCAAAGATGACCTGTAAAAAAGAAAAAAATCAACAGAAATCCCCTCAAAAACTGTGCCAAGAATCTGTTCCACAATCTCGTGTACAGCTCTATTAATCAGTCTGTGCAGTTGCAACTACTTGGTACATGCTCCTTCACTTCTATGCGACATTTTACCCAGTCACTGAGGAGTTTACAATTTTAATAATCCCATTTGCACATGCACACAGATACAGCTGAAGAACTGATGCATGTAACCATCACCAGGCAGAGCCAACAAGAGATTTTCCCTGCTATTTTGCAGATGCAAAAGGGCAAAAATTAGGAAGATCATGAATTCAGGAGAAATTAGAGGGAAGTAGAGAAGGGAGAGTACATCAAGAGAATCAGGTCAACGGAACTGAGATGAGGCAAACTAAGGAGAATAGAGGAAATTAACAAGTAAGTAACAACAAACTTCTCTACAGGGATTTTCATCACAAAGTCTCAAGCCACACTACAAGGAAGGGCAGTTTCACAAGAACTGTACAAGTACAGCCTAGGGGGGAGGCACCTCACACCTAAACCTTCACCAAGTGCTGATCACTTCTGGCACCGAACACAAGTATAACTATCACCTTTCATTTCTTAGGCATGGAAACAAACACACTACTCCAAGCACAGGGTGTCCGCTGCCAATATCTTGGTTTAAAACGCTAACTACTCAATTGTTACTTTGCATACTCCATATAAACTCCCTCTATAAACACCTTGAGATATTCTGATTGTATGCTTCCTGGAACTCTGTATTTTGAAAGGTATTTTGGTGAGGTTTCTTTAACACTGGGATTTTATGGCTGTAATGTGTATCCTGTCCCGTCAGCACACAGCACTCACACTGAGCACAAAGCTCTCCCCTCACCGGCATAGCATTGCTGGGGTCCTCTCCATACATGAACTGGACTTTGACAGTGATATTCCTGGCAGATCCTTGGCGGTTGGCGAAGTTAAGGCTCTGAGGATAGACATAAAGAAGGTTCCTGCAAGAGACAAAGGCATCTCTGTGAGAATGACAGGGTTTACACCATTATTAATGCTATTATTTAACCCCCTAAAGAAACAGAATCAAAGTGAAGGGTTTGTAATTTTCCATTAGTCGGTGGTTTCTCTTGAACACAAGTGCACACACACACAAGTGACTTGATAATGACCTCTTCTTTTAGACATCAAAAGTCTTAAATTACGTGATATTTTGGAATGGTTCCTGTTTGTAAAGATGCTTGAAAAATATATCAAAAATTTTCAAGTGATTACACTATTTAGCAAGTTCAAGTGGAGAGAAAACATCTCAGGAGAGTGGCTGGTTTCTGCTGAATACCTTCTTTGTTGTGACCTTCTTGTTTTTTTAATTTCCTTTCATCATGATAAATTCAGGTTACACCTCTCCTGTGACAATGGACTGAACTAAATGGACGTCTGTATTCTTGTATTTTAACAGAAAGGCAATCTCTGCAATGCCTCAGAGGAGATGGTGTCTCCAATTCCACACCCCAGTACCCACTCGGTGAAAGACGGGGATCAACCAAAATTGCCAGCTGAGATGTCAGGGTTTTGGCAAATTAATCCCATCCAAGGACTTGGTTCTGACATTCTCAACTCCATTTGCTCCCTGATACCCCTGGGTGCCCCCCTCTCTGCCGCCACCACCTAAAGCTGGGCCTAAGGCCAGCTCGAAGGGCCTGAGAAGGAACCTCCTCAAGGGCAGCATGGACGCAGAGCTCCGTCAGGCTACATGGGGCCGTGTTATGGAGCCAGACTTCTTCACCCCTCCAGGCAGAGGAATATGCTTAGCTGGCACATGGGAAATTTATTCCCTTTCAAGTCCTTCATGCTGAATTAAGTTCTTGAATCCCAGCCCCGTTGGTCGCTTTGCCTAATCAATGCTCTCTTACTGTTTCAGAGGGGGCCTGTGCCGTTTTTGTGGCTCTACTAAATTACTTTGTTCTGGCATGAATACATTTGCTCCTTGATGTTCTTTTTAAAATGAAAATGGATATGAAAATTTACTCTAAAATGTACATTGCTCATAAAACTTTTATTAAGTATTATTAGTGCTTAAGAGAAGGATTTAATATATTTGGGAAGCCTGGCTACAGGAACCCTATATTAAAGACGGTCTTGTGCTGGGGATTGATTTACGCTGGATAGCAGAGAGGAACCTAAGCCAAGCCTGCAGTTCTCCTACCAGCTCTTCTGCTGTGGCCTGGGAGAAAAGGAGTCATTTCAACAGCTCGATGAGAGAAATGCTACGACCTTGGAAGAGAATGAGAGAGCTACAAGCAGACGTTAGAGCTGACGTGACATGTCAGCCAGGGCCTCTGATGCACTCGTAACAACAAACACTGGAGGAAACACAGCGGCTGTTCCTCCCTCCGCTGCCTCTCAAGGCCCCGAAGGCTCAGAGGACGATTATCATGCACTACATGATTAGGAAGAAGCTCGTGTTGCTCAGAGGAATTCAAATGCACAGATCCCACTGTAAGGCAGTGGGGGAGGTGGGTGCTTGCTCCTCTTCAGGTAGCTCCTCTCCAGAGAGGTTCCCGTTGGAGGTACCACGCTTTTGTTGAGCAGTTATATACAGGGAGGGGAAAAAGATCCCCCCATCTGACAGCCACTCTGAGATGCTGCCTAATCAGTTTCACCTTGTTACCCTCTTTCTTTTGAGTCATTACACTGTAAATCCTCATCTCACTACTTGTATGCACAAATATCAAAGCTCAGTAGCATCTGCAGGACACCAGAGGTGTAACACCATCCTCTGGAAACAGTGAGGGGAAGGATCTACCACAAAAATAACACTGCAGCACCAACAAACAGGCCAGGCATAGACTGACAAAATAAAAGGACCGCTAATCCTTGTGCTTCCAAGTAACAGCTACCTCCTGATGTATTCACAGATTTCCTACCAATAAAAGTTTCAGCCAGAAGCTTTAAACCCAAGGACTTGTGTCTGGAGCCTTTATTACAATGCCATGCAAAATGTATGCAAAGCTTATATTGTCTCAAACAGATCTCGGAAGTACTTTTACCTCCGGAAAATGAATGGCTGAAGTGCAAAGGCTTCCCAAGCCTTGGAAATAACGGCACCAGGCACTCTCCTAAATATTTATATAATGTGATTGTAGCCATCTTCCAAATTTCTTCATAAATGTATTAAAACATTAAGAGCTGATCCTAACTCATAAAGGGGATGTCTACCCATTATTAAAATTCTCCTTCTCAGTAAATCCCAGAGACCTTTTTCTTTGCTTTATTCCTACAATAAAAATCATTTAAAGCCCACTTAAAGAGGGTCACCCAGGTGCATCAAAGATCTTTAGGACCATGTTTATTAAATACATCTTTTCTTGGCTGGGCTAACAGCTGTCAGGGACAGGATTCCCCCTTACAGTTTCCACAGCTCCCAAGCCTTATGGTTTCATCATACCAGAGGGTCTTCTTTCCCCTGTCTTCCTGAGTCCCTCTTTGCTTGTGGGCTGTGTGACTGTTGTGACACGCAAGACCTGGACGGTGGCATTTTCAAGAGCACTTAGCACTGCCTGACTTTATTGGCACTGGCATTAATACGGAAACATCTACGGCCGCATGTGCTTAGCAGCCAGTCGTGAATTTTTAACGCTTGACATCAGAGCATTTAGACTGCCTTTCCCCTTCGCAAAGCAAACCTTCCCACGGGGCAGTGCCACATCTGAGCAGCGCTCGGGGACAAGCAAGATCCCCGTTTTGTACACACAAAAACACTTTGTGTGACAACAATAAACAGCTAAAGCAACAGAACACAATTTCTTTGAAACCCCATAAAACCAAAGCCACCCCAAGTATTTTCAAGTGGATTGCATAAAGTTTTTTTTATTTTTTTTTCTAACTTTTGCAGCCAGTTCTTCAAGTTTTACAGCCCCAACTCCCTGTGTCAGATGCCAAAGGCTGGACTTTGTTCCCTATTACAGAGCAGTGTCAGGCCCAGATAATAACTTTACCTAAACTTCATCTACACAAGTGACAGTCTGAGGACTTTCCCTACAGAAAATACCACTACATTGAAAGCATGTTTTATCTACCTTTTAAACACTAGAATTGTTTAAGTAGGGCTATCAGGTAAAACATTATCTCAGTCTACCATTCAAAGCAAAAACTATCAAGCGTTTCAGAGGTAAACTGTTAAGATCCCCAAGAACTTCCCACATAGGCACAATATGCGAGCAAACCAGATCCTGCACGTGTGTTTTTGTTTTTTTTGCCTTTTTTAACTCATTTAAACATCTCTTCATGTATTTCCATTGCTGTTAACAAATGAGAAAACGCTGCAAGAATGATGACTCGATGCAAACCTTTCAGGCTGATCACCACCCAATGAATAACCCTAATTGTTTTAGCAATTTTTCTAACAGATTTTTATCAGGACCAGGTAAACACAGATTTGACGAGTTTCTTTAATGACAGCCCATAACCAGATTCCTTGTTGCCTACAGCCTTCCACTCTCAAATGAGCAATTAAGCACGTAGCTGCTCCCTACCACGTGCTACACCTGCCAGCAGAGAGCAGATGCAGCCCAGCGTCACGCAGGGGGGCTCAGCTCCTGCTTCGCAAAGGGCACCAGCAGAGAACTGGCAGGGCACTGAGTTGGCCAGAACCCCTCTTTCTGCACTTCACAGTGCACGCCTCCAGGCTGCCTTAATGCAAGCTGTACAGAACTGGACAGAACTAGGAGGGCCGTGAGGTTATCTCTGCTCTGGTCTGTATGTATCTCAGGTCTCTTTCCAGTTCAGAAAGGATTTCTAGGCAAAAGGATTGTCCAGCTGAAATATCTGAAGAGCTGCTTAACACCACACTGCAGTTCAAACGAAGCAAAGGCTGCTCAGACAGTACAGTGAGCCAAATCATGCTGGTACAAAATATTCACCAATTATTCAGAGATCTAAAATACACTCATGTTATTTAATTATTAAGGGGGAAGGGGCAGGTTACCTGCATATTATCAACCCTTCATCACACAAGAAATTCATCGTATGAGATAACAATTTTGAAAATAATGTTTCTATTGATGCCTTGTATTGTACACATGCATGTACATGAACAACAACAAAAAAAGTCCAGATGAGGAATTGCTAGAAGAGTCTATCAAAAACCTGAAAATCCTGCAAAGTACAGACTATATTAAGCCTGGACTTATTTTTGGATTGCTATGAGAGATTCCAGAAAGAAAAATACCTTTCACTCATACTGCACTACTCCTTGAAAAATATCCATGCTTCCGTGCAGAGACCCAGTGCAGAACTGGACATTTATTTCAGAGTACCCGTAGACTTGTTTTATTCAGTGTGAATCTTAAACAGCAAGGGAAATCGTAAGGTGAGAAATGTAAGCAGGGTATTATTTATCTCACCCACCTCTGGAAAGCAGCTCTTAAAAAATAAGCTTTATATGGTGTAAATTACTGCACAAACCTTAAGACAGTAGAATCACATCCAGACAATCTCTGGACCTAATTCCCACTTTCTCACTTAATCTGAAGTAGCTGACAAGCAAATCCACTGCGGTGCGATGAGTTACATCAGAACACGGCACAAAATGAGAATCAGATTGTGTGAATCATCTGGGAATATTGTGCCCTTCCATAGCTTATCAAAGAGCTGCATAACCTGAAAAGCAGCATCCAGTGCTCTTGAGCAGCGTAAACCCTTTTATAGTCCTAAGGGAATAAAAGGAATCAGACAACACAAACAAGAAGCAATTTAGGCCTTATCAAGATTATGACCCACAATTAATCTATTAAAAAAGCCTTGTGTCGAAAACACGTCATACATCATCATTAACATTTTATAGCAGCATGTCTGGCAGATGGAAAAGTTCAGAGGCAGCTTAATCAGCAACGTGCCCGGCTCTCAGGTTTCCCAGGTATCAACCTAGATTCGAGAGGGGTTACATTCGTTCAAATACACACAGTTTAATGATCAACTCGCCGGTCTGCCTCTTCTAAAATGAAGAGGAGTATATATAGATTAAATTCTTCAACCCAGAACAGCCACACAGTGAAAACTATTAGGAAAAGTCTCTGCATCCTGAACAACCAAAGCGTAACAGGAGCAGAAATAATGAAAACCATTCTTATCTTTCTATTCATTGCCCCACTCGCTCTCTCAGCTAGAGCTGAGAAAGACTTTTCTGCCCTTGATTCGGCTGCATCTCCTGAGACAAAATCAAGATTTGCCATGCTAGATGATGTACGAATCTTAGCCAACGGACTCCTCCAGCTTGGGCACGGTCTTAAAGACTTTGTGCATAAGACAAAGGGGCAGATGAACGACATTTTTCAAAAACTTTACATTTTTGATAAGTCCTTTTATGAGCTCTCACTGCAAACCAGTGAAATCAAAGAAGAAGAAGAACTACTCCGACAAACTACTGCCAGACTGCAAATCAACAACGAAGAGATAAAGAATCTCTCGCAGGAGATGAATCTGAAGATTGAAGACCTCATACAAAACAAAATCCAGCTGCAAGAGAAGGTGTGGGGACTGGAGGACAAAGTCACTAAGTTGGCCATTACCCAGCCTACAGTGCAAGAGACAAATGAAATTTCTTCACTCAAAGTAAGTAAATTTGTAAGAACCCCTGACACACAAAGCCAAAATAAATCGTAATGCTATCATTGGTAGTTATACAATAGAAGCTCATCTTTTCCCTGCACCCTCACCGGAGTTCTATTGTGTATTTTGAGAAATAAATCACTGCAATAACCATATAAGAATCAGTGTTGTAATGTGACAAGTGGTTTATTTTACAGTATAATTCCCCAGTGAAATCAGTGAGAAAATGATGAAGTGATACGGCTCTGTACCTTTTCCAGTTTTTGCAAATATGTTTTTAAAAAAATCTGTAATTATAATGAGGAAAAAAAAATCAGGAAAATTATCTGATTACCAAGCCCATAGCTTCTTATATCATCAGCTCACTACAAATCAATGCACTAGGAACTGTCTGCTCAGCACAGAAGCAGGAAGTTTAAACTGACGGATATTTGTAGTGCCTGTAGGGACCATCCAGGACCAAAGAATTGTGTAGGTGTTAATAGACTTAATGCAAATACCTGGAAATATGTAGGTGGGTACAAGGTTTCCTATGGAAAAGGAAGAATTAACTGTGTTCTGTAAAAGCATGGGAGAAAACACTGGCTATTCATGTCAGAGCAGAAAGCTGAATCCTGATCTTCCAAATCCCAAGCTAATACCCTAAACATGGGGCATCATTCCTTTTTTTGTCAGCGCCATATATTTAGTTTGAATCAAGAACCAGCTTCACAGAATGTAATTGCACATGAAAATGGAAGGAAAATAACAATAGAAGTCTATGAAGTTGCCAGTAGTTTGCCTCAAAAAAGGATCAAAAAATGCTGGGTGTTCATTTCAAAGGCAAAGAACTTTGCACCTTTAGAGGAAAAGCAAAAAGTCCTGTGGAAAAGGCAATGTTAAATGGTTTGTGCCTCTCAGAACTGCCCCTGTGATGAGTTACTGAGGAAGTGCCCCTGTGAAGGCCTTTTGCTGCCCCTAACCACAACCCCCCTCCCTCCCTCTCTGTCCTCAGGCTTTTGTGGAGCGGCAGGACAACCACATCAAGCAGCTTCTCAAAATCGTGGAGGACCAGCACGCACAGCTCGACAAACAGCACAACCAAATCATGGAGCTGGAGGACAAGGTACAGTAACCATCGCATCTCTCTTTTCTGAATCTGTTGCCTCTCATAACGCTGAAGGAGTTAATGTCCCACCATTCATTCCGGTCAGCCGTCCCTGTTTCATATTTTGGGAGTGCAGAGGAGGCTATAAGCAATTTTGACCACAAACAGGGACCTTTTTCGATGAAAGACTGCTGTGCTGCCAGGCTGGGGGCTGTGGCTAGAGCACACAACTGAGGATGCAGCTCCAAAGCACTGTCGATCAGTACCAGGCTGCTCTATTTCCTGACTATTTTTCTTTTTTTTTATTATTATTATTATTATCTATCCTATTATTCTTGTTCCCTTGGTCTTCTAAGCATCATTACTTTCTATCTCCTTCTTCTTTCCCAATATTCGCTTCAACAGGGAGCCATGTGCTGCAGCTCAACATGTGTAACCGGAACGCTGGGTATAACTGACGTGCCCATATTTAATTTATTCCTAAGAGGAGGCTATAAAGGGAAAATGCCTTTTATAAAAAGAACTGTGGGTTCTGTGCTCTTAGATGTCGGTATTATTCGTCTAAGTGATGTCACCTGAGGAAATAAGTTAAATCTGTTTGCCCATTAAGGTGTACCTCGTGAGAACTGGTCATTTACTCACCTCATGAATCCTGGGTTGTCTGAGCAGTCAAACAGCTGCCGTACATACACTTGAAATCCACCAGTGTGGTTCTCAAGTTATTTTTATGTCATAAGTTGGCTATTTTAAAGGGTTATGTTCATATAAAAAAATTACTCTCTGCGTGACATTGCTCAGTTTGATACATGAACCTCATAATTTCAGAGCCTTGGGAAATTAACAGTCTGTAATTACACTTCTTCCCAGCTGAACCACATAGAGCTCCAGGAACTCGCAGAGAATTCCTTCACTGGGGAGCACACAGAACCAGAGGCCACCCCCTTTTTTGTGCACAACTCCACAGCTGTAACATACAAATATGAAGGTGAGACCATATGCCTTAACCGCGACTATACAATACAGTGCTTTTAGTTTTTAGTAGACAGAGACCAAAAGCAAAATGCTTTTATGTTATATACAGTGCTGTTGGAAGGAGCTGGATTTTCTGCTTTGGAAAATGCCATAATCTGTTTAGCCACATTGTATGTATATGTGTGTCTGGGGTGGCACACAGAAACAACATCCAATAATGCCATAATCCTGGCCTCAATCTTCAGCCTCCATTCACCCCATGTAAACATGTGCTGTGGCGATCCTCTCACTGGCACTTGCTGATGCCTGTCTTAGAGAGTATGAACAGAGAACTAACTTACTTCAGCTCATTTCAGGATCTGGTAAAGCTTTCTTTAAAGCTGAGATGCATTTCTGAACTGCAGCACCGGGAACAGTATTAATTGGGAAATTTATGAGGGATGGGAAAGTCCATTTGCCAAAGCCCAGTCTTAAGCCTTACACATTTTCCACAATTATCTGAACTGAAACGTTGCCAAACTTAAATGTAGGTGGTCCAATATATATATATATACAACTTGACAGCTGTACTACCATGCCCAAAAGTTTGCCCATTTCATGACCTTTATTGAGATAATAACCAAAAAGATTGTTCCAGGTTTTGTGTTGGCTCTAATCTATAGAATAATTCAAGTCACAAAGCTGAATTAAAACTTACCACATCCAAAACAGGGTTTCTAATTGTCTGGTGCTTGCTTTCCTAGGTGCTGCTCCTGACTGCACTGCTCTCTACAACAGCGGCATTCAGACCAGTGGCACTTACACTATTAAGCCCAATGGCTCAGAAGCTTTCGACGTCTACTGTGAAGCAAAATTTGGTAAGACAGCTGTGCTAGCACAGTCTAATTTTCACATAAGTAGTTTCTTATAAGCCAAAAAGCCATGTCTCATCCCAAAGTACACAAGCACTTATCATGTCATGTGTATCCTCTTCTCTTACTGTTCTGTATGTGCTTTGAGCACTTTCCTTTCTCCTAAAGTCCCCACAACACTGCCTTTTTTAAGTTACCTGCTGCTTATACTGAGGAAAGTACTTTCAGTCATGTGATATTTATTACATATATTCATACTATTAATATTCTTATTAATATGTATGCAATTAATATTAAGCGTATTGATATTAAAAACGTCCAGCCCCTTTAGTTAAAAGAATTAAAATGGCGATTATGAACGCCACTACATTGCAACCATGATGTAACATTTCCTAATTAGAGCAAACAGTAAACACCTTAGCAAAATTTTGTTTGACAGCGCGGATTGGTGCTTATGACTGAGATACAGCAAACTAACCCAAAGAGGTGAGTCCTGGAGACAGGATTCCTGCATCGTGTTTGGGTGAGGCTGCAGCTACAGACCAGACGCACCCAGAATCGCCACAGGCCAAATGCACAGCACCTACCCATGCTCTATCTTTGTAAGAAACCCATTTGGCTGTTTCCTTTGCCGCTGCCCAGAGGCCACACGTAGTTTGGCCAGCTGACTGTTCCCCCGTTTTGGCACCCTGCAGTGCTGCTCCGTCCTCTCCAGCTTCCCCGTACAGCTCCTCGCCGCAGCTGGCTGGGAACACGCTGCTGCAAACGTGACAGGGCGATGGGATACGTTTGGATGTGTACACAGAGCGGCGTGGGCTTGCCCTGTGCAAAACCCTTTGCTTACATTTGTTGAAATTTGTTAAACAAGGTTGTCATGACCTGGTCAGGAGCAGGATCTCAGCCGTCCTAGCCAGCCGTGGCCTCCAACACTTCAAACCTTGTCTGGAGTTGTGCTCCCAGCAGTCAAACACCACCAGCTAAAGGCAGGCAGCAGAAGGGCAGCCACAGCAGCACCGTCTGTGTGTCAGGGGCTGGTGGACTGTTATGCTGAATTTTCTCCCCAGTACTTTAAATACTTAAGCCAGGTTTGTGACTTATTTCCTCTTTGCATTTGCAGGCACTTCCTGGACCGTAATCCAGAACCGAGTGGACGGATCACTAGATTTCAACCAAACCTGGGATGCCTATGCAAAGGGTTTTGGTGATCTCAATGGTAAAAATGCTTCTTTTGCTTTCTTTGCTTTGTCTAAATTGATTTGAGAAGCTGAATTTTCTCAGAAGGGTGTTCACATGAGAGCAGACATAACCTACAGACAAATCTAAGCAGCTTGCCTCATTAGTGGAATGCCAGAAAGTGCTTGCCAGAAAGTTTAATTTAGTAAAATTCTCCAAGACACATTTTCAAACATGTCTAGAAACTTTTGCTGAATCATGTCTGAATCAGAGCGTTCTGAATGCTATTTTAGCTATTGAGATTTGATTATTTACAGAAGTACCCCACAATGCTTTGAAGCTACACAAACACAGTATCTCACCAAGGTGCTTTCACTACTTTCTCTCAGCCTTTCTGCAACCACGTTTCCCTTAGAACCACCACCTAATTTGTCTTTTTTTTTTTTCTCTTTTTTTCCTCCAACAGCGCCTGCAGCTGCGGGTGCTCCCTTACACAACCACCTCCAGCTCCCCACGTGGTGGCCAATGTCCTCACCTGGCTGGCCAGGCTGAGGCAACACCCACATTTACCTGTTAATCATCAACCCCAAAGAAGTTTCTATCACCAAGAGCTGCCTACCAGCCTCCCTACTCAGAGCATTTTCCTTGTTTTTCTCTTACAGTGAAATGAGTCCACTTTAGTTTAGAAAGTATTTTGACTTTCTAGGCACAGCAGAGATTAAAATTTCACCATTTTAGGACAGTAGCTCACAACTGAGGTTGACTTTTACCCACATAGTTCGTTTGATCGTATTGAATGTTGTGGTTGCCCCTTTATTGGCCTCCAATTCCCATATATTAAACCAACATGAGGCCACATCTTTTCAGTGTCAGATAGAGTTTGCAGAGGATGGCATTATGCTCAGCTACGTACTGGTTGGTTCGGTGCTGCATGCTCTAAGGTGAGAAAACACCAGGCTACTGTTCCACACCTGTAAATTGTGGGGGTGTTTGACTCCTCTTGTCCTCTATTACTTTATATGCCACCTGCACGTGTGGCATTCAGATTCAGCTGTACTATTTCTACATGGGGCAATCACCTATCGTGCTCTGACACCAGTGGCTCTGATAATGAGTTACTTAATGAGTATAATTTATGAAGCAATTAATCAAGAATTATAGCAAAAGAAAAATGCTCAGGTTAAATTCACTCTGTATACAAGGGGATCGAAACCTCAGGTTAGTTTTGCAGTTCTTTTGTTAAAAAACAACGATTGCAATTAGGTTTTATGTATGTCATTTGCTTCATTTGTCACACGGTTCCAATCATGCGTGTTTTAAATGTCTTGAGCTCCCACCCAGAGTTTCACAAGAGGTGGGAGAAGCTCCAGTTCATTTATATCTCTAGCTTTTATTGATCACTAGTGTGCAATTAAGAAGAGGTAAACAAAAAGAATGTAGCAGGAGACCTCTGAAAAGATCAACAGTTCCCAAGGCTCATATTATTGATTTAATTAAAGCAATGAATAAATCCTTTTAAATACTATATTTTCACATATACCAACCACAGGTTATCTGTAAAAACAAATTCAATAGCAGGGGGAGCGATGTGGGTTTTTAGGGAAAGTTTAGCACCTTTCCCCACTAACTCTCTGCCTGGTAACTTCTGTCCCCAAATCCTCACCTCTGGCATCTCTTGATTCTCACATTGCACTGCTTACTTAAATACACGTTTTCAAATGATGATATTTTAAAGGTGAATGAGTTACCTGAGGTATGGGTTAGATATTTGAAAAACATGATAAATGTTTCTTTAAAGGCTCCATGTTCACGTTATCTATTTACTATGACTTTGCAGAGGAATTCTGGCTAGGCCTGAACAAGACCTATTCCATTACTCAACAAGGGGACTACATCTTACGGATCGAGCTGCAGGACTGGAAAGATAATAAACGTTACATCGAGTACGCATTCGACCTGAAAGGCCCAGAGACAGACTACACGCTTCAGCTTTCACGGATCTCTGGGAGCATCCCCAACGCGCTGCCGGAGCAGACAGAGCTGCGGTTCTCAACTGCAGACCATGACATGGCCGTAATAAACAACTTCAACTGCCCAGAAAACTATCTAGGTATCAGTATGCCGGCCGGCTACGCTGAAATGGCCCTCTCCTTGTTAAGTGAAGGATGGTAGCATGCTTTAGTGGGTGGTTACCGGTATTTGCTTGACTTTAGAAACATAAAGGGAGGGTAGCAGCATCTTTGTCGTTGCAGGAAAGAACAGATGTTTTTTGTTGAGTCCTACAACGAGGCATCATCTTTCTGTTTTATAGAAGGCAAAACTAAAGCATGGTGAGGCTGTGTAAATGACCAGCATTAGAAACAGAACTAGCAGCATCAGCTGAAACAAACTCTTGGGCAGAGATTCTGAGCTCTAAAGTAAAGGGCAGGTCCTCCTCCGAGGCCTGCTCCGGTAGGGCAGCCTAGGTTGGATTGTTTCATCCCCTCTTGCAAAAAAAAGAGAAGAAAAACTGACTCTTGGCTCCATTTTGACTACAAGCCAAAAGTTCAGAATGATGGTGAGTTTCCATTCAAAGACAGATTTTAGCTGTTTGTCAACAGTATATGCTACAATCACTCTTAAAAGAGGAAGAAAGAAGCGAGGCTGAGGACATTTCTCCTTAATGATAATGTGATTAAAGGGTTCCTACATTCTTTGATTTTAATGAAGCTTTTATGTTTTGCCACTTTATAGCAAAAAGCAAACAATGCAAAAAGCAATTAATCATTAAACTACAGGATACAGAACTGCCCGCCAGGCACCTACTTAGTGCAGCAAACATTTTGTACATGTCATTCTCAGCTTGAATACTGCTATGTCTGAAACAATGCTGAGCATGTTACACAGCTCTAATGACCACAAAGCAGATGGGCAATGACTTCCAAAGTGCTAGACTTTCATATTTAGCACAATAGTCATGGCCAGGCCTTTGCCAGCAGAACTGAGCTTACAATTCAAGCTCGTGGTTAAGGACATGGCCAATAAAAAAAAATTAACTGTTTAAAAAAGGCTCTTCAGCCTCCAGATGCAGAGATTTACCTGTTTCTACTTGAGAAAAGCATCAGGAAATCAGGAAGTCTGTTTGGCAGGGTCTCAGGAAACGTGAAAGTGTGGAGGTAACCTCCCAAGTGTCCCAATTCAGTGGCAGCATTTGTGCATGCCGTTTTCTGTGCAGCACCACTTTTATGTGAAACTGACAGTAACAGGTAGCACAACATTTCTGTGGTGGCCTTCAAGTGGCAAGTGTAAGTGGGTTTATGTGCAAGCAACATTTCATTTGGGTATAGTGGGTGATTGTCACTTTTGCCGGAAATGGCCTAAAAGAGATTTGTGTTGCAAATAGGGTACAACTGACATTACAATCTTTTTCCTTAGGAGGCTGGTGGCACAGTGAATGCGAGGAAACCAATCTTAATGGGAAATACGTCGCTCCAAGGTCAAAAGGAAGACTAGACAGAAGAAAAGGCTTATACTGGAAGCCTAAGAAAGGAAGATACTACTTGCTCAAGTCAACCAAAATAATGATACACCCGACAGATCTAAAGAGCTTTGACTGAATGCTTAACCTGACGCACGTGAAGTCAGAACATATACACCGAACACTGCTACATCAGAGAAATTCATGTTATGTTTAGTAACAGGTGCATATCCAAATCCATACACTGTATGGTGTATTCTCCAATGACATAAACCCTGAGGCATATGTGATGGTCCTACCATATGTTTGGTGAGTATTCTCCTTCACCCTAGCCCAAATGTCAACCTGCTATAAATTAAGTAGAGTTTTACCTCCCCAGGATCAAACCCTAATGCCCAGGAATCGGCTGCCTGTTCACGTATTAGATAATATTGCTTGGGGAAAAGGGTTTTCAGGCTGTTGCATTTGTCTCTGGGTTGTGTAGGAGGGAACAGGAAAAGTGCTTCAGCAAATATAAAGGGCTGGCAAAATGCTACAGAAGACATTTAGGTGTTAATTTGTAGGAAAAAGAAGAAATTCTGTTTCATAAAGTGACTGATTTGTTGTTTGGTTCATGTTATTGTTGTGGAATGTTTCTGTGGGCAAACAAAAGATGAGTAACTCCCCATTTTAGGGACTTGCGTATTTCCAAACAAACTTTCAGTGGTGTAGGTCAGGCTGATCTATGCTGAAGCACTGTACTCACACAGCTGTGGATGTGTACACACACATCAAGTAAGCTGGAGCACAGACCTAATCTTTCACATATCACACTTCAAAGAATAGCTTAAGAACCATGTTTACAAACTGAAACTTAAGGGCTAAGCTTCAAAGCTTTCTGAAATGAGTAAGAGATGGTTTCTTCTCATCTGGAATGGATTTAGTCCCATCCCTTTGTGACCTTTTAGTATAGCTCACTGAGAAATGAAATGAAAGACCAAGTGAGCACATGACCAAACACCTTTCAAATAGAGACCAGCTGAGTAACCTGTGCCTGGGGGCAACTCCAATGGAGGCAATGGTGCCATCCAACGAACCCCATAGGCAAAACCCATGTGACAGTGCTGGTCCTGCTCTTGAGGACACATTCACATTTGGTTAACTTCAGCTGCAGAAGGCAGCCTCCGAGGCAGTAGGACTGTTGACATGCTTGCAGGTGCCTTGCTGCAGAAGTGTTTGTTGACAGAGACACCAATTCTGCAGTTATATTGAGTCATATTGACTTGTGTATTTTATATAACCCTTGTACAGTACAGATTTTTTATCTCCACATTTGCAACCATACAAAAGTGGTCTTAACTTGTAATTTGTCAGAGTGAAACAACTATGAATAGAATGTGCTAATCACAAAGAAACTGCAAAAAATACTGTTACTTCTTATGGATTTATCACAAAGAAGAGAATACATAGTGCTGCTTATTTGTACTGATGTATTTTGTGCTGCTTAATTCCCTGTCTAACCTCTACCACAAATAAATAAATAAATCTTCTGAAAAGACATGAGATGTGGAACTTGAATAAACTCTTTCTTGTAAGCTTTGTTTTCTAAGAATCTGGTCTGTATTTATCCAGTTTTTATGATAAGAAGTAACTGATTTTGTAAGTTGGTGAAATTACTCAACTGAAGATGAAGGCAATGACATTCAGAAGTGTATTATCTTCAATGATACTGCGAAAAAACTTTAAATTAATAGAGGAAAAGTAATAAAAAGAAATCTACTCCCTACCTACACTTAGTTATAGAAAGGTTGTTGTTTTCTGAAATGCTTAAAAAAATATTCTTCTAGATCTTCGTATTTTTTTAAAGCATTGTAAACAAGGAAATTTCCTTTAAATCAAAATGTAAATATGAATGGGATTACGCATTTTCTACATTTTTATCCCCCATTGTAAAGACAAAAATAAGCCACTTAAAGTGCCAGAAAGCAGTAAAACTGGTAAGAGAATGCTGGTTTTAGCACACAGAAAAAAATTAAAACCTAGGCAAATTCGAAGAGAATTCAACTAAATTCCACTTTGAACTTTGCAAGACAGAGAAACCTCTCTCATGTCCCTGTTCATAGCCAAGTTTTACACAACCGTGTTCATCCCTAGACAACTGTGAATTTTCTGCTATGTCAGTCTGGACCCTTTCTGTCTCTCTGGCACAGCAGATCTACTGATGCAGCAAGTTTTGCAACAAACCAGATGATAAGATACGAATTTTTGGACCTGCCAATCTCAGGCTCTGAAATGTGAGATGTATTTCAAAACTAACCTGTACGTGGTATTTGGAACGTAGACATCCCTGGCAGGAAACTCCAGGATTTCTCTTGTAGGTCTAACTCTGCTGTCTGGGTAAAGTTTGACTTGCAGCAACTCTGGAGTTAGACAGTAATGGGGATTCTCTGGAGCTGGAGATATGTCTATCTTTAATTGAGCTGTAAGAAGAAAATGGTGTAATTATAATAAATATAAATTAAATATACATCAATAAAGCTTGTTCATGCTTTCTTTCTTTAGGTTAATATCCCATATATTAATTTCATAAATAAACAAGTGATAAATTACAGCCAATATGGATTTTTTAAATACAAGTAATAGTGAACGAAACTGATATCTAGGATGATCAGAGTACCAGCTAGTAACAACCAGCAGAAAAGAGGTATCTTTAATCTCAAATGCTGTTCTCATAGGCAGGTTGGGGAAATACAGTCTCTAATGCTACTAACCCAACTAGCACTAAAAACAATATTCAAAATCTCATCAGGAATCTTGCCTATCAAACCAAAAGGATATATCAGAAGTTGCTGAAACCTGATCTGCAACAAGATTTTTGAATATTTTCCTTAGCAAGTCAGCTGACAGTACGCATTATTGGTGGATATCACTGAGGTTGGAATGACTGTGAAAATTTGGAGGACAGAAGAAGCGGAGAAATGGCATCAAATGATGAAGGTGAAACTCAATATAAGAGTGAAGGGCTTGCATTAAGGAGACACCACTCATACAGGTATAGATATTAAAAAAAATGGTATGGATTAGGTCTGTAGAAAAGTGCTGTTTGACAACAGTGACAAAAAGCCAACATCCAGAAGAAAGCTACAACCGCTACAGAATCACAGAATATCCTTAGCTGGAAGGGACCCACACGGATAACTGAGTACAACTCATCCTAGGATATACTAGTGCAGTTTCATGTGTAAGACACTGGAGACAAATTTCTCTGCTTTGCTTGGTATAGAGGAGGTCTCAGAAGGAAGAGCGTACCCTGTTTAGAGCACCATGCTTGAAGAAAAGCATGGTTAGATTAAAGAAGCTCAGGAACAGAGTAACTAAACCACAAGCAATTTTAAAATCACAAACTTTATCAAAGCGCTGAAAAAAAACCCTGAGTGGTTAGTCTACTACAAAATGGACATGAGTAAAAGTGAACTAGTAACAGTATTCAGGTATTTGAAAGGTTGTGATAACTGCCCTGAGGGCAGGACAGACCATAATCTGGTTACTTTTCAGAAAGATAATCTTAGAAAGTTTTCTTAATACCTAATCTCACCAGAGAGACACGGGAGTGCTGGGAGAGATAATCTACGGAAGCAGCAGAATTGCTGTCAATGGAGATTTTAAAGAGCAGGTTAAGTAAATATTGTCAGAAATAGCATAGGTCAGGGACTGGTGATGTTTCAATGCTGGCATGCTGGTGTTTCTATTTTTCTTTCTCAAACAGGAGATGAAATCTGTTCCTACTAACCAAGTGATAACCAGCAAAGAGACCTCCTCTCAGCTGGAGAGTAGCGTTTTACTCAGGGAAACAGAGGCTCCTCAGCACCTGCTAGGTTTGCTTTGGGGTTTGTATCCTCTTCTCACAGATGCTACTCAGCGTGGCAAAGCTGCATTTGAACATCAGTGAAAAAAACTGCCAAAATGCCACCTCTAGGATTGCTGTCAACAACTTCCCAGGTTTTCTTTCATCTACTTGCTTATAAGAATTGGGTGGCAATTAGGAAGGACTAACTTAACAACCTTAACGTGCATAAGCCAGAAAGATCTTGCTCAATACCTGTGATGGGTCTCAATCTCCGTAATACTGATGATGGCCGTCTCATATCAGCAAGGAACTTGTACAAATCTTCATCGCTCAGGCGATCACCCTCCTGTTGGGTGTCAGGAAGAAAATGATTATCTACACAATCCTTGAGGACTGCAAGAGCATGAATAAACCATCTGATACTGTAGTCTCCTCTGACATCAAAATGTACCTTCCCAGAACAAGGTGTTAACATTAACGTGCTAAATTACAGTTAATTTCTCCATCCCTTTTCCTTTCCTTTTTATCTTATTAATCATCGTGACAGCTGCAGGAACTTTTCAGTGAAAACCTTTTGTCTCCCCATCAATATTATCTTTTTTAAAACTGAGAATGGTTGTTAAAAGATTTCCCAAAAATATCCATTTTTTAGCAAGTATAATGGCTTGAAAAAATATCCATCATTCACATTGTGATCCTCCTTCCTTTTCCCCTGCCTTTTCTTTGGTACAAGTCTAAAACAGTCTTACTTGTCAAGAGGAGTGTTAATGCACAGTGGGAACTGGAAGGAGTTTGCTGTCAATCTTCCTTGTGCCACATTCTAGTAGCTCAAAATTTTGTTACAACACTAGAAAATGTCACTTTGCCACCCTTTAGCTATCCAAAAGTAGAAGATACCTGATTATAAAGGTAATAAAACCCAATATGAAAGAAAAAGCAAATTGAAGGATAAAAATGCTCAGTAGTATTAAGTTAATCATTCTCAAAGATACTAAAGGAAGGGAAGATAAAAAATAATAGGTAAGAAGAATTAAAAACTTAAAATCTTAAATCAACGTGTAGCGATTTTTAAATAAGAATAAAACAAACTGTTTCAAAGTAGTCCAGAGAGAACAAAGTAAATATATATGCTTTTGTAGATCATTACTTATTTAATGACCACGTTTAAACTGATGTGTATTACAAAAAGGGCTGCAGAACAAGGCCAGTGAATGGAATAGCTTCGTTAGCAATACTGTAATACTTTTTTCCCCTCACTTTTTAAGTTTTTGGTAAATACAAGACATAACTAGATTTTAACACCCTAAGTAAAAGGTACTTCCTGTACTGTTCTGTGTCACTGAGACCCCAAATATAACATTTGCAAACCCCAATTTCAGTCATACTGAGCTTCTTGAAAGCACTGAGCACAAGAGGCATGAGTCACCTTCCATTTACATGGTTTCCACCAGTATAACTTCATGCCCTGGATGACATTTCTCCTTCTTTACACCAGTGAATTTAAGAGCAGACTTTGGATGGCTACCCACAGTGAAATTGGCAGGCAACCAAAACAATCAGAAAAAAGAGAGCTTAGTCAACTTGCAATATACAGAATACACATTTTTGTATTCCCAGTGATCAAGGAATCGGTCCAAAAAATATCTGGTTGTACACTATTAAATCCATTTTATACACAAAGGTGACATTCAAATAATAATTTTCCTTAACCAGATGTGGCATTAAGCAAACCTTAGAAAAAATTAATGAACTGAAACCATTTTCTAAGCTTAACTACAGATTTTATTCTATTTAATCATGTTTTCCACTGATTCTCAGGGAAATCCCAAGCTCTGGCTCAGGAGAGCTGCCACTCAGCAAAAAAGGCATGAGAAATGCCTTGTTTTCTTGGGCATCACTGGATGTGTCCAGGGAATTGATGCCAACCACAAATCACATTGATGAAACTGTTTCTGAGCCTCCTGATGGTTCAAGAGGACTCTCTATCACCCAATGAAACTAAAGGAGTCAAGTGAACATCCTGATAGAGGCTATGCAACTCCTAGACGAGGACAAATATCTGGAATACTTTTTGTCACATACTAACCTCCAAAAGTTATCTTTGGCTTTTGTGCACCTGCTTCTATGAACATTTTGCCAAATATGCTTACCAAAAGTCCAAACTGTGATTTTTCCAGTGCACGTTAGAAAAATCTGGAGCAAAATAAACCGACATTCTTCTGGGGAGACCCATTTCTATGGGTTAGAATGGTTAACTCTCTGAGCCATAATGATGCTTCATCATTGAAGTCAAAAACAGCTAATAGTTTCAAGTTCTGTAATGTAATTATTCACAGTAAACTTCTTGAAAGAATCCACCAACCAACTGCGGACCTGCTGGTGGCAGGATAAGCACACAGTGTAATAAACCCACTGCATGTTGTTCAGAGGTATCTTGTGATGAGGGAACAGACATTGCATGCACTGAAAGCATCACAAAGTACTCATTCAGGTCTAACCTAACTTCACATGATCAAATAACTCTGCCCAAGAAGCAACTTCCTAATTAGGTAGCTTCATACAATACCTGCTTAAAGAAGTTTGTCACTGTCAGAGTAGCTGGTCTAAAACTGGTCAAATTGCAAGCCTCGTCACCGCTTGTGGTTCTCTCTAATGAACGCCTCCCAACAATACTGGAATTCCGTCTCTCTGACCACGATCCTTTGCGTTCTTCAAAAAACAAAAAGGGAGAGAAATTAAAAAAGAAAAACAATTGTCCAAGAGCCTACCAAGCAGGATTTTCTACACAAGAAGATAGCTGCTGCCTTTGGAAATTATGCAATAAGCGTGATAGAAGAGGTGGTTATGCTAAGACAATCACACTCCTGAGGCATCAGGAGGCTATGAAGCACAGCTGACTACTTCTGCTCCTCTCACAGCAACCTCACCCCAGTGCCTTACTGCTATTATAAAAGTCTCTATCATGTGGAGATTTATGTATTTCTCTTGCTCTGAAAGATGATGAAGTTGGCAGTTTTGGGGATGCTGAAGAGCAGTTTCAGATGAGCCGTGTGGTTCACAAAGATTAATCCACTCCTTTGGAAAATGTTCATCAGCCTGTAACACTCTCTCAGTTAGAAGCCTGGTTTTAAATAATATAACAGATGGTTTGCTTGTAAAATCCTTGAAAGATAAATCCATTTGTTATGATGGACTTTGCTGTTTTATTTCAACCACGACCCAACACTATCAGAAGGCCTAGAGCAGGGGAGGGGAAGTGATAAAAGGAGCAACAGCAGACAGTGCATGAAGCAAGACTTCAGTATACTCTGGATTTGACCACACTCCCTTATGCAGATGCCATATACTGTACCTCCTGTGCCAACTTCTACTTCTGTGGAATCTCTTTCCAAACTTCCAGCGCTACTCACAATGTTCATTAAATGAATGGCTGTCCAGGCAAAAGGCATTCGGTATTTGCCTAGTCTTTGGCAAAACTGTTCTGCCTGGCACTTCAGTTTTTCCAACTTCTCTTTATTCTGCGAAGAAAGTTTAAACCCAAACCATTAAAAAGAAAGGAATACAAACAAAGGTTCAGTTAGCAAAATCACTACGTAACAATGGCATCTGTTCTAGCTTGAAATGATTTTGTGCTTCGATCATGCCTTCTAGAGGAAGATCACTATTATACAAACAGTCTTCTGCTTCACTACACTGCCATCAGGCCAACAGTACCAGGTACAGGACAGCCTGACCGTCAGAGCAGCTGACTTTATGCTCTTCAGCTTCCTGAGCAGCCTGTCAAATCCCAGTGAGCTCATCTGGCCCACTGCTCTTTCAAGAAAAACTGAATTTTACTCTGCGAGATCTGAAATGGCCTCCCTTAATCAGGTGCTCAGATCATCTGGAATTGCTTGGGAAGCAGAAAACATTCCTCAAAGAAGCAGTACCATACTCATGTTATTGAGAAAAAGAGGATACAAAAGGACTTTGCCATGATTCTGCATTTTAAACAGCAAATCTTTGCTTCAGAAAGGCTTCTCTCTACAGTCCTTTAAAAAGCCCACAGACAGGGAGCTGGATAACAGACAGCTCTGCTACCTGCATTCTTCTCGCATGTTCAGCACATGCTTATGCACCTTGCTGCGAAGGAGACCTTGCAAAAATCAACCTTCTAACCTACATTTCCAAGCATCCTGCAAAGCCAACTCCAAAATTTCACGTAAGCACATTCCAACTTGTCAATCACAGGAAACATAGGGGTTTTTACTTCTGTTATCTAAACACTTCAGGTGGAAGATAGCCATTTTTCACATTTTGGTGCAGTGACGTAAAGACAGAGATAGACAAAAAATGTTAGCTTCTTCAGCTAGAAATACATTAGAACTTTGTCAGCACTTTGGGGCAGGCCCATGCCATCCACTGCACTCTAGAGGACAATGTGCAAATTGCTGAAGACAAGAATTAAAGGAGCATTGTTAATGAAAAAAAAACAACACTAAAATAAATTTTTTTCATCTACCCTTCGTACATGTAAAAATAGCAGCTTTATCCTGCTGTTGAGTATGGTCTTGCTTCACAGTATTAGCAAAAAGAAAAAAACAGGAGAAAACAGTGGGAAAAAAGAATCAGAAACGCATTGCGATTGAAAACCAGACTTGATGGAGAATGTCCTGTTAACATATTTCATCAGCTTGTAACCATTCTAGAGCGAGGGAGAGGTACTAAGATGGAGTTAAGCTGCAGATGCAATCGACGAGTTGAAATTTTACTGCAAATTCACATCAAAGGCTGCCTCCACTTGACCCAGCCATAAGCGCACAGCTGATCCTTTGGGACAGGGAATTACAGATGACTGAGCTTGATGCTCACCACATCTCCCCTGTCAGCTACAAAAACTGATGACCTTTAACTACTCTCCCCCCATAAGGCATCAAGATTCAAGGGTCTTTGACTCTTCTTTGGCCTTTAGAATATGACTAGCTTCTTAATTAAAAACAGATCCTTTTAACAACAGGAACAGTATCAATGACTGTTGAGTCCAAGGTGAAAGAAAATACCCTGACTGCTTAATTTGTTAATAACAAAATGTCTTAAAATGCTCATAGCCAAATTTAAACTTCAACAAATCTTACCTTTGCTGCATCAGATTCTTTAAAAATCATGTAAGGCTCTGCACATTCCCCAATATCTCCCTGCTGTAATACTTTTTCAAGCTGAGAAGGGAAAATGAACCATTATAAGGACATGTATCCAGCAAGGATTGTTAAATTAAACAAACACTAGGAAGCAAAAACATTCTTTCAGAAGAATTGACACTTGATTTCCCTTTGTGAGTCAGAAACAACCACTACACTCAATTTGTTAGAGCCATTAAGTTCCCAGATCTCCAGCTATAATTGGATCACAAGTGTAAAACATAGGTTCAAAGGGAACATATACCAACTCACTTTGGTTTCCTATGTTCTAGAGCCACTTTCAGCCCATTTTTAAGGTTTTATCAACAGCTTACATTGTCTTCAGCATCATCATTTTCCGAAGACTGTTCTTATTTCTGGTCTCCTTATTAAGGAGCTATTGCAGCAGCACAAGACAGTGTCTCAGTTGTGTTCAGCTAAACAAGCAGTATTTTAAATCAGCGTGTTTTCAAATGAAATAATGGATAACAATTTTTAAAATACATATAAGTAAAAGAGTAGATATTCGTTTCTGAAGGCTCTGAATAAGTCAATGTTGACATAGCAAGAAACTGTTTAATGCTCAGCTTTTGACAGAAATACTTCTTCCCTATCACAAACATGAAGACCGTTCTTTTAGAAGCATCCTGCCCCTCCATTGCACGCCTACTACCATACACATACTGTTGTTAGACTAAAAAATCTTTAATCTTCTCCCATGCTTATAAAGTGCCATTCATACTTGTCAATTAGTACAGCTACAAGATACACATTATAAAGAACAAGACTACTTCCCATCAAATCTTGCACTCCCTGATGAGTTTATGCTAGCAATAGCAGCTGTCTGAAAAGTGGTTTCATAGTGAATAACATCAGTAAGTCCCATGGAAAAATTCACCTGGTAAGGCATGCTATGCATCTGTCTTCTTTATCCCTAACTTTATCCTTTTCATCATCAAATCAAAAAAACACCTAAGTAAATCACTACCAGCTCCTCTCGGATCACTGGTTTTACAAGCACTGATGTGCAGTCATGAGCTCCTTTGGTCAGATCCCCATCTCAGAAACAGGGCATTATCTTCTCCTCATATCTTGTGCAAATCAGAGGAGTGAATATGTGTACACAGGCAGAATGTGATTTTTAGAAGGGATTCAGAAACTTGTACGAGAAGTGGAACTCAGATTATACTCCAAAACTCTGAAAGCATTTTTCTCACCTGGGACTCTTCTGTCATGCCAGAAAGCCCTAATTCATTTTCAAAAGCTTACTCCTCATCTAAAACGCAGTACATGAAGACCTTGCACAGAACACAGTCAACAATGTTCTCAAAAAACTTTACTAGGAGGCAATGTAACCAACCACTGCCTGTGAAACAAAAGTATGCACTGAAATCCCCTTTTTACAATAGGATAATTTTTATGCAGAGACTGGCCAAAAAAACTGATTCAAATGCCAAAGTAAACTACTAACCCTTGTCTGCTCTTTCAATCAAATGTAAGAAAACTTCTCTCTTCATATACTTTATTCCAGGAGTAACCAATGTGGCTTTTAATTTCAGTTACGGACCTCACTATCTTAGCAAATTAAATGTGTAAAGACATTTGAACATCTGCCTTAAGGGCATATATCGTTTTTGAAACGAGATTCAGATCAAGACATATTTTTGAATCACTCACTTATTCCTAGTTTTAGGAAGTCATCACATTGTTTCACCAAAACCAAGGTCAAAACCCAGAAAAATACTCTATATCAAGCAAACATTTGTGCTTTTTTCAGTTTTTCAATAACAATGTATACCTCCACTGAACTGTTCCTGTTACAAAAGAACTTAATGTACCAAATAAGAATATTTGAAACAAAACAAAATGTTGTGGTTCAATAAATTTATATTTTTGAAAATAGAATGCTGCTCTCCAAGTGTTAATAAGTCAGGTAGTCAATCACACTTGGTTTTATTTTATTTAAAATAGAAGAGACAACAGAAAATAAAATTTCTCCAGTATTTCTTACCTTTATTACCAGAAAGACATCTTGAGAGGGGTAAGTTATAGAAAATATGGCAGATCTGGCCAGCGTGGATATAGCAGCGGGGGGGACATGTGGACGAAGCATTCCCTTCATTTGTTCAGAATTTAAATCAAAGTAGAAATTTTCTGAAATCTAAAGAAGAAATAGGTTAGCTTCAAGCAATACTTATCCTTTATATATTCCTGGAAATCTTTACAAACGTAACAGACAACTTCAAAACACATGCAAAAAAAACTCCACCAACAGTGCTTCCTTTCAAATCCAGGCATAAAAAGGAAAAATAATGACCTTTTCATTATGAAATAAAAGCAGAACAGTAGCAAAAGAGAAAAGAAGTGGAGCAAATAATAGACACTGCTTATAAAGTTTTGTCTACCTCCTGTAAGGTACGTAGTTACAGGACTAGAAAATACAATTGCTATCTAAATTGAAAATATCAAAGTATTGAAATAGTAAATGATCTTTAAGATCCTTCACAGAAAAAAATAATGCATCTGGAAGGAAATAGTGAGCTCTTCATGCTGAAACACAAAATCCTCTACTGTATCAAGGCTTCAAAGCCAAAATGAACGTGAGCTGGTTATCAACACCAGAGGTCACTACAGAACTGACTACGTGAGAGAAAAAAAATGTATTCACAAGATGATAAAATTAGCTTATGAAATGTGATTTAAATATTAAACAAAGTTCACATAATATTCCACATACTCATCTATACAACTTAAAACTCAATGCATTAAATTCAAGTCTTAAAGAGATAAATGTCAAAATGCATATTAGCAATACTAAAGAGAAAAATGTTAGAGATATCTTGAATTAGGAAAACTAAGAGACTTCAGATATTAAATGCAGAACATAAATAGGAGAATAAATGAATTTTGCATTTTTCATAAATTAGATATTGAAGAGACTGCTCAGCTTTGTTTTGATTTTAGCATGTATTAAAATGTTACTCGGTCACAAACCACACTGAATCACAACGAAGAGAAGAAGAAAGTCTTCAACAGAAGAAAAACCTACTGAAACCTTTTATTTAGACTAACACTTTTGAAATCCAAGATCGGAAAATATATATATTCTGATTTCAGGCACTCACATATTAAATAATATTTTTAGAAAAGTGGTTATACTTCAATTGTGTTACTAAGCAGAATTAAAACACATAAGAAGGTACATGGAATTCTTTCATCATTCTTCCAACCGCTAGTATGTCACTGTCTTCTTAACAGTTTGTTTTCAGAATTAATCCCCTCCATTTTTTTTAACATAGGTTTGTAATGTTTCCATTGAAATGTAAGGTAATAAAAAAACCTACCTTTTTCTTTTCTTTAACATCATACAAAGCCAAACTTGCAAAAATGGGCTCAATTTCTATCTCGAATCTTGATAGAAAGAAATACATAAAAATCACTTGACTTGCATTTTGTAAGAAAATAAATAACAACCAACCCACTCCCCAAACCCTTTCTGGGTAAGGTGAAAGCTGACCACTGTTAGCTGAAATGTCAGGAATAGCTGAGCCAAGCTAAAGGCTTCCTCCTCCTGGAAAGGTAGGTCTCACTCACCACGCTTCTCCTCACCTGTCCCAGTCCTCTGCATTGCCTCTGCTCTCTTACACCAAGAAACACCTTTCTAAAATTTCAAGTCATTGACCAAACAGGAAGGTACATTTCATGTCCTGGGAATCTAATCCCAACATCTATAAATTCTTTTATCCTCTACTAGTTGAAAGCTTGAAAGCTGAACAGATGAACGTAAGAGTTTCCTTAATGAAGGGAAACTATTACTTGGGATAGCTGTAGTGCTTGCCTCCTCCAATTACCCCAAGAAGCTGTCCTGTGTGCTAACATACTAGGGCTTACATGTTGGTATGGCTAAATAGCCAACTGCTCCTCCTGGCATTACTGATGAGAAAGCTCCTTCCTCTGGAAGAGCTGGGGACAGTTATTGTGCCATTTTTCTGCTTTTCACTATTTGTCAGAAAATACCAGTACCTCAAAAGCTTTCAGGAAGATGTCAGTTTTTCAGAGTAACTTTTATCAAGGAAGTTTTTCACGGAAACCAGAACATCACATAGTGCAATGGATATGGCATCCATCCCAGACAGACTATAAAACTAAACCTTTTAGTCAGTGCCACTGTACCTTTGGCCTAACGGCATTCAAGCATTTGTGCTAACTGAACCAATTACAACAAAAACAAACAAACAAACAACAACAAAAAAAACCACTAAATTACCAAATTGCACTAAACTCATTGTAAACTCACATGGGATGCTGAAGAAATTAAAATAATAATAATAATAATTGAGCAGGGACTGAAATGCCGTTCTCCTGCCTGCACAGCTTCCCCATGCAACTAATGCCTGATCCCTGGTGGCATCTCCCAGCGCCTGGCATCCAGGTCTGAGATTTTCAGCCTGGAACTCTCTTTGCCACCAGGCAGAACAACATACAGGACCACATCATCAAACAGGTATTTTGTCTAGTTCTGCAACAAAGGTGAGATTAAGCTGAAAATGACCCTTGCTTAGGTCATGTGAAATAGAAAGGTAATCTTTCTATTTTACCCACATTTCTCCTTAGACTGAAAAATTCCCTGGGGAAGAGACTACATACTTCTTTTTGTGACATTATGATAGCACAATCTTGGATGCTAGCTATTAAACCAGTAAAGTTTCAGAGATTACTGTGGTACACAAACAAGCACGTACTTTGGCAGATTTGCTATAAATTTGCAGTCAGCAAGAGGTGCTCAAATAGCAGAAATTATTAATTTCTAGAATTTAACTTATTTATGCTAAAGATACCATTCTTTGGAGATGAAGCTCCACTGCTACTGCATATTATGTTGTTCCAGTTCATAAAAGGCTGCAAAATCAGTTCATCTCTACGGCTATATTAGGTCCTGGAGTACTCTATGAGTAGGAGCTATGTCCCACACATATATCTCAGTTATGAGCCGCAATGTAGTCTAACTGGAGCTCTCTAATAAGAAGGGTTGACCTAACTGAGGACACAGAAGATGAATACAGCAGTGTGGAAAATCAGTTTTGTACTTTATTTCTCCAAGGGAATAACAGTAAAATTTTACCTTGTGTTATTAGAGAAGAGTTATAGGCAATGAACCAGCTGCAGGTAACCCTATATTCAGGAGCTTCACTTCATTAAACTTGTTTAACAGGTCTCTATTCCTCCAGTTAATGCTGGCTAAGTATATAAAGTCCTCAATCTTAAAGGGACACAGTCAAGGTTGTTGAGCCTAAACTTTGGCAAATCTTTGATTTGCTTACGTTGTAAAGCTTTAGTCTTACGTTTTAAGGCTCAAGAATTATTAATTTGTTTTTTCCCCATTTAAATATCCTTGTCAGAGCTGAACACCAATGGCTGGTCAGTTGCAGAGCCCCGTACAAGCACAGTGATATGGGACAGGTATAGCTACAGACTTGCTGAAAACAAATGCAAAAAAATGCCAAGGAAGGTAAATACTTTTATGTCACACCAATATAAAGGAAGTCTTGAAGATAAACCAAGTCTGATGCACACTGCCGTGTAAGTTACCCTTTACAGAATTAACTTTTAAGCCTATAACCAAATTAAACCAAGTTACATCACTTTAAGGGTAATAAACAAGGCAGCAAAGTACTTCCAGGTGCATGTGGATACAACAGCAGATTTAAATTCTCCATTCCTGTAATGCAGCTGTTGGAGTGATACTTACTTAAGGGACAAACACTTCACCAGGAGTCTTTGGCCAAAGTGTTCTTTGGGTACTTCGGGGACACTAAGTCGTTCTATAGGCTCCTCCTGAAATTTGTCACAGGAACAGCCATTTAGACACAAGACTTGTACAAACCACTCATACCATTATGAAGCAAGCACATGCATCATTTTTTTCTCTTAATACACTAGCACCAATCTAATCTAAGGTTTACCAGTGTATTGTATTCACCAGCAGTTATATGTTAAAATTCCCCTAATGTTTCTACATTATAGAGGACTGGATAACCATAAAGTAAAATCTTCAGAACGTAGTATGTATGGCAAGACAGCATGCTGAAAAAAACATGACTCCAGCAAAATAGCGAAGGTTCTCGTGGAAATTAAACAGAGGTGATCTTAACTCCTCTAAATCAATTGCAGACTGACGATTTCACATTCCCTATATCCTCCACTTTTTTAATCTCACCCACATCCATATAAAAATACCTCATCTGGTGCTGGGTGTAGTGCAAAAAGCTCCTTATGCCTATTGGACTTCCTCTGATCTTCATTGTGGTGGTCAATCTCTTCGTTTGGGGTTCGGTCCAGTAAGTTTGGGAGAAGTGCGTCTGGAAGGGAGTTCTTCAGATCAAAAATACTGCATGCCCAGCTGCCCCGGGGAGTGTCGTCAATCGACATTGAACGTCGCTTAAGGTCATCCTGAGATTCAACAAATTAAAAGCAACTTATAATGGGAAAGGGACTGCACTTTTAAAATGCAGCTATAAATCAGGTTTTATGTAGCAAGGTTTCAAAGGTACGTTACTTGTTCGTCCTGGTAACTGTTGCCATCTGGAGCTTCATCAGACTCAAAGACCTGTTTGGGGAGCCCCTTTTGCCTCTCCTTCTGTTTGTCTAAAGTGTTGGGATTAAATCCAGTCCCCAATTTGTGGTACCTAAAAACAAAGTATTTCAAGTGCATTGTTAGCATTCTTTTTGATCCCAAACCCAGAAGCAGCATTGCAGAACAAACCCAGTATTATCAGCGTGGGGCATCTCAAAGCATAAACTGCTCTCTGCAAACAGTATTTCCAGTCACTGTCCGCTGTAGCTGGGTAACAATCCCACAAGCAGTATTCCTGTACTACACTGTGACTCTGTTCAATTATAAAGCCACGCTGGGTGATGTCCAAGGAAGTATTATCAATGCCCAATTATGGGCATCATAAAACGTGCAATTGTAATGCCAAGCTTAAACCAACAATAACGCGGGGACAGAAGGCCAGCAGTTCTGCTGAAGCAGGAATTGGCTAGCAGCAGAGAATACAAATATCCTGAAAACCAAGGCATCAGCTTCAGGTAGGACAGCATGAAGCACGAGGGCCTGAGCACGCTGGAAAACATTTGAGTTTCTGACACCAACTAAAATGAGCATCTTCCTAAAGCATCTTTATAAACAGAATCGGGTCCTTCAGAACAATCCAGAGCTTAAGAGCACTTGCTAGTAAACAGTCTGTCTGCTGTTGCTGACAAGATCAGACCTCTTTGACTAACAAATTTTTGGATACCAAATGGCACCGTCTATATTTACCCACACATATGGCCACAGCCACAGCGTCCTTACAATACAAACTCTTAAGTCAGTTCCTGAAGTAGTGCTGGGGTCACATCTAGAATTAATTGTTCATATCCTGCCCTGTTACTAAAATTAACACAGAAGGATAAACAGGCATGGCAAACGCATGGACGTGCTAGCAGTGAATAATGAAAGGGAGGTGAAAAAGTTGGAAAGTGTTTTCCTCACTAGGCTATACTTCCTGAGAGCTGAACAATGCAATCTGTACAATCCTTACCCAAACGTCTGCATTTCAAAACCTTAAATTTGTTCTAAGCCAGAAATGGCTTCAGAAATGCTTGTGGTCATTGCTGCCAGTCTAGCACACAGCAACGGATGCCCTAAGATTGAAATAACACTATTTTTTTTTCAGGCCAACAAAGAAAACTTATTTACCTTTTCCAATACCATGAAACTAACTATTCACTTAATGGATGGATTCCTCTGCCCCCCAAAATATTTTGGCTACAAAGAACTGTAGACAAAGATTGAAATAAAGATTTTTTCCCCTGGGGTGGGAGAGAAAGAAGTATGGCACATCAGAAGTCATGTTCTTTTAAAGCTGGATTTTGTGCCCCAGAGCTAGCCAAAGCACTTGTAAGCATCCAATAGGATAGATCAAGGAAATCTGTTACCACTATCAAGTAACAGATCCCTGGTTTCCTAGACAGCAAGACTTTACATGAAAAACAATTCAGTTCTTTCTAGACAGGCTTTTGCGCTTCTCCTCTGTTCCAGCAGCAACCCCAGTGCACCAACAAAATGTTATCCCAGTAAAAACTGCCATGAATGTTTATGAAAGTGCCTCTTCTCTTCTGAAGGGGCAAGTGTCTGACTGCGGCAATCACTCAGTACACCCTCAACCCACTCAGGCAACTCTGATGTCTCTCGCTGCACTCCTTCGCTGTGTCTGTGGACACAGACCACAACCTGCAGCTGACCTGCACAGGACAGAAAGATTTACTGTTTCCAACTACAGCTCCTCAGCGCAGGAATCACAGCCAGGTACTACAGATACTAGTGAAAGTCACTGAGAAACTGAGACGTGTGCTTGCTGAGTGGGTCCAAGCCTACTGCACAGTCCAGACTCTGCTCACAATGGCTGGGAGTTAATAAAACATCTCTGTCAGGTTTCTTTTTTTTTCCTTTCTTTTTTTTTTCTTTTTTTTTCCTTTTCTTTTTTTTTTGTGTATGAGATTACGAACCACATTTTTATTAGGTCATCTTAGCACCGCAGAGCATATCTTCAGCATCCCCTGGAGTGGTGCTCCAGACAACATTAAACCAGTGAATTGTAGCAACTGCCAAAAGGGCAGAGCTGTAGCCGTAGTCAAGTCATTTTTAGGTGATGCACATCACATGGATCACTTACTCCTTGACAACAGCTCTTGAAGTCATCACACCTTCAATCATCCGAGAGAGTACACGTTCAAAGTAAAAGTGCTTAGAAACTTTCCAGCTAATTTGCATAAAATAGTCAATGTATGCATGCTGCCTAAACAGTTAACTCATTAGGTAAACATTGTGATAGTTTAAATATTAACAATCATTTTTTTAAACCACGTATTTTCTCAGTCTCTTTGTGAACAAATAAACACTGCTGAATACCGTGCCTTCAGGTGCTTGTGCCTGCACGTGAACCTTACATCTTTACAAAATTGAAAGAGCTAAAAACATAAGAAAGTAAGAAATAAGTGCTGACAGCAACTTTACTTCCCTAAAATAATTTTACATTCCTTAGTTTCTCTATATTCTAAAGGAGCTGCAGTTGATGAAAATGGCCTAGATTTTCAAAATTGTCCTAAGGGGCTTTGATGTATATGAGATCCAATTTTCAGAACACAAAGCATCAGTTCAGCTGAGTTGGGCAACTAAAAGCCAACGTACATGAAATCAGCAGCCAGGTCAACCATTTTTGAGCCTCTTCATACCAGTTAGCCACCCTGAAAAAATTTGAAATATGAAATCAAGCTGACAAATGTCACAGGGTACTTACTTTCTATTCACTATTGCCCAGTCTTCAGTGTAACTTCTTACACAGTCCCTCACATGAGGGTCCATCTCACTGTTAAAAGAATAAAAACAAACATTTTAAAATCACAGAAACGATACTGCCTTTTGACCATGCTGGCTTTCACTTAGGTTTGTATGTACTGTTTCAGGCATTTATGGACAAGAAGCCCAGGCTTCAGCCTTGCAGACGTTCCAGTGCGGAACAACTAATTCCCTTGGGTAAGCTGCAACCCTGTCACCTCCTACCTCTCTTCGGGAACAGCCGACACGAGCGTTCGACATTCTCGGGGGGTGTACACAACCTCAATGTCATCAGAAGGAAACTCAAACAAGTCTCGCAAAGGGCCAGACTCGACTGGCATCGGGTGCGCACTAAGGTATTCCTCCAAGTCAACCGGCTCCACGGCTTCTGTAAGTGGCACCTGGGAAAAGACAAGCAATGAAAGGGTCTTAAAACAAGGACAAAGAAAAAAAATACACGTATGCATGCTACTTTGTTTTCTAAACCAGCTCTTCTACCTTGTTGTGGAAACGTAATCAGACTATAATTAACCCTAGTGATTACCTATGGTAACCCAGTGGTAGCAGCCTTAGTAAATACATATCATAATGCTATTTTTCATGTCTTATCTTTTATCTGCTATTTCTCTAGATATTCCTATTATGCATACCATCAAAATCTCAAAAACAAAACAACAACAAAAACACCCACCAACAGATTTCCCTCTATTTTCAAGAAATTCATCAGAGTTTGCTTCAAAAGCAAATATTACACTTCAATTTCCATGTGTATGTGACTTAGGATTTTTTCTTACCACGCTGCTGCTCTGATGCAAAAGGAACCTAATTCGAGACGCAAAAAAACCCTTCACCCTCAGGCACAGCCCCCAAACAGGAATTCAAAGCATGGGCTGACTTACTAGGAGCTCATGAAGTCACTGAATTCTGAAGACTAACATTATTTTGAATTAAGTGACTTCTCTGGTGAACACAAAACACAGTTTGTCCACCAATGGTGCAAGTCTAGCTACCTCTTCTCCCTGACATTGGGCCCTTTTGTGCCAATATGACTGAGTCCACACCAAGAAGGAACACCGCTCTAAGTAAAACAGATGCTTAAAAAGCCTCTCCTGGGCACAAAGCTTGCACACAAAGCACGAGGAATGACTGAGCAACCACACGTGCCGAGCAGCAGCAGGTTTCACTGGATGTACTGATCTCACCACACTGAAAAAAGTGAGGTTTTTTAGATACCTAAAAAAAATAAATCTGCATAAACTGAATGTATACATTACATAACTGTAATTTTACATATGTATACTACACTGATACACACATATTCTGATATGAGCACATTATACTATGAGGCCGCACATAAACATAGACATTAAGAAAATGAAACACTAAAAGCTAGTTTTGAGGAACCTGTTTCTACAGCAACTGACAGCTTTCCTAGAATTCCCTGGCACATTCCAGCAAGACTGAGTGGTTTCATATGAGTCACAAAAACACAAAAAAAAAAAATCGGCAATTTGTCTCTACTACTTCCTCTTTCCTGTCATCCAGATGATTTCTGTGGAACAGGGAACTACCCCATGGCTTGTCTTCTACTGGAGATGGCTTTAATAAGAACTCAGTACTCAAGTTTTAAACATGCTTCTCAAAAATTTTGTTATTTCAACCTAAAAAGTCTACTTTTTAAACATCTATTGCCAAAAAGTTCTAAAATAAATGAACTTTTTAGTCAGGGAAAAAGACTTGGCTAGCACAGTGGGTATTGAAAGAATCTCTCCTGCCACAGCCAACCTCAACGAATACTGTAATTTTCTTATAACACAGAAGGCCAAACCTTCAGCAGGAAGATGGCGTGACTCCAATAAAGTCAGGTGAGTTAGGCCAGATGACTTCATACCTGATAAGAATCTGGTCCACACAGAAAAGTAAAATAAAACATGTCTAGAAACCCAGTGTTAATTTCTGCAATTTAGGTAAAAGGCACAATTAATTTCTGTGTAAAGAGGTGCAATGTAATCGTCATGTATCATTGTTGAGGAATTGCTAGAAGTGCATGCTTTTTTCCGAAGAGCTGCTACATACTACTGCCGCTACTTTGCGTGCACACAATCCTTTCCACCACTGAATCTCCAAAGAATATAGAAAGGGGGACTTCTTGTAAACAAAGACAAAAATAACAAAATCACTGGGTGACGGCCACAGAGCTTTGGGGTGGCAGAGATGTGGGAAAACCCTCACTCAGGCCCTCCCACTGCAACAGCATGCTGAGAGAGCCCCTCAGGGCGACTTAAACCTGCTTGGCTCACCCTACTTGTAAGCCCTAACATTTTAAGACTTACTTTTGCTCTTCCCGCTGACCCCTGTTCCACACTTTCAGCCCACCCACCATTTTCGTGGGCTGGCTTAGTAGAGCGGAACCGACTGTGCAAACGTTTAGATCAGCATGTATTAATTTACCTACACATTTTCCCAGGCTAGTAAAGAGGCACCTTTTCCTCATTCCCTCTGGTCTTTCACATTTCCTCACACCCTGATAAACTGCAGAAAAATACAGAAGCCAAAGAAAAAATTCTCTGTAGTAACGCAGAGGCCACGCAGGACTGAGCGGACACAGGGCAGGGACTGCCACAGCTGTGCCACGTTTCCCGATTCCTGGCATTTTACAACTCAAATTTCACTTGTCCAACAGCAGCATCGTGATACATTTGACAGAAGGAGAACCAGCTGGCCCTCTAGAGAAATGGCAGCAGTGCTAGTGGGGCGATGCAGTGCCAGGCTCCAGGGATTTCCAAGCCCTTCATACACCTCAGTTTTAGGCCCAAGGTTACACTTCACAATTTTCCAGTTTGTCTCTTCAGATAACTATTGTACCATGAAGATGTAAACAAACATAAAAGTCAAACCCAGAAGCCCGTATTAGACTCACCATCTGTGCAGCCAGAAATACTGTCTAGCACCTGAGTAAACAGGCCAAACGTAAATTCATGGCTATGAAGAGGAACTACTTCGTGTCAGACTATTGGCAGATAAAAGGCAAGCACATTATTTTAAGCTTTAGATATTTGTGGGGGAAGAAGTGATGAAAGAGGAGGAGGAAAAAAGGATGAACTAGCACACCAAATGGAAAGTGAACCCAAATGGCATCCCCGTGTTTGAACTGAATCACCACAGCTCCTCGATGGCTGCTTGCTGCTGACGGCTTAACTTGTCCCGTCCTGCTCTACGCTCCTGCATCCCTCTGAAGCTGTGGATGAGACCAAGATCAAGAACAGTATACAAGGGGCTATTTTTCTGTTACCTGCAGCCTGGCCAAAGCATCAGCTGTCTGAAATTCTTAAACAAATCCATCAGGTCCAGTGCTCACACTGAAGGAGTCAGACAAGTTCAGATAAAGACCAGGTTATCCAACGTAACCATCCCAGCTTCATTGCTAACCGAGGAGCAGAACCTGTTTTATCTCATCGCTGAGTCTCCAGACCTAGTCTACCTCAACAGCCAACTCCCATGGCCTAAGATGGCTGTGATACCTTCTTAGTGTATGGGAGTTTCGTCCTTATCCTTGTGCATCATTCTGATGTATGGCTGATCTCCAGACTATCAGGAGAATATCAAGTCCCACTTTCAGCTGCATATAAGAAGGTTTTGAAAACTGCTGCTGCAGAAATGTAGGGAATGTGAGGAGCTACAAAGATGTCCTCTTCCAATGTCCCTGCCCATGGCAGCGGACTGGAACTAGATGGTCTTTAAGATCCCTTCCAACCCAAACCATTCTGTGATTCCACACCGCTGTTTGTTGACAGGCCGGACAGCTCCATCTTGCAATCCTCCCTCTGCTGCCACGAAATGCCTTCTCACCTCGCCCTGGCGGCTCCTAGAAAGCATCAGAGGTGTTTCCTCCATATGCAGATGTTTTTTCTTCATCAGACTCCAGATAACACAGGGACAATTTCAGTCAAGTATCTGCCAGCGGGCAGTCCACCTACCAACCCGCTAATGACACCTTGCAGGGGAATGAATACTGGAGCGCTGCTGTTAGGAAATCGCTCACAGGGTGTCTGCTCCCACCAACAGGGGTTTAGGAAGCCCCTCCAGAAACTGAAGCTGTGCAGGAGCTCTGACCATCTTCTCAGCTAGGACAACAGAATGATTTAAATTAACAGCAAATACATGCTAAAAATATGCAAAGGAAAGCCTGTTCTCAGCATCGTGATTATTGCTCTTTTAAAAAGTACTTCTTGATTTTGAACAGCCTGTAATTAAAGATCAATTTTTGGATAGACTTTCAGATAATTCCTTAACACAGTTTTCACTCAGTCTTGATCCCTAGGGCCACTTCACTCACAGCAAGAGCTCTTCTGGGGCTACAGAAATCAATAGGACTACACAGGGGTAAGAGGGACACTTGGTGTAACTACGAGGGGCATGGCCTGCTCACTCGCCAACCTAACACCCAACACGACATACCCCTAAGCTTCTGGTATGGCAGAAATCAAACAATCCCTTTTTCACACTTACACGTCCCAATCACCCCAAATCAAACATCACTTGCAAGCCATGGTTTTGCAAATATCCTTAATCTGACCAAGGGCACACACTCTGTCGGCTTAACTGAGACACCAGCCCCATTGATTTGGCTTATATAAACTATTTAACGCACGTATTCCATACGTGCATCTGTGCTGCTGCAGCTATGGCTCTCAGCAGTTGCACTACAAAACCCTATTTCAAAGGTTTATAACTCTCCTGAAACAGGGACAGTCAAGCTTTCTTCTTTAAGGCTGTGTTATTCTTCACTGTTATATCCCCTTAAAAGCTTGAAAATAAAATTTCGCTTCCTATCGACTTTGTCCTTCTCTAGACAGTAAACATAGTATTTTGCTGTAGTTTTAGTGCGCCACTAGCCAAAACGTGTCTCCCTCCTATTTTTTTCTTCTTCTGAGCACCCATATCATCATCATCAGTTACAGAAGCAGCACCTGCACAAACCTGGTGACAGGAGCATGAACCTCTCCAGGAGGACACTGCATAACCCCGTGCAGGGTAACACGAACTCCCACTTACTTCAGCCACGCGTCCCACCCAGGAGCTGCAGGGACAAACGGCTACCACGGAAGGAGCTCTGCACCTGGGGCACCACGCTGCAAGGCTCGTGCCCTTTTCTGCCCTACCAAGGAGGCAAAAAATAGGAAGCCAAGGGCAGAGCCACGCTGCGGTGCTGGCCTGGAGCGGCTGGCAGGGACGGGGACAGCAGCAGCCAGCGGCGTGCAGGACGAGGCAATCCAGAAGGCTGCAGGGACGCCTCGCTGGGCACTGACCAGGCAGCGGGGACACTTTCCATCAAGGCACTTTTCCATCACGCTTAAGGAATGACCAAAGGAGAAGTATTTAATTAGCATACCATTTCATTAGCCATCATTATGGGCCCTTGCCTGAACAACCTTCCCCTGCAGTTTGCTTCCTTAATGAAGCAATTACATCTATGCTAGTACCTAAAAAATTAAGGTCTGTTGTCCTGAGCACAGCACAGAAGCCCAGTAAGGGATCACAGCGGCAGCGAGGGCAGAAACAGGGACAATTACCAACCCCATCTCACAGACACTGACAGAAGCACTGAAAACAGCCTGTGAAGATCACTGCTGTGCGGCCCAATACCCACAGGCATTCAGATTTTTGCCTAAGGGACTTGAACCTATCATTTCCCTACACAAAGAGCTGGGCAGAGGGGAGATTTCTAGATCCTATTCCAACAGTTTGTTGCCTAACTCACACCTATCCTACGGAGCACCACGAGTAGTCTTGTGGGACATGCACTCTCAGCAGCACACTCAGGTCCCAGCTATGATTTTGCAGACTTCCTGCTAGCATGTGTCAGCACAGCCATGAAAATCACCATTTCCTTCTCATTTCCTCCTCCCTCCCCTACTCACCCTCCCAAGATGCTCATTCTCGCGAGGGGTCACAGCAGCATTTTAATCGGTTATGGCATGATGGCTTGGCAGGACGCATCCAGCAAAACAGGGATTTGAACCCAAGCTCCCCTTGTCCCAGTCCAAGACCATTTTTCCTTTTATCAAGATGCCTACCTGCCAGGGGCACAGACCCAGTCTGCATTTGTCTTTGAGGATCACAGTACAACTTGGGGCCTTGTAAAAATGATATTGGCAAAGACTGGAGGGTTGTATCTCCCGTCTCCTGTGGAGGAGTAAAATTCCTGGTGCGGACACGATAAGAGACCTTGAAAAATTAACCTCGCAGAGCTCCTCGTCACAAGGAGAATCCTGACTACTAGTTTTACCTGGCACTTTTTCAAAATCAGGGTGATTTTTCTTGGTCATTTTGAAAGTAGGACGAAGTTCCGCCTTAACTTCAATACCGCCTTAAATATTAAACAATTTATAATGTGCTAAAACTGCAACAGATTGCGCCAAAGCTTCAAATTCTATATTAATACCAACTTCCCACCCACGGCCTCCCTGGGCAAAATCTTGGAAGGACAGAAGAAACAGATTAGCATTTCAAAGCTGAGCCCCAGCCTCCTCTGAGCTATCGGCTAGGTCTCCAGGGCAAACAGGCACTTCCCTTGCGGAGCATTCAGGAATGCAGATGGCCTGCTCCTGTTAGGCAGAGTCCCCCTGAAAGGCAGACTGGTATCTCAGAGAGCTGCAGGAGCAGGCAAGAAATCTATCTGACGGACTGCAGAAAGGACTCGGTGTAAATCTGGGAATACGGGAAATATGCCGCTAAAAAAAAAAATAAAAATTGCAGTCAAGTTAGAGAGGGTAAGGGTTTAAATATATTTGCTAAACAGAAACATCTGGTTCGGTTTTAATTGCAAGCTACAGGCCATAGTTAATCTAAGAGGCTCTGAAACATGAGCAATGCAATATTAACCACTGACAATGCTCAAGGAATTAAAAAACATGTTCTACTCGTGTAAACTACATTTTACTTCACCGTAACACTTGCTCCAAAAATGGTCATCCCTGGTTCCAAATTCTAAGAATCCCGTTTTCTTAGAACCATCCGCTGTCATTGCTGCAGTTCAAGAAAATCCATACACTTAATTTCATATTCCTAATGACTGGCGAGCACAGAGAAATCATGCATTTAAATTCTCAGCTGCATTTATAATATATGGAAATATTCAAATGAGCTAAGGAGATTCCTAGGCAATCTCTGCTTTTCATCAACCACAGCCGGCTACCAGCCCTCAGCGAGGATGACACCTCCTCAGCCAGAAAATGCAGTCCCTACCACATGCACGCAGGCTGCCTCTGGAATGCAGCTTCCTATCTCCTGCTTTGCCCTCAGCACTTCTTTTGCATGGTGTTTTGAAACATGCAAATGCTACAGAGAATAGATGATTAAAAAGTCCTTTATTTCAAACTGCAAACGTACTACTGCTGGTGAAGCTAAGATCCATTTGGTCCACCAAAGAATCTTCTTCAAATAAAGGGCATCTTCACCCTTCTCAAGACACTGGTCTAGGATAGATAGAAACTCTCTAGAAAAAAATACGTTTTACTTGAAAATGTGTTTGAGAAAGTGACCTTTGTGTAAAAGAATATGAAGGTTATGTTCCTTAAGGAAATTCAGTGATATTTAAGGCACGTTGTTGTAAATCACGAATCAGTTTTCCTCTGTGCAAAGGAAAAAAATATCTATTAAACTCCCTCAAAAAGTTTCTGTAAGCATTCTGTAAGCAAAAATTTCTACAGGCACTTACCATTAAGTTTTGGATTATTTTTTACAGACAAGACCAATGATCTGTAATGGGTGCCAAATTCGTATAGTGTCATGAAGTTTGAAATGGGGAAAGCCTCTAATGAAAGAAAATATTTGTAAATATACATAATACCTAAAGAGGATCCTACATATAATGACTAACTCCCAGTCACAAAACCAGTTTCATGTACAAATATCACCAGGTTATTTGCTCTTATAACTGGCTGCTAATGTAAGGAGCCATTTGGGTATAGAAATATTAATCAGAGATTAATTAGTTATCTGGGAATACCAAAGCAGCTTCTTACAAAATACAGAAAACACGAGCTATACCTCCAAGGATGGGTAAGAAGAAAGCACCTTCTTTGATGACTAAGATTTATGTAATTTCACCACAGGAGTATTTCAAGAACGGAAAGACTTTGATATAGAAAATGCAAGTGCTGAGACAGATCTGAAAGAGATCGCTACCCTCTGATAAACTGCGCCGAAACTGAGAGCCCCGAAACCGAGACAAAGGAAACATCAAAGCTCCCTTCTTAAAGAGATGAAACAAATCAAACGCAGTTTGACCAGAGACTGCAGAAAACTCACAGACTTTTGGCAGAAACAATACATCAGAGCAGCACAGATAGGTCCCTCCGGACCCTGCGGGTTCGCATTTGTGGGGAGCAAAGCATCAGCTAACAAACCATGCTCTGGGTACGGATGGTCACAACGTCTCAGCGCTGCCCCTGAGCTCCCAAGGAAGTCATCAGGAAGCACCAGCACCCGGCCAAACCCTGCAGAGCCACCGCGGGGCCAGGCTCAGCGCTGCTGACCGACGACGCTCAGGGTACCACGCTGGACCTTCAGCCTCAGGTCTCCTGTTCTGCCGGTCAGAGCTGGCTGTTTTACTCCTGAAGATGTGTCACAACGAACTTGAATAAACAAAGACCAGGATTTAATTGCATTTTTAGATACTGAGTATTTATTAGCAGGCCTGTCGTAACGCTTCCTGTAAGTAAGCGAATTGACTTGGTATAATAGCATTTAGTTAAGATTAGTTATCTCTGCTAATGTTTAAACTGCTTAAATTATTGCAGACAAGTGAGCCTCAGCAACCGTTCCGTGAACACCAGACTCACCAACTCTGCGTGTAAAAAGCTCAGCCCCTGCAGCAGGACTCTCTGCTGATCCCATAACCAGCACCTAGCAGTCTGGGTTCACTAAAGAAAGCGCCTGCACCAGAGCAGAGTTAACTGTGAGCAATCCCCAGTGGGAGGAGGCAGGGAAGAGGATGTGGATGCCTCTCCCATCCTCCCCTGGCTGCCGAGGACAGACCATTCAGCCAGGCAGGGCACAACCTCCAGGAAATACATATAATGGGAGTCACTATTAAGCCTTAATCAGCTTTGAGAGAACATTAAGACTTGGCTCATTTTCCTTTCCATTTTAGTAATTTTGGTGATAAAATTACTTGGCTCCGAACACTTCAAAACGCCCTTTTCTATCCCACATAGGATATTGTCAGATTTTCCCTTGCAGTGTTTTCCATTCATTTGCATAAATTATCTTTTCTTCTTCTCTTAAATGATGCTAAAATAAACAATGGAAATATACAATTAAAGTATATTCTCTTATTTAATAATTAGATACTATCTTTGCATTTACAGAACCCAAGTCTGACATCCAATAAACCCGCGACAAAGCTTCAATTAGCCCTAACAATGCCCATAAACCTGGCAGAGCTTTACAAAGATATGTAAATGTCAGCACCTTTGTTTTACATGAAGAAAATGGTGCACTGAAAGCAGCTCAGATGCGCGGTCGAATCGAATCACATCATGTCCAAGAATCCAGCCCCCCTTTATTCCCAGGCTAATTAGCATTTCTCATACCGGTGTTCCTCCTCTTAGCAGTGCTCAGTTCTGCAGTAACACACGCTAGCAGATAGGAAGTATCACCCCTAGTCCTTTGGAAACAGCTGTCATTTTGCTGTAAAACAATTGATTATACATACCTCCTGCTTCTTTGCAAGTTCTGTGAAATGCTGATCTTCTAATTAAAATATATCTCTAGAGGTTTTGGTTTTTTTTTTTAAATGAAAAATTTCTTTTCTGGAGAAAAAAGTCAACCTTTGGACAACCACCAAGGACATGTCAATTACTATCTTTAGCACTCAAAAATGAAGTATTCAGAAATCGAAGATTTTACAAGTCATTGTATGAGTTGAAAAATATTAGTGTTATTAAGCAACAACGGTTGCAGAACACAGAAGACAACAGCTCAACTACACATCAGGAAAGGAAGAGAAGTCCATATACCTAGTGCTTATTTTCTGTCCTTTGGTAACATCACCTGCTCTCATAAAAGGCCAGCAAACACAGGGAACAAATGGAGTACAGGTCCATTTGTAGATACAATCCTAAACTCTGCTCTTAAACCAAAGCAGCACAACAGGCAGCCATTAAACAGCAAACCAAAACAGGCACATCAGGATGCAGAGAAAGCTTTGAGTCACACTAATGGCAGTCTGACCACTGCCCAACCACCCAGCTTCATCCAGGTAAAAGCACTGCAGCATCCTCAAATGCTCCGCCACACCGCGGCAGTCAGCAGAAAGGCCAGGTGCAAGGGTCAGCAGGCAGAGTTAACAAGCACCAGAGCACAAGGAGTTGCTCAACAGAAAAAAAAAACACAAACTTGAATAGAAACGAAAGTGGTTAGTCACAAGGGATTATAATAGCCCATAGTAAACAGTCCGGTTCATCAAATAAACAAAGTAAATATCCCGTCCTGCAAGATGCTGGGGAATTCTTTGAAGGGAAGTGAAAGATCTCTGTTTCCAGTGAATTCAATCCCATAAATTGCTCTTGAGCAGCTGTTCAGTGGGAGCTGGAGAAGCCCGGGCTCCCACAAGGGAACACCAAACCTCTCAAAGCACAGAAGAGATGAGCACAGCCCGTGGCTTACGATCCTGAACCCAAATAGCAAGGTGTAAGCACACACTCTACATACCGGTTTAGAGGGACTTGCAGAAGTAGCTTCAGAAAATAAAAGCTCCTTCATCGTACTAAGACCTCACCAGCTCCTACTTCTCCATAACAACCTGTCAGCGCCTCCTGTTCTGAATTTCAGAAATAAAAGCTCCATGCTGCAAAGGCTGCGTCCTGTGAGGAGATCCATTCGGCATGTGAGGGCACACAGCAAAGGCCTCTGAAGGCTTTGGACCTGTACTTGTGGTTTGAGGGACACACAATTAAAATCAGCTGCTCTCAAAGTGGCAGAAGGGCGGAGGTTGACAATAATAAATTGCAAGCTCCTGTGCAGTCAGCCAAAAGCAGCATCTTCTCTCCAGCTCCACCAGAGACAAAATTAGAAACAGTTCTGGCAGCATTTTGGCTGTTGCTTGTGAAGCAAAAGGAAAGAGACTTGCTAAAATTCAGCTGACAGTTTTTTGCATTTATCCTGGGTTCAACCACACCCAAAGCTGCTGAGCGTGAAAAGTTCCTGCACTGGCTTCAGCCAACAAGAAACAGAAGGGCCAGGCACACGCAGCACGCTGCCTTTCATTCACAAAAGCACACGTTTCTGCTTACAGATGCCTACATCACACTGGATGTGATCAGATAACACCAGACTCACGGACGCGTTACCAGAAGCGGCTGCTGCTGGCAACTGCCAACAGAGACTCAGTGATGTGACCTCATCTGGACGGTAGCTGCCTACGTAAGTACTCAGCACGACCAGCAAGATGCGTCCGATAGGAGACACCACATCTGCTGTACCTTTACGAGTCCTCCAGCTCCGCGTCACGCACTCAGCAGTACAACTTGCTGCCGTTGCGGGCATATCCGTGCGAAACTCGATCACGGCATTATTAAAATGTAAACCCACGCCACGAATCCTGCTGTGGGCTTTTAAACCCGTACGGCTACACAGAACTGCCATGAAGACCCAGGGCCCTCCATTTCTTCACCATACCAGTCTTACGACACTAACTTCTGAACTTCACAGCAAATTGCTATTTCAGTTTAACAGCAGTAATGCTTTCTCTCGGCAAAATGTTTGTTACCAAACACAACAGGCAAGAACAGCAGATTCTGATGATGCTTAAGGGAGAGAAATTAACCCAAAATTCCTTACAAGCAAACCTCTGCTATATTATGCAGCCTTAAGACAGAGATTTACGGCTTGCCTAAACCCACTTCTCCTACAGACTATCCCCTACAAACTATCACTCCATGGTAATCGTACTTCTGAAAGCATCTCTGCTCAGCTCAGAATTTAATATGACAAACCAGCAGCTAAGCACATCAGCCGTCACACAACGCGGTTTGATAGGGAAGGTTCAAAGGCTGCTTCCAGTTAGCAAGACCTTTGCCAGGATTTTTAGAGATTCTTGCGTAGATTTACCAGGGAACACAACAGCAACAGGATAACGAGAGACACGAGAAGCCAAGACAGGGCCGACAATGTTGTGACCGATAAATCAGATCTGCATTAAGAATTGTATGTGCAGATCAGCAGGACTGAAGCTTTGAGCATGTGATGGTGGCAGAACAGAAAAAGATTAGAAGTAGAAAGAAAAAGTGGAAGAGATGACTCAGATGGAAAACAAGCGATACAACCAACGAATAATAATTATCAAAAATACATTAAAACTATCTTCTGGCTGAAGAACAGCTTGGAGAGGCACACCGAGGAGATCCTGCTTTATGAGAGCAATGGGCAGTAGAAGGGCAATTCACCCAACTTGCTCCTGGCTGAGACCACGTGTGAGACAAGTGAGGCCCAGACGTCTGTGGGATGGACTTCCAGTGGGTCCTTGAGAGGCAGCTGCCTGTTCCTCAGCTATCCATCGCCGCAGGGAAGTGGGCGCGTGACCCAGAGCGCTCCACCCAGCCCCATGCTGCTAACAGCAGCAGGGCCTCCCTTTTCCCTAATTACTGGATTATGCAGAAGATAGTCAGATCTGCCAAGTCAGGGCTTTGTATTATCATTCCACACCCCTACGGAGCCTGCCGTGATAAAGCACTAGGTGGACACACCACGCTCGTTAACCCCTCCTGCTCTGTGCTCATGGCATTAAGGCTGTACACACAGCAGCGTCGGCCTTCTGCTCTTCTTGGACACAGCTGATGTACGGGGAATCAATGCCAATTCCAGCCCCCTCCAGCTCCCAGCTGTTCCGGCACAGCCCTATCTCCTTAAAGATGGACCTTCAGCCTGCACCAAAGTCACTCGAGTTGACTAGGGGCCGACTTAGTCTTCGAGATCCCTTTTGAGATGCTCAGGACACTACCCCAAAACGAGAGAAGAACTCTTGTGACCTCAGAATGCTTGTACAGATTATCAAATTCAAGGCATATTTCCAGCACTGCCTGATCTAATCACCCCTCTTTGAAGAAAGCGAGACGCTATAGTAGTTGTTTTCTAAGTTGACTGCTGCAAAGGAAACTGCTATGACCCAGAGGAACAACCCAAATCAAAATAACACTTCCAAAAATACAGTTCCAGCCTGGAAAAGTTTACTGAACACTTGAAATTTATATCACCATGCTGAGTAAGTTTTGAAGGTTACTGAGAGGCCATGCAAGGAAATCAGATTTCAGAGAGGGTGAACCTCACAGCGTGGCCTACGTTTCAGCCACTCTTGAAAGTGGACTGTAAACACGTGAATAAATATACATTCCTGAAGAATAACCACATTCAAACTTTCGCAATAACATTTAAATTTCCTCTGAAAACCAAATGAGCTTTGTAACTGTGGTCCCACTCTTGAGAATGATGAGAACACAGATACCTGAAGAGCACGAGCTTGCAAGGAGCTCTTTGTGGGGAGACCCAGACGTGCACGTGGAATTTAATGTCCAGTGCAAGCTGCTCTGGGATAAAGCAACTAAGATCTGGTCAAGGGAGCCCCTGTGTCCTACAAAGCTTCTGCAGGAACACGAACTCCCAACCACACCAAGTGACTTGCAGGACAGAGACCTCCAAAATTAGCATTTTTCTGCACAGAATTATTTACTTTGGTGTTATCAGCTTAGGTCAACAACCTGTCACTATGTGAACAGGCCCTGCGATTTCTTTCCAAACAGTAATCAAACTGTGCACACCTCCTTCACTCTTCCGTGTTCCGAGCGTTACTTACAGTCGTATGATGAGAGACGCTGCCTCCGATATTGAGGTTTTTGAGGAGCTGGGGAGACCCTCCATACTGCCCTGAGATCTGCTTCCTGACTTCAGCAGCTACGGTTCTGAAACGAGACAGGGACAACGTTATCTCTGTAAAAGAATCACAACACAGCCAATTTTCCTCTGCTGCGGGAGTAAAACCAAGCCCTCAGTGCACTGGTTGGAAGAAGAGCGTCACCGGCTGCTGAGAGCAGACCACGTGTACTAAACTCCTGGAGAATCATGAAATTCTCGCAAGGCTCCACATCCATGTTCTTAACAGTGCATCTTTTTCCCTTTGTGAACTGCTCTTTTGTGCACACACGTGGCAACAAAATACAGGACACTGAGCACAAATAAATGTGTTCCCAGCAGGCTCCCTCCGGTTCCCACCATGGCAAGTTCTCCTCCAGCGCTCCCCGCACCCCTCGGCAGTTCCAAGCCTGGCCACACATCTGCTCTTGTGCTCTGCTCTCTCTTTCTCATCCCTCACCTATTTTTGTTTGCTGCAGTCCCAGGGACAAGGCCTGGCAGCCCCTTTCCGTCCAGCAGCCAGCCCCTGCGGCACCCAGCTCCGCAGCAGGAAAGCTGTCCCACACAGGGGGGGCTGACACGCCACGGGAGCAGCACAGGGGAAACAAGCGGCCGGGTCACCACAAAAACCTTTCCCTTTTCACAAAGCAAAGACAACGGTGGGCTGGTGGCAGGATACACAACTATCAGAGCACAATGCCTTGTGCTCTCCACCGGACAGAAATCCCACTAGCGGGCAACTTTTCTCACCAGCAAGGAGAAACGCACATCAGTCGTCCTGTGGATGGAGGGTAAAACATATCCGGGGCCTCTTTTGGGGTTTTCACCTTCCCCGGCAAGCCGTGATCTCAGCAGTAAGCCTGAAAGCACAACCTTTGGGTAAAGCCACCAAGGGGATCCCTCAGCAAACAGCACATCGGAGAGGGAAATGCCAGCAGCCAAATGCCACGCCGCAGCTCGCCTCGGCAGGAACGCTTTTGTTTCAGAGCAAAGCCCCAGCCCAGATTCTTCCCCCACAAAACCATTTTGCCGCAAAGCTGCTGAGCAACCCGTCCCCACGCCCTGGGCAGGAGGAGGGTGCTGCTGCAGAGGGCAGTGCCCAGTTTGTGGGCCACATCCTGCAGCACCGCAGCCTGCCCTGCCTCCCAGGTGCGCGGTGTCCAGCTCCACGGAGACGAGAAGCAGCAAATAAGCCACAGGTCCCCACCTGCGAGGGCACGGTACCGGTCAGGGGGATTTATTTCTGCCAAATCAGCGATCTTTGCAGGAACAGAGTCATCGCTCGGGGAAGGTGCTGCGGGCCACCACGGTGCGAGGGCTGCTAATACCCTGCGATATAACGGGGGATAAACCCCTCCTGCCCGGCCGTCAGGCAGCACTCCCAGCCCAGGGACTGCTGCGGCAGCGAAGGGTGGGCAGGGATGGGGGCAGGTGGAGGCAACTGATGCCAATGGGACAGAGGGAAACTCTAAAAGGGAACTCGCTGGGGCAAGGAAGCCTACCGTGGAGAGCAGATGTTTCCTCGGGCCAACGATGGGAGTAAGATTAGCTAGAGGAAGCATTATGTTGTCTTTTTAAAAAGCGGACTGCAGAAGGAAAAAAAAAAAAAAAAACAGGTTTTATTTATTCTGGCTGCAAGACGTTGTTTGCTGCATGTTTGCCCTTACCCGCAGGAGGCTCTGTTTTCACTTCTGCAGGGTGGCTCCTGGAAGCACAGCAAAGGGCTCCCGCTGGGTACGGACCACGCCGGGGGTGTCCGAGCACCCTGAGGCGCCCCCGTCCCTGCTCCCCCCGAGCACACACACCAACGTGCACACCCGAGAGCAAACCACGCGTTCTGCTGGTATCTCCGGCACAACTTGGGATGCACTAAAATGGCTGCTTGGCATGGAAAACGTGGCACATCCGCAGCTGATACGACGCAAACGCTTCCCCGCGTTGCAGATGATCTGTTTTAAACCTGCTCTCTCACTGTCACGGTACGCAGAGGATTGGGACCTACGTCCTGCCTGCAGTGCAGCGCTGGAAAAACTAGACATCTTTCCCTGCTTCAAGAGACACGTGCTGTTTCCAGACGGAAAGTACAGCCCGAGGAGGAAATTCGTTCTGAGCCATGAAGGCACAGCTGACGGATGCCCACGCGTTACTCGGCGAGGCTCCTCCTGCACGCAGCAGCTCTTTACAAACCCGACGTGCCTGGCATCCCGTGCTCCAGAGGTTCTCAGCCCTTTCTTCTGCGTGCTGGCCCCGGCTGGGACCCCTGCTGGATGTGGAGCACCCTGTCAGTGCACCTTCACTCCGCTACGGCTGTGTTTTACCCCAACCTGAAGCAGAAGCAAGCTCGGCTACGACGACAGCGCTGCTCAGGGGCGCCACGAGTCTGCACGGCTGCGATTCCACCGCCCGACGTCATCCCTGCTGGGAAGGTCACTTGATGCCCAAGGCGGAGAGAAGCCATAAAACCGAGGGGCGGCACTGATCAGCGCCGCTTCTTACCGTGTGCTGTGCGTCGACGGCTGCTCCACGTCGGCGCCCCATTAAAAACCTCAAGGAATACAAAGAGTTCCCCTGAGGACTATCGCAAGGACGAACCACAGAAAGTCCTTGCTGAACAACTCCCGGTGTGACCACGACTGGCATCGTTACCCCCGAGTCCCAGTGCTCCCCCCCTTTAGCATTTGAGCAACCAAACCCTCCCCACGTGAGCGAGCTGGCTACGGCCAGACCTCAGATTCCCAACTGGAGCCTCCAGGACTTCCTACACCTCACTCCAAGCCCGCAGTCCGACCTACAGACCTCGGGAGTTACCCTTCTGCATCGCTGCATTCACAGACGTACTGAACTGCTGGAAAGCATCGTGCTTCTGACGCTTAGAAACCATCTTCTAATGAAATCTAGACACCAAGAGTATTTATGCTTGGTTTTGTGGCATCGGTTAGGTCCAAGAGCCCTCTGGTCCGGCTGGCAGCCTCGCCTCGTAACGCAGTTTCATCCTGATCGCTCACTCCCGGTGAGGCCTGCCCTTGAGTGGAAACAACTCAACCCTTTCCTGTTGAGCAAACACCTTAGCTGACAAATTTTAGGACGGGTTCTTCATGGCTTCATCGCACCGGTTCCCTACCAGCGGTAATGCAGGTGGCTTCCACTCCTCCATCTCCAAAAGCTCTTTGTCCATGATGAGTGCCATCTATTCATGACCAGTAGGCCACGTTAGAGTATAACCCTGAACGTTGTTTCCATTATAACTAGAAGCAAGGCTTCCTACACCAACTTGGGCACGCCAAATGCAACCAGAAAAAAAGAAATAAATCTCCAAATAGTCTCCAGCTGAACAAAAAAAATCCATTTGGTGGAACACAAGAGCCATTAAAGCTCCTGATAATTAAAAGGACACATAAAAAACTGCCTCTTTAATAGCTATCTTATATTCAGCATGTAACCTGGGATCCTTAGACAAACATTCCAGTTAATTACAGCCCGCGGTCTCGCGAAGCCCAGGGTCTCTATGTTTAAAGTACGCCTTCCCCAGTCACTTCCTTTCTGACCTCCTTCACTGGTTAATTATTGTGAGTGCATGTGGTTCACACAGGGAAAAAGAAAAAAAAAAAAAGACAAAGGAGAGGAAAAAAAAAAATCCCCTTGGAGCTGGCTTATAAAGCAAAACATGACGGGTTGTTTTCTCAGCGCTCAGAGCCGCGAATAAAATGAAGCCGTTGGTTTGCACGTCCATCTTTCGTTACCGAACACAAAAATATTCCTGCTTTTATCTGGCTTACCCTGCCAAACCCACGAGATGTTCCTTTTTGTTTTTAGCTTAGGAAACGTACTGGAAATATCAGTTTTTCTCGTCTTCCCAAGGAAAGGCTCACCAAGACCTCTCAAGGACCTTAGCATCCTTTTGACATTGGATGCTGGGTTGTGTCGCTCGAGGGGTTAGGAGCTTTTCCCTTTCTCAGAAACAAATAACACAGGTCAAACAGAGCTAACTATTTTTGCCCCAAATGGAGCTTAGCACTGGGTTTCCACTCAGACTTGGGTGTTAGCACAACTCAGTGCTCACTCAGTGTCCAGCGACTGACCGTCATGCGGTGACAGCTGTCACTTCTCTGTAAAAACACTCAGCTTTCCTGCACCCATGTCGTAGGAGACATCGTTCTTTCTCCAAACGCTTTGTGGAAGTCTCTCTTTTCCAACAGATGGCTCCGTCCAGGCTCCACCACGGTGTGAGTCAACAGGTACGCGGCGTGGTGCACGAGGGAACTGGCTCGATGGAGAGCTCTGGCCCCGAGCTACCCTGCCAGCGCCGCCGTGCGCTGCACGCAGCCCTCCTCCGAAACCCGAGGTCCTGCTTCCTCCGGAGCGACTTCCTCTCCTTTCGAGTGGAATGGGTTTGATTTACGACCTGAAGCGGAGGAAATACCCTGCCCGATCCTGTGTGCTGCGGGGTAAGTGTGGGTTCTTAATTGGCACAGGAGATGAACAACAACAACATGTTCCCTTTTTCCTCACCACTGATTAAAGCAGCAGTCGCCGTACGACGCGACCCGTGGTGCTCTCCTGACAACAGTCGGGTATTAAGGCAGAAAGGATCACCCCCAGGCTGAGCTCCCAGGAGACCCGACTGTGAAAACCACAGGACTGGATCCTCCAGGAGAACACAGCCACCTCTCACGTTAAAGACAAACAAGGAAGCCTAGGACAAAGCAGCAGCGCTAGCTGAGCCTCAGAGACAAGCTGTTCTGCCTTCTCGCCCGCGCCGAGCAGCCGGGGATTTCCGTAAGCCTCGCAGCGCGCTGCTGACTCCAGCACGAGACATCCACAGCAGCTGAACAGGGCCAGCAACGCAGCTTTTGGAGAAGAGGAAAGAAGCTTCTGTTAAAAATACTTTCAGTTATCCAGGAAAGCGTTTTGACAATGCAAACGGCATCTGGACAGAGGAAGAGAACGGAGTGCTTGAGCACCCTGCTGAGCCCACCGCACTTGTGGTGCCCGTGGAAGCCAGCGGCAGCTCTGCTGTCGGTTTCGGTGGGCGCAGGCTTCACGCCGCCCCTGTTTAACCTCAGGCAGGGCAAAGGTGGCTGTCAGCGTCCCTGACACATCGCTCAGGCCGTGCCAAAGGGCTCTAAGCGAACACAAATGTACGTTTAGTCTTCCCAAGGCTCCTCTTGCAGTCACCCATCAGTGTCAAGGGAGCTTCCACAGAAACGAGGCACTAGCTCCGAATGTAGCAAATACAAAAGTTTTGCCCTCAGAGCACGGGAATAAAGACAACAAGCCGAGAGGACTCCAAAAATGTGTCCATACACAATGTGAAACCTCAGGATGGTGGGAAATTTCTGGATCACTTATGATCCGAGAGCAGGACCAGCTCCTTCCAGGCAAGGCTCTGCCGAGGACCGCGGCCCCAGGCAGCAGTGCCACACGGCTCCGGGTGATTCCCGTTCATGCAGAAGCACCTAGGGACAAGCAAGTGGACACGGGAGGGTGAAAAGTGTTTTCTGCAGATGCCACCAAAAGCCAGGAACTTGAAAAGCGAAAATCCTCAGCAGGAGAATAAAAAACACCAGTAAAAAAATCACACCCTGAGCCTTGCGTGAGGCTGAAAGGCATAGTAAAACTGAGGGTAAGGCAGGTGCATTATTCCAGGTCAGAAGGACCCTGTTCAACCGCGGGAGCAGGGAAGGAAGAACAAACTCTTCCAAGGACAAATGCCTTCAGAACGGTGAAGGTCTGACCGAAGCAGCAGCTCTGGGCTACGTCGCCCAGTCTCGAGATGGCTCATGAGCAACGAGAGGGCACTGAAACAGGGACTTGTATGAAAGGCTGCATTCATCTGCCTAGCTGTGTATGCTGAGTGATGCTTAAAGAGCGATTTTTCCTTTCTCTTTATATGAATTCCAACCAAATCTGCAGGTCTTTTCCTCTGCCGGCCCCTGGAAAGACTGGAGATCTGGGATCCAGCCTGCTTCAGTGCCTGGGACGTTGAGGAACTCGGTACTGACCTTTCTGGAGGTGGTGCTTCCACATCCCATTTCACATGCGACACCACAACCAGAAAAAATACGGGGATAAGGGAACGGGGTGAGCATGTGGCAGGGACAGCACAGCCCCAGAGGGGCCGCACACAGCACTCAGACCAAATGCTCAGCCCTTGGTGAGGCAGCTTGGCTGGCTCAAGAGTAACGTACTGGTGCTTGTTTGCCTTTTACCCACAGGTATTAATGCCCGTAGTTCACCTAGCTGAAGTGGATCCCGCCTTCTGCTAACTCTTTTCCAGTCTCCCAAAAACCCTATGAGCTGAACAGAGGCACTACATAGAAATACGTCTGTTCTTACACAGGGATGGAAAAAATAGCGTATAAGCAACTACAGAAGTATTATGACACTCCAGAAGGACGTTCCAGTAGTTTAATAAAAAAATCTTTAACAATATATTTTCAATTAAAAATTAACAATTTCAGGCAAGATTTCAGGTACTGTTTACCCCTCTATAGCAAGTTTAACTTGAGAGTTACTTCTGAGAGGGTCAAGAAGAATGAATAAGTACATGGAGTGGCCAAAGTTCAAGCTAAAAATCTCTTCTGGTTTGAAGCCTTCCAATAAAAAAGCAGCATGACCTGGTCAGAAAGATATCTTTTAACAGGCAGTCTTAAAAAGATTTTTTCAAACTGCTGCAGGAGTCACTGATAGCTGCTAACCCTAACATTTAAACGTGTCAGTAGTAACAAACAGCCTCCGCCCGACCCCGGAGTCCTGTGTGCACCCTTGAGGTTCACCACACTGGTTGAGGAGAGCACAGGCAGTAAATCAGTGCCGTGAAGACCACATCTGTGGTCTTTCTAAGAAACAGAACAGCCAACCTCCTGTCTCTTTTTCCACCACTACTGTAATAACCAGCTTAGAGACTCGCATCTCTTTGGTACGCAGGCCTTAAAGTAATTTACCTTCACGGACCTGCAGCATGCCCCATTTGAATTACACACTTTCAGCCAGACCAAGAGCGGCATGACCATTTCCTGTGAATAAGACAAATGGTATGTCTACCTCAATAAGCAAGCCAAACCGGAGGGCAGAGCGTGAATATGTGATGGATCTATTCTTCTTTAAACAATGGAACGGGGGAGGGCTTCCAGCAGCCACCAAGGCAGCTCCTGGGACTTCCGTATGCTGCCTGCTGGTGAGCAGAGCCCCGTCTCTGAGCCTCGGGAACAGGAGCATGCAGAGCAGCACTTTCTGTGCCAGCACGAGGAGGGCTACAGCTCAGTCCAAGCACCCTGGCTGCATCTTCTGCCCACAAGTTTTTGCTTTCACGTGCACTGGATGTGCTGTCTGTGAACCTGAGATTTCTCAGGCGGCAATACTAAAACATGGGGAATTCCAGACAGAAACGCAGCAGCCTGACAAATAAGCATGAAAGAAAGAGGAGTTGGAGTTGCGACAGCTCTGCTCCCGGAGGAGCTGACCTCACCGCAGGCTGCCTGGTCCTTGCGCAGGCACGGCCTGCAAGGACGGTGAACCCCACAAATGAGCCTGGCGACTCAGCCCACCTCTGCCCGCACGCACACGCTGCTGCCATTTGGTTGGCTTGAAAACACATCAAGCGGCTTAGATGCAAAGGTACACAATGGTGGCACAGCTGCAACCCTCACGGTCACCACCCCATGAAATTAACGTGTCCGTGCTACTGCTTGATGAACCGACTGCGCTGCACGAGAGGCTGACGGAGGCAGAAGAAAGGAGCACCACGGTGGTGACCCCAGGGCCCTTTTATTTAACTTCCTGCCGGGGCTGCAGGACTCCAACGCTCCTGCTTCTAGTATTTGTCTCTCCTGTGACTATTCCTCTGACTACAATCCCGAACCAGCTCAAATGGTGTGGCAGCAAATCCAGCCCTCTCCGTTCCTCAGACCTTGACCTGCCACGTTAACCCCTGGCCGGAGCACACCCAAAACTGCAGAGATGGGCGAGAGGAGCAGCATTTTCACCCCTGCCTTCAGATCCTGTGTGGGGTGGGATGGATGCCCCTCCTCTACCTCCTTCCCAGCCTCTTCCTCTGACCAGCTTCTTTTTCAGTGGCCTTTATCACGATTTCTGCAATTGCAGCCGGTTGTCCCTACAGTTTTATCACTCAGTGGCACGAAAACGACCCTCCTTTCACTCCTGCCCACAGCCTCCCGAACAGCACCAGCGAAACCCACGGCTCCCACCTGAACTCTGCCACAAGTCCCAGCTGGGAGGGGAGCCACGGAGCTGCCCGGCCTGGCCTGCCCACAGAAAATCCGCGGCTCCCACCTGGAACTGGAAGCCTAACTCACAGCGAAAATTTCAGGAGCCTAAAATAATAATAATAACAACGCATGAAACGGCGCTGCTTGGCGTCAAACAGCTCTGCGGCTCCACGGGGCTGACAGCAACAGCACCCAGCTGCCCCCTGCCAGGGGCACGCCGTCCCCCCACGGCCGAAGGCCCCCACAGGGGCTCCGTTTCCCCACCGGGCCGGGGCCGGGGCCGGGGCCGGGGCCGGGGCCGGGGCCGGGGCCGGGGCCGGGGCCGCAGCAGCGCGGGCCCGGCAGGGAAACGCCGCGGGGCGCCCGGGAGCGGCCGGCGCGGCCTTTGTTCGCGGGCAGCCTCACGGAGAGCCGCCCCCCCGCCGCCGCCTTTGTCGGGGGAACCGCGGCCCCCTCAGGCCCGGCCCGGCCCCACCGCGCCCCGCCGGGTGCAGGCGTCGCCCCGTCAGCGGCCCCAGGGCCGGCACGGAGGGCGGCGGGGGGGGGGGGGCCGCGGGCCGAGCCGGACCCGGCCGCCCCTCAGCTGCGGGAGCCCCCCCCCCCCCCGCAGCCATAACCCGCACCCGCACCACCCGCAGCCAGCCCCGGCGCTGCCGCCCCGCTACCTGCTGATCTTCTGGGCGAAGGCGCGGCGCTCCGCCATGGCCGCGCTGCGGGGCCGGGAGCCGGGAGCGGGCGCCCTGATGCTGGGCGGAGGAGGCGCGCACCCGCGCGGCGCAGCCGGCCCAGAGCCCTCCTCCTCCTCTTCTTTCCTCCTCTTCTTCCCTCCTCCTCCTCCTCCTCCTTCCTCCTCCTCCTCTCGCCGCGCCTCCCTCCCTCGGAAGGGCCCGGACCCCCCGGCACGGCCCCGGGAGGGGGCTGGAGCTGGGCAGCGGGCTCCGAGTTGCGCCGGAGGTGCTCGTTTTTAACGGGGTAAACGGGGAGGAACACACAAAAATAAATCTATTTCGGTGCTTCAGAAAAGGGTTGGACCCGGGACGCGTTCTCGCAGATAATTCCGAGTCAACGCTACGCGACATATGCTGTGCATTAATCTAACCCGGGGACCTATTAATAGTAATCCAGGAAGTGTCCCGAAGTGGCAAGTGTTAATTCATCCGATCCCATCTGTTTGCGTTGTGTGAATGTTTCTAGCACGTTGTGCCTGCAATCCGAGTACACCCATTTTTCCACCGGCAGAAGCCACCGACTCGCAGCTGCACGCAGTTACCCTGCGTTTCTGTTTGGGTGTGTTTGCCCAGGGAACGGCAGGCCCCGCGATCTGCGGATACGTACCCACGCGAGCAATCCCTCCGGAGCTAATGGGGCTGTGGCATGTGCGAAGCGGGTCCGGCGGGGATACGGTTGTGGCCTGCCACAGAAGCGTGCTGCCACGCATCCCACACGTGCACGCAGATGGAGATGCTGCAAAGCAAAGACCCATTGTGTGCCACCGAGCGAGGGCTGCTCTTCACCCAAGGGGAGGGGAGGCAATAGCCCCCAACTGTCTGCCCACACAAAGACTTCTGCTCTTGAATTGCTGCCGGCGTGTAGGATTCCCCCCCCGCTAAGTCCACCACAGAGGGTGTACAGGACACCCAGCCAGCCATAAACCTTCTGACATCCGAATCAGTTCTCGCTGTGTGCTCACAAGAACAGACCTTGGCATGCAGGACCACCAGAAACGTTTCCTCTCTCCCCATCCCCCATCCCGCAAGGAATTTCCTTTCCAAAATGACATCAGCCTGAGATGCAGGAGGACTCATTTAGTCCTGCCTTAAGGGAAGCTGTCACTGCCTGGCTCTTTTATGCTGAAACTGAGAATCCTGCATCTCTGAAAAGGGGGATTCTTGTCGCTGCCAGAAGGTGCCAAGAGCGATCCGGCCCCACGAGCCCTCATACAGACACAGAGGAGCTAAGGTCCATCAAGAGAGCTCTTGGATTTCAGGTTTCATTCTCCGGTCAGTTACTACTACTGACAGAAGAACTTGATTCATTGGTGGCACGTGCAAATTCAGCCGAGTATTATCCCCAAAAGCTACATATACCTTATTTTAAAGCTTTCTACAACTGGTTTGTTAGTGTGGGCTGCTGAAAAGCAGAGGGTATGTTTCAAACCATAGTAGTGACACGGGTGACTTCAAGGCTCTGTCTGTCGGGCAGGAACGGCGCAGCTTGAAGCAGCCACCCAGCCACCCGTACCGCCTGCCTCTGCCCGCGCACCGTCTGCGCCGCGTGCCAGCTGGTTCCTGCATCTCCGCAGCGTGTGGCATGGGGCTCAAGGTAACCGGCTGCAGAGTTCTGGGGCCAGCTCTGCTCCTCTGTCAGTGCCCCGCTCTTTCACTGCCTTTTGGCCAGACGAGCCTGGGCAGCCCGGCTTCCAGCAGCCCTCCCGCCCCTGTGCCGGAGGCTGCCGGCGGAAGGGCAGGCGGGTGAGCCGTGCCCGCGCCCCAGCCGCGCCTGACAGATGTGCTCTGACATCGGAGGCTGCGAGGAAGGGAAGTCTGCGTGGATACCAGGGCTTGAAACTGCTGGCTGAGGTGGGGACACACATCCTGCTCTGCCACCCCTGCCGGAGAGGCCTCCTGTCCTGGAAGAGCAGGGTAGGAACTGGGAGCAGTCAAGCTTTAAACTACGGCAACAGTCTCTGCTTGCCAGCAAAGGGTCTTTGTGCTGCTTGTACATCATCACTGCAGAGCTACACGGAGCAAGGGACATTCACCTCTTTGTCAAGGATTTGCTTTTCATCTTGTTGAAGCATGTAAATGTACACAAGTATCAACAGAGATGAAAAAACCCTGACTCCACCCTATCTAACGTGGAACATCTAGGTACAAAAAGACAATATAGGTGTATTCCCCATTCAAAGATACAAAATGGATACAAGTAAACTTCTATCAAACACAGTTGGTAAGAGTTATTTAGATGCCCTCATCGGGAGGTAACTGCTTTGCAGATAAACAGGCTTTCTCCACATGGTTGGACTGAATATGAACAAAATCTCTCAAGGCAGCTGAGTCAACAAGTGAAATTCAGAAAAATAACAGAAAGATTTCTCATTACTCTTCAGGCAGTAACAGCCCAACAACAGCCTACAAAGTTGGCGCCGATGACTTTAAATGCTGAGATCACAGAGGGCAGTAGAAATGTACACATGGCTTTGGAAAGAGCTTCTATAGATCGACCCTAAATCTTGCAGTGTGTGGAGCAATAATCAAAAGAAATCGAGGAAAAAGTGAAGAAATACGAGGAAAAGATGCAGTCTTTCACAATTATAAATTCAACAGTGCCAGACATTACAATTCATAGTGCCAACAAATCCTGCCTCTGTATTGCTGACAAATCAGCGTGACTGATGTGGCGTCTTACTTCGAGCGCCGAGGTGAGTGCTGCCACTGACAGGCACTGAGTCACGTAACCTTTCTGCCTCTGTTTTCTCTGTACCTTGTAACAAAAACAGGCTACCCATCTGAAGTCCATAGCTCAGACACAGTGCTCTATCAACACACATATCTGAAACAGCACCTGCCCTTCTCTCCCTTACACTGAAAGGGCGTGAATGAAGAAGCGTTTCGATGAATTCAGAACCAGTCCTGTCCATAAACCACATACATCCTCTAAAATAAGTGACTGAAATGCCTTCTTTTTTATTGAGAATGAATTTTACTTGGCTATAATCAAATGTGGCAAGTGCATCTTGTGAACACAGATGTAACTCCTTGAGTCTGATAATTCCTAACGTTGAATCCTGCACAAGAAAAATCTTTTGGACTGTAGCCACAAAACATTTTGCAAAAAGTGAACTGATCCCGTGCCTTGTCTCTTAGCAGTCTATTTACTCATTCCATCGCTTCCTTGTTCTTACGTAAACTTCCTCAAAGCAAAAACACCAAACATTTTCCACTGGAAATGCGTCCAGCATAATTCAATAAACAATGAAGTAAATAAGGGACTGTAAATTCAGAGAGCCATCTACTGGCAACTAAGTGAAAGGAATTAAACTCGTTAAGGGCCAAATCTCTGCTTCTCTCAGGCAGGTAATTTCCTTATAGTTAAGGAACTACACACAAATAAACTATACGTGCGTAATTATCATTTCAAGACATATGTGGTAAGTGTGAAGATGCTGGTTCTCAGAGCAAGAAGGAGCTGCCTCGTTTGCCCAGTGCCTGGATTCTACTGGGTGAATGAGAAAGGAAGGGTAACAGAATGAAGGAGTGAGGACTGCCCGAGTGCCTGCAGCTTTCACTACGTCCCTTACATCCATGCTATTTCTTTTATAGATGGCTCAAGTCAGGTACAGCAAAAGCAAATGACGGCAGAGCTGGAATCTGAGCCAACGTGCCTTGAGTTAAGCGTTTCAAAGATGAGATTTAGAGGGAACAATGTTCTTCATCGCCACCACCATCAGAAGATCACAAGAGATACACATGGCAAGGGAGCTACATTGAGTTCTGGACACTGAATCAAATCATGTCAACTACTGCGTGAAGCACAACAGCTATGCATAAAACAGTCTCCTAGAGCAAAATTTCCCAGCCTGAGCCTGACCCACAGCAGGATCACGCTTCCTCTCTGGGGAACAGCAGCTCCAGGCACTGGTGCTCTCAGAAGATGGGGGAAACAGCAGCGGTGTGCTGTTCCTCCCCTCCTCTTGGACTTACCTCCACATTTTTAGGTGGAGCGGGTGGGGAGACCAGCAGACATTTGCACAGGAATGGTGGCCAGACTCGTACTTCTCCTGCAGGAAAAGCTCCTTTTGGAGGAGAAATGGAAATTTGAATCCTCAGCTCCACTGGCCTTTCTGCAGCCTTCTTCATATAGCAGCGTTTGACATCTGCTTCATTTTTTAAATTCTTCATCTCTTGGAATGATCACTTGCAGATTTCTTCATTTTGATAGACAGATTCTTGAACTTGAATCTCCTTGGCTGCAGACTTGCGGTATTCCCAACTGAGATTCGACTAATTTCTGCTAATGTTTATCACTTTTAGGTACTGTTTCTATTTAACTAAGATCTTAAATTAAACATAGCCTTGACACAGATTCTTACAGGTATCCTATTGGCATCTCCTCTTCTCTAGCCTCATCCTGGAAAGGAAATCTGGTTTGGGATGGAGTAAGTGGTACAAGTAGAACCATGCTGGCTAAATCAGTGGAGGCAAACATGTCAACAGCAATCTCTGGAGGGGTATGCTCGGTTTGCCCCTTTCATCTTGCATGACCTCAAGAATGGTGCACAAACCACTGTCACAATTGCTTCCACAGGCAGACTGACACGCCTGGCACATGTGAGCAGATTCACACTTTGGTAGAAAGGTGAGTCCGATCTGGAAAAGGACCTCAGGGCCACCCTTAGCAGATAGCATAGTCATAGTCAAGTCTGTGCAGGCATGTGGGAAGATTTCAAGAAGCAACATGGGAGAATCCTTTGTTATCTGAAAGGATTCCTCAAGCATACACGCTTCTTTGTTGCTTTATTGCTTGCTTGCATTGACTGTTAACCTTGAAGATCCCAACTTCTTTGGGAAACCTGTGACATTCTAGAGAGATGGGTTTGCTTCAGAGACAAAATACTTGTCCATAGCTGCTATATTTTAATCAAAAATGCTTCTCATCTTTATAAAGCTCTGTATCCTTCATCTAACCATTCTATTTCCAGTAGTGTTGCTAAATGCAAACAACCCTGCTACAAGCATGTCTGAGGTTTTCTGTTCTTAAATGAGTGGGAGCAACCTTGGTGTAACCTATTCTAACAAGTAGTTCTGTGAGCAACAGAATTAACACAGCCTGGGCTCCTGTGTTCTCCCTTTATCCTATCCCTGGGTCTCTTTTTACTTGAACAGCAATTTCCACAAAAAAACGGAGGTATTTAATGTCTCCAAGGCTCTGCAAACCTGATTAAATTGCAGAGTGGTTTCAAAACGTTCCAGAGGGAAACAGATCAAAGATGGCTTACTTCCCTAGGAAATTAAACTAAAAATAAATGAGGAAAAATTCCCTTCTTTATAGCTCCTTGACCTAAGGTCTGTTCTGTTTACAAAACACACAGATGGGTATTTTGGAAAGCACATACAGGTTGGCCAAATATTTAATGGCCTTTTTAAAATATATTGCAGATTATTGATGAATGCTTAGATGACTTCCCAGAGGTGATCTAGTAGGCCAGTGGCACATACAGGAGTAGAAGCTTCGTTCCCCTAACTGCCCAACAATTTGGTGTTACCTTACCGATCTGCAGTATTTGGTGGGTAACTGTTCTGTAACCGTGGTATCTCAAAGATCCATAAAGCAGAGAGTATCTTCTCTAATTTTCAGTCTTCTTGGCTTTGCCTCGTTGTGTTACCTGTTTGGGTTACCTACCAAAAAAGGAAAGACAAATTAAATTCTCCATAAACACAGATTTTAAATATTTTGTTACTTTTACCATATTAATTTAGCACAAATAGAGCTCAAAGTTGGTTTGCATGGCCTTTATGGCATTAAAATACTAAAAGCATAATCTCTATGATGTTTGTTAGAAGGGCAATATGCCCTCTCCCACTGCCTCTGCAAATCTTTCCTACAGAAACAGGAATTAGTCAGTGTGAAGAAAACTCTTTCTTTACAGGTAGTTATTTATGGTTGCCTATGGAATTATTCTGCAATCAAAGCTTTGTTTTGCATGATCCGACTGATGCAAAAAGCAGAAAATAAATATCTTCATTCTCATAACCTGATTGCCTGAGGGATTTGCAGTGTATATCCAGATGGCATATAGTGTGGCCTATCAAATCAGGGCATGGTTATTAAATTTCAGAGCAGGAAGGTGCAGGCAACTAATTTCAGGCAAGGGAATAGTCATTTCATCTGATCAACTGAATAATTCTTTGTTCAATATTTACCCAAATCCAAGCCATGTGAGCTACTGAGCTCTCAATATTCGAGACCATGCACAAACAGACAAGCACATTCATCTTTGTCTTTGAAAATATAAGCAAAGATGAAACTTTAAAGAACTATTATTTCTAAAATAGGCCATAAAATTCTGAAGGCAGGCCTGTCTCCTTCTGCACTGACAGATTACCCAGGACTGTGGGGACAGTCTTTCACGAATTTAGTACAAACAGCAAATGTTTTTTATATTTAAATCTTTATCTTTGCTTGGAATATTAAGATATACGTGGTGTGTGTGCAACGTCCTGTGTATTACCTCTCCTTTCCAGTTTCGAAAAGGAACAGTGACAGCTTGTGACCATTTTTTTTTTAGGATTTTTCAAATTTTATCACGGTAGTGCTGTTACTACGCTGCTGTGTGGAGATGCTCACTGCTAGAAAGGATTCCCCAGAAGAGATCAGGATTGCGATCACAGCAGTGAGGTGCTGTTAGCAGAGGTGAGCAGTGAGCTGAAAGGCAGGGGAAGGAGCAGAACTGTGATCTCCTGTAACCTATCTTCAGACCAACAGCTAGATCTGTGAAACACGGTTTGTCTTCTGCTTTGCACCCTTACACCCAAGATCTTCTGCACTTACGGACCCAGTATGTGGAACATATCATATCCATGTGATGACACATTAAAAAAAAAACAGCACTAAATACCTGTTGTTGGCATTTATCCTCCTGAAGCTTGACTTTACATCAGGTGCTATAATCACGTGCCGAATGTAAAAAATCAAACCCAGCCTGATCATCGTTGGCCAGCAGAAGGCAGTAAAATCACAAAATGGAAAAAAATAAACCACTAAACTTCCTTCATCAACCCAAACTTGTGCTGCTGGAGTCCCAGGCACATGGAGAACACAGGGACACGGCCTTTCTATAGGATGTGAAGTGATAATGTCGGTTACATTCAGCAAATTCAAGCCCCATCTTTCCCAAATCCTGCACTTCTTTGGGAGTAGCATTTCTTTTTTTTGTTTTGTTTTGTTTTCTTTTCTTTTCAAACATTGGCTCCTGATACCTCCAATGATTATTTTAAGCAGCTGACTGATGAAGAACCTACTTTACAAAGGACTACAAGCAACCCCTCAGCACATGTAGCCTAGGCAGCTGAGAGCAGATGCAATTCCTTGACCATTTTTAGAAAGTGAATTAAAAAAAAAAAACTGGAACTCGCGTTGGCATACAACTAAATACATAGACGTTTAGGCTGGAGGTTTAAATACCACCATCCCCCACAGAATTCGGGGATTTTGCACCCTTTTACTGGAGTGGGGGTCACACGGGCGAACAGCTCGTCCTGACACCACAGCTGGAGGCTGTGCGGGGCCTGTCCTGTCACACAAACGCCTCGGGCCTCCCTTCCCGTGGACTGGACTGCAGCCTCCGCCCGGCCCCGGCCCATCCCTCGCCTCAGCCTCCGCCCTTCGCCGCCATCCCGCGGCGCCCTCCCGCCTCCGCGGTCGGCTGTGGAAAACCGCCCTCCCGTTGGACTACAACCCCCGGCATGCCCCGCGCGGGCTCACCGCCCGGTCGCCCGGCCTCCACCCGCCGCAGCGCCCGCCGGGACCTGTAGTCCTTGAGCCGCTCCCCCGCGGCCGAGGCACCGGGAGGCCGCTCCCGGCCGACCGCAGCACGGAGCTCACCGCGGGGGTAAGCGGCGGCCCCGCCGGCAGCGGCGGCTCGGCAGCGGGTCGCGGAGCGCCGCCGAGGGGGAGCGGCCGGGGAGGAGCAGGGCCGGCGGCGCGGGGCCCTCACGGTGGCGGCTCCGCGTCCCCGGGCCCAGCCCCGCAGCCCCCGGGCAGCCCCGGGCCGGCCGTGGCGGGGGGCGGGCGGCGGGGGCTGGCCCCGAGCCCCGGAGCGGGGCAGGTCCGGAACGAGCTGAGGGGCTGAGGGGGGGGGGGGTTGTCGTGGGTCCTGTGCAAAGCGGTGACGGGGGAGCCGTCTTAGAGCCGGGGAGGGGGCTGTGTACAGAGGACCCCATTTATTTATAAACGTTTCCGTGTTATTCTCCGTCAGGGACTTCTCTGTGAGGTTTGCTAAGTGGCGCTGCTAATGCGGTTTCCTTTCAGGTTGAAAAAAAAAAAAAAAAGCGAGGGCGGTCATCGTTCTGTAATTAACAAAGGTCGTCACCCTCAGACCCCGCTCATCCCTTGCACTGGAGTCGCAGCGGCAGGTTAGGTTGCTTTTCCATTGTTAATAAACAGAAAAAAAAAAAAAAACTAAAAGCAGCAACTTTGATACAGCCGTCCCGTTCCAAGGCCGCGTGGGTGGCAGTCCCAGAGCACAGGACTTCAGTGTGCGCTCAGAGGCTGTTGTGCCACGCTGAGGTAACGTCCTGGTAGTAACGCACGTTCCAGATAACCTCTTGGGTGAGCCAACTTCCCCACAAAACCATTAGCTTGAGACTTAATAACAGGGCTTGTGCTGTGCCCGTTGGGTTTGGATCTATTCACAGTGACCGTCTCCTGATACCGCTCCAGTAGTTTCAGCGGGACTGTTACTGTTAAGTTCCCATTCTAATAGGAAAACCCTGTATGTTTCAAGTGCAATAAATTCGTCCGCTTTGTGTTAGCAGTCTTCTTCAAAGTCTCTTTCACACCTTTAGCGTAATGCTAGGGAAGAAATGAAACGGGCTGAAAGAAAATTGTGCTGAGATGGCCGTTGTCTTTTAAAGGAAAACGAGCTGCTTTCGCATTGCATCATTTTTCCTTCAGCGCCTTTAGGACCAGTAGAGTTTGTTTCATTCCTAATTTTAGCTAGAGGGAGCTTTTAAAGTTTCTGGCTTTTATGGCAGTCACTGGCCTCTACAGAAATGACCATCTCTGATCACATGAGGACAGGCCAGACCAAACACACCTCCTGAAGAAGTTAATCTTATGAACGTTGCCAGCTGGTCAGTGATACTATGCAAAGTCTTTTCTGCTCTTTCCTAAAGAAAAAGGGGGGGGGGGGGGGGGCAAGAATCAAAACCCAACCTTTAATTGTCTTTCTCTTCCTTCCCCTACAAAAACCCAGCTTAATTAAAGTCTAATTTAAGTTTTTTTTTTTTTTGTGAAGTGTTTTTTTTTGTTTGTTTGTTTTAAGCTTGTATTGCCTCTTGTTTGGTCAGAAAGGTTGTTGATGGAACTTTTATAAAAAATAACACAATAGAATAACAGAAAAGCATGTTAGGGGGGGCTTGGGCAAAAGATTTTCCATGCCCGACCTCCAGATCCCAGAAAGAGTGCATCAGTGTGAATACCTCCAGGCTCAGAAGATGTTGGCACCGCAACATCTTCATACTCTCTTCACCGAGAGATACCAGCATCAGGCATTATGCTATCGGGGTTACATTTTACTTCCTGAAGCTACGCTCCCACTGGAGACAAGTAACAGGCTTTAGACTTTATCTGCTTTGATCTCAGTTCCGTGGACAATCACGCATGGAAAGGTAGATAAAGTTCTAGATACAACATCTCTGATGGTGTGTCTTCCTGGTCTAGGTTGATTAATGAAATGAAACGATTTATTTTTCTTCACTTCTTCATTTGTTCTTATCAAACTTGGCTAAGAATATAGTGAAGTCTGCAGTGATGTTCCACTATTTATCAACTTTTGATGTCCCACATGAAAAAACATTTTCCACCTACCTGTTTAAGGATTTGTGCTACTTCATATCATCAGGAAAATCTGTACCAAGTATTTAAAAATGAATCATTGACAGAATGCACGCAGAGAAGGAAGCTGTATTTTTTAGCAGCAAACTTCCTGTTAGTAAGTGGTGCAGGTGGACTACAAAAGGAGTTCTGTCCCGCCTTCTCAGACTTCTTAGAAACAGGGATAAATAAAAGTAGTATATATTATTTTTCTATTATTAGGAATTCAGAGTGGTTTTAAGGTAAAGTCTATCCTGTCCTGCAACTCAGAGAGTCAGTAAATGTGCATTTCCATGCTGCTGCCACACCTTTTGGACAATTTATAGCATTTTTTTAACAAAAAAAGATATGCACGGCAGTGCCTTTTACCACCCTTTTACCACTCTCATTTCTGCAATACAGCTGGACTACTGCAGAAAACATGATCAAATCAGAAGGGAGCCTTTTTGCACTGCAAGCGATACTTCGAAGGGATGTAAACTAAGCATGGATTTGTTGACAATATTCTGCTCGGCTTCTGATCTTATCCCTCCATCAAGTTAGTTCTGTTCACAATTATATCACTGTTACTACACGGATTTTTGTTAACTATTTTCTGCCTTGTACACATGCAGCAAAACATGTAGTTCTTTGTCAGATACCCTTGGGCTTAGGAAAATTCTTGGCTAGAAATACTAGAAATCTGAAACTAATGCTATTTTTTTAAAGCCAAGATATGTTTATCAGTGCTCCGAATCCCTGATGCGAGAAAAAATTACTTGCCATTTTCTTTTTAGCAGAATAGTATCTAGTCTCTAGTAGTGAAATACAGCTCTTAATTGCACTGCAAATTAGACCAAGCATGCTTGTACACCAGCACAGGTTGTACGCCCTGGATCAGTTTGTGGTGCAGTAGAGAGCTGTTGGAGAACATTATATTTTATTTAGTTTTGCATTGTAATTTTATTAGTGGGTATTTGGAATCAAATGCTTTTATGATTTATTCATGGAACATGTGATTGCTTCTCAGTCCCTGGAAGTAGAGGATTCTGCAAGTTTATTACTGTTTCTGGTCATGTTAGGCTTAAGTACCCAAGTGTGTGGGTGGTGATACTACTGTGCTCTGTGCCCATGGATATGTTTATATTTTTGTTTTTACAGCAGCAGAATTTAATGTTTTACAAGACAGCGATGGCTTTTTCTCTGGAATCTGAATATGGAGGCCACAGGGACAGATGAAGTAGAAAAGATAAAATCAAAGTTTATGTCAGCATGGCACAACATGAAATACAGTAAGTGAAACAACGTACGCTGAAATCTTGTCTCTATTGAAACGAGTGGAACTTGTCTTGTTGATATGATCGGAATCATGAATCAGAAACACAACTAATATTAATGATCAAAAATGCAATATAGCCCTTGAAGCCATTTTAACTTTGATATAACAAGCAATCTGAATAAACAAACTTGTTTAGCTTTCCATTTTTGAAATTGATTTGCATAATTTCATTTTTAAATGGCTTATTTCAGAAAACGATACATGCATTATGTAAGTAGCACTAGATAGCACGAGATTTGCATAGCCTTTGTACAGGGATAGTATGGAATCATTTGCGCAGAGGTTTTATTTTTATGTGTACCCTTGAAAAAATAGGATTTGTGTGAAATGCAAACTCCACTGACGAATCTATTTCACACACTTGTGTAACATACTTTTCCACAGATGAATGTCAGTAATTTGTTTAAAAGCCAAGCAGATTTTCAAGTGTCCCTTTTACTAACCTGTCCTTAACCTTAATTTGTTGGTTTAATAAACAGAGAGTACTTTTCTGTATACTTTTTGAGTCTGAAATCTGCAATGTAATGTTGTAATGAGGCATGTTTAATCCTACAGGAAAATTAGTATTCTTCTTACATTTTCACTGGTCATGTGCAAAGCTTTGTGTATATTATTAGAGGAGTTGGAAACCCCTCAGAATCAAACTACGCAATAATGAATTCACAATGGAGACAAAGCAACTTAGGCTCAGCTGTAGCACTTCTGTATTCTAACAATTTCTAAACAGTAGTGCAATTGTATTAACATTCAGATATTCACACATGGATAACATCATCGCTTTCAAGGCAGAATTCTTATCTGTGTTTTGTAATATTAACCTTTTTGTTACTTATGAAAGTAAAACCCACTTTTACTACATTTTCCCTATATTGCCCTTTAAGGGGTTACCTTTGGCTTAATCAGATGCTATTAGAAATGCCTTTTTGGAATGCTACAGTCACAGCTTTGTATTTGTTTTGCATTTATTTTAGGTTGGGTGTTGAAAACAAAAACTTACTTCAGTAGAAACTCTCCGGTTTTTCTGCTGGGAAAATGTTACCACTTCAAATCTGATGGTACGTACGTAACACTTAACTCATTGCAATCTTATTCGGCAAGAACTCTATGGATATATTTTTAATCCTCTAGAAAGACCTTCATTAACAATTACTGAATTCAGAATGTAGATGTGAAAAGCTTAGAAAATTCTTATTTAAATATGTGGAACGCCACCACTAATACAATCCATCCTAACCTGCTTTATTCAGATTTTACAGTAGTCTTGTTCTTTCTGTAAATATCAGTCCTGTAATTTACCCATCAAACTGAGATTTTCTAAAAATACATGAATGAAATAGTGACAATACCTGTAAGAAGAGTCACACACCAGCACCTTTGTTATCGTTTTGGTATGCAGTTTTCTAAGAATCTTTTATTTTCTTTTCTTATTGAATGCCTCTATTATACCATTTACCTATAGGTGAATTAAGCAGTTGTTTACCTGCAATTCAGCAATTGCATTGACAGTTTTCAGCTGGAACATTTCTAATATCTTTGCCCCTGCAATTTTCCCTTCTTGTATTTGAAGCAATTATTAATTTTTGCAAGTTTGCCCTATCTTTCTGATAGAATATTTGTATATTTTCATTCCAGTAACAGAAATCCCATACCAAGTTATAACTTAAATTGTGCTTTGCCTTACAGAATCTGGCGAACTCTCTACAGATGGATCCGATTTTGACAAAATCAATACGGAGATTTCAGGAAATGTTGATGAGTTTCGTAAAGATTTCATTTCTAGAATATGGCTGACCTACAGAGAAGAATTTCCTCAAATAAAGGGGTCTGCATTAACAACGGACTGTGGTTGGGGTTGCACACTGAGAACTGGTCAAATGTTGTTGGCTCAAGGTCTTATGCTTCATTTTCTTGGTAGAGGTAAGTTACAAGGGAGGAGCTGTATATTTGGTGTGATAGGCATGGGTGTTTTGTCGAGTGTGTGACAATCTTTATATGGCCAGAATCTAAAGTTCCAGCTGGTTTTGGTTCTGGGCTTCCTTACATTAATACTGGGATTGTATTGTGACAGAGCAGTGATCCAGCTGATCTACTCTTCCATTTTTGAAAAAAGGAATACGCGGTTGTGTCAAAGAAAGACACTGGAAACTCCACAGAAGCTAATTGTGAAGTCAAATACCTCAAAAAATTGTGATCTAATATCTACGTATTGCTGTGAGCCATGTAAATGTCCAATTCTCCTGAATCTTGCTCGTTTCTTCAACTCTGAATGTCGAAATGAGTTCCACAGCCCATAGCTGTGGGCTATAACAAAAGCGATGTTCTTTTATCAGTTTTTAAGTTGTACACTATTCAATTTATCCCAGTATTAATATTTTGAGTTAATAGAAGGACTTTAATGCATCATTCTGTGTTGAAATTTTCACTAGTTCATTTTTTCCCTTTCCCTGTGTACTTACAAAGGAACTTTCCTTTTTTTTTATTGTCTATCTGAAATTACTCTTTCAGTCACAGCCGTTTGAAGGAAGTAGCTTTAAGATGCTCGGAACACTTTCTGCTTTCAAAGGTTTAGCATGCATGCCATCCCCGTTCTTCTAAGCTGTGCCATGTCCTCTGTAGAGGTATTTTTGGTTCTTATGGTTAACCACCTTGTCTTTCATCCTCCTTTCCTCAATCTCTTTCATAATCAACCACATTGCCCCTTTGAAAGAATCAGTCTTACCCTCTGTCACCACTGTTGTCAAAATGATCCAAGCTCTGGGCTTGAAGCCACCCAGACACGTTAGTTAGAATACGATGTATTGTTTACTAAACCATTTGGTGAATCCTTAGGAATGTTTTAGTAGCAGATAGTTCTGGAAGCCTGTTTTGAAAATACTTTGTGCTTAATGTGCAAATATGACATAAGCTGTGAGCGTAGTCCCAAGACAGCTGCATCACCAAGTCTTCCTTCTTGGCAGTGTCATCACTGAACTGTCAAACTGGCTTACTGAATGCTCCTGTTGCTGTAGGTACCTAAGTCATAAAACATTCAGTATTCTTTCCAACTGACTGCAAATATCAAAACATATGAAAATCTTCTGCTGAGAGAACACAAATCCCTTAAATAAAACTTCTGTTATACGTATATTAAAAAAAAAAAAAAAAGAAAAAGATCAGAAGTTTACCTGTGAGTAGGAGGATGTAACGGCTCATTCTGAAGTAACCCAAAATAAAAAAGCCCCAGATTCATATCTTTAAAATCTACGGTTACAAAGAATTTCTTTCACTGTCTCCCATGAATTCTCATTTGGGAAGCGATCTGGTGATTCCAGAGTGCTGGTATTTCTGTGGCAATCCAAATGTGTAGAAAATTGGAGTATGTATGGTCTTTCCGGACTACTTTTCTCATTACGTAGTCTTCTGACAGCTGGTGAATTATCTTTTGGAAAGCTTTTTATGAGGTTTGGGTAGCTTTTTAAACAGATTTAAGTGTTTACATGAAGTTTTTCATTGCTGCTTACTCTTTTCCCAGAGATGTTTTCATTATAGTTTAATGGTATTGTTTCTGTTACAAAGCAAAACTTGCCTGCAGTTACCAGCTGGAATACTCACAGTTCACTGCTGCGTGGAAGGTTCCAGATATCGCTGAGTGATGTTGTAAATAAGTTTTTATTTTAAATATTAAGGCACTGGTAAGTTTACTTTGAAGTGCCTGTGCTCAAGACAGGCTTAAATCTCAAGACAGGCTTAAATTTGAAGCTCACAGGACAGGAGTAGCAAGGGCCCTGATGCTGTTACATGGAGCACCTTGTCCTTAGGGGTTGTTCCTCGCTTGGCTGTGGCAGCCTTCCCCTCTGCACTCTGGGGTGCTCCCTGCAGGCCTTCGGAATATTTTCTGGCCTAGCAGTAAGTTCACTGTGTTTCAGAGACTTCCTCACATGCTCCGTGTTGCAAATAGACCTGTGGGAGAGACTTTGAGTCATCTGACAAGTGAAGCCTTGCTGTTCTCTAGATGTGCTGAACCACCATTATGCTATTAATAGGAACGAGGCATGTAGGATGCATTGTAAGAGAGACCTCTTGCTGGAAATGCATGCTGTAGGTACCGTGCTGAATAACAGTTAAAAAAGTTTGTCTTGGAAGCTAGGTAAATCTAAGAATTGACAAATGTATTAACTAAAGGAATCTTTGCATTTTTCTGCTGCTCTGCTTTGTGCCAGCAAGCAGCGTTTGTTTTAAATGAGGAATTCCCCACTTTTGTCTTTTTTTAATAACTGACAGACCAGAACAATAAAAACCAGGCTTTGAAGCTTCTTGATTGACTTGAGTAAAACTAAATGGTACTTAATAGCTAACTTTTGTATTTTTAATATGCAAGGTTGTTCTGTTCTGTGCCTTGTGATCAGGTACGTCTTTTATATATTAACTGAGTAACCTACTATACCAGATAGCATAAATAGCTAATGAAAGTTACTGTTAGTTGTATTTTTTTTCTCCTGTCATACAGCAGAAAATAAAAGCAAATTATGTTGCGGTTTAGTCCTTTGTTTACGTTTTAGCAGTGACATTTGCATCTTGGTATATAAAGTCCATATTATCGGTCTGAGGAACCTGGGGGGAGAGGGGGGTGTGCTTTGCTGATTATACCAAAAGTTAACAGTAAGCCTAATCTGCATCTTAACATTTCCTGCTGCAGCCTGGGTCTGGCCAGATGCGTTGGACATTGAGAATTCAGATTCTGAATCCTGGACGGCCCATACAGTTAAAAAGCTGACAGCATCATTCGAAGCATCGCTTACAGCAGAAAGAGAACCCAAGATCCTGTCAAACCATCATCGGGGAACACTAAGGAGAAACTGTGGCGACAATGAAATGAGAAATGAAGTTTATCATAGAAAAATAATTTCTTGGTTTGGCGACTCTCCGCTGGCAGCTTTTGGCTTACATCAGCTAATAGAATACGGAAAGAAGTCTGGAAAAATCGCTGGAGATTGGTACGGGCCTGCTGTTGTTGCACACATTTTAAGGTAAAAGTATCTTTATTCTTTGTTGTTATCGTGCCTTGCCCATTACAGGAGAAGCATTTCAACGTGTCATGAGATTACTTGAGCTTAATTGAGCATCTAGCTGTTCATTATTGGCTTTGTAAAATGTCCATATTAGCAGCAGTTCTAGAGTTTTTTCAGAGACGGGAATGGAAATAGCAGTAGGTACAGGAATTAAACTCTGAGCCACCGTTCAGTCGTATTTCAGGAAAAAAACAACATTCCTGTTTTCCTGTACGTTGTGCAGTAAGAGTCCCAAGGTCTCTCCCAAACCTGGGCTTTTAAGTAGAGCTGCATTTAATGAAATGTTCTAAAAACTAACCACTCTTTCAACCTTGGAACATGCATAACATTATAGATTTTTTTTTTTTATACTGTAACCTGGGGGCTGTAATGTACTGATAGTGTAATGAAATGTCAGAGCTAAAATTGATGTTTTCAGCATTTCTTTGCACATATCAAATTCTTGTGAAACTGTAAATGTATGGGACTATTAATATTATAATTGTATCACAGTAAAAGTAAAGGGTCTGTGACATTCAGTGTGGTTTAAAAAAAAAGTCGAAAGTCAAATTTCTCCATACTGTGTGCCTTTATATACCATTTCTTTGAATATTACTGATTTGGGGTTTTTTATAGTCATATATACTTACGCTCGTAGCAGATTCCAGTTTACCTATAAACTGAATGACTAAGAAGTCATTTAAGCATCAGAAGTGAAAGTTCCTCTGTTAATCTATGTATATGTAGAGGGAACAGTTTGATAATTAGCATCCAAACATACTCGGCCGAAGTGAAACAAATCATGAAATGCTCTGATGTATGTGAGCATACATGCAAATGCACAGAGTGATGTGGCAGGTTAGCATTACCTATGCGTTTCCTTCTATTTTTTTTCCTGATAACAGAAACTGTCAGAATTCTTTTTGCTTGCTTTAAATTTCAGTAGCCTGTTTACCGAATAGATAGCGGGGAAAAAATTTGGCCCAGCGTTCCATTTAACGTAAACCCACCGGTGATTTTAAACACCACAGAGCTTTCCGTTCCTAGATCTCCTTTCCCCTTACAGCAGTACTAACAACGTATAGCACTCTCATAACTTGAGAATGGCTGTGTTAAACGATTCCTCAAAATATATTGTGAAATAAAGGGATAGTGACCATTTAATGCAAGCATGTATTGGAAGTCAAAGGCTAATCTTCTATTTTGAACAGTTTAATTTCTTTACAAATGTTGTCCTTGATTGATGATCATGCTTCAGACTATCGACATACATTTTCTCTTTAGTTTTTAGGTCCATTACTCTTATTCTTTTGAGGATAGTCTAATACTGCAATTATGTCTTTGAAAGTTTTGGTAAAACCCTATAGCCTTTTATGTGCTAGCGTTTATTTCAATAGACATGGGGTGCTAATTTGTGGCTAGTTATACGAACTGAGGTCAACTAGAGATTTATCAAGTTGAAAATAATAATTTTGTCAGCAAATTTAGCCTTTATTATACTGATACACAAACAAAAATTGCTATAAACTGAAAGACATTAGGTAGATGAGTATGAATTTCATTGTAAGTCAATGTGTGTGTGGTTGTTTTTTTTTTTTTAAATGTGTATGTGTTTTTTCATTGTTTCTTCTAAATGGCCAGGCACTGTTACCTTTGTTTGGGAAAAAAACTACTGCCATATGTACTGGATCTGGGTATCCAGTGTTATTGTTTGTGTGGTTTTGTTTGTTTTTAAAAATCAACCTCCATCTGTATTGATCTGAAATGGAAGGTGTTTTGAATTTAAAAAAATAAATAAAAAGCAGAACAATTAAAAACAACCTGTTTCTAAAAATGAAATAATATGTGTTTATTTAATGTGAATTTCTCTAAAATCAGAGATGATAGTTTTGTGTTTGTACTTAGAAAAGCTGTTGAAGAAGCCAGAGACCCTGAGCTACGAGGAGTAACAGTCTATGTTGCTCAGGATTGTACAGGTAAATGTTGTGACTATGTAGATTTTTGGAAACATTTTAGATGCTCTTTATGCCTTTCAGTAAGCACTCAACAATGGAGCTATAAAGAAAAAAAATAAATGCAAAAATGGATCCACAGAATTGAGATTATGTAGACAAAGGGGTTCTTGGTAGAGGCAGGTGTTTGTTCTTTTGTTTGAGAATCGGGCATCACGACTTGAAAGCTGTACATGTTGCTTGTTTGGTTTCTTATTAAGATAATGAAATTCAGAATCCAGAAAGAAAACTTCTTACAATCCGCCCGTAATAACTTTTTAATTGAGGAGTCTGAAGATTTACATTAGTTACTCTTTTTTGTACTCTGTTTCAATGTTGCTTAAGTAATAAGCTAGTAACAGCTTCTGTATCTTCCTAAAAATAACTACCCCAAGTAATATAAAAATACTTAATTTCAGTTGGAATAGATTTGTTAGTTACATTTTATCTTCTCTTTTACATCACAGGCTTCTTAAAACAAACAAACAAACAAATATATATACACTGTTAAAAAAAAAAATCTGCACCAGTCTCTTAGAATAGTAAGAAGTCATTTTTGCTTTGAGTTCAGAGATGCGAGCAGGATAGCGACCCAGGGCGTGTGGTAACCTTTCCTCTGCTGCAGCGTGGCATTTTAAATAATCAATAGCAGGCAGAGGAGCTTAGAGCCCTGGATGTTCGGGAGCAGGAAGTGATGACAAGATAAAATAAACATGTGGTGAAACTTTACAGTAATGACTACAGTCTTTCAAATCCAGCACAGTGCATTACTTTTAGTAGCCATGTTTAGCTGCCAGAAATTTTAGTTATATCGTAACCGATCTTGATAGGACAGGAAGGAAAAGTATGTGTGTGTAATCAATCAGGCTAGTTTTAAAGAGACACTCTTTAATCATATGCCTCAAACCAGCTTCACCTGACTTACAATGACAATGGAAACTTAGAAAATTCTATTTATTTTTCATTTCTTTGTCCTGGTGATGATTTTCATATCCCTTTAATTTGGAGGGAATACGCAGTAATACTACATTTAAGTTTTTTCACTCATTTTTCAAGGACTGTGTTGTATTAACTTCAGACAGTGAACATAAATATTAAAATCAGTTATTGTCTTTTTTTCCTTTAATGTGTTTATGTTTCTGTTAGTTATAGGCTTTCAAGTTTTAAATTACTCCTTTTAGAAGAAATTGTGAATAAATATTTATTGGCTCTCTCCTTAACCTACTCCTGCTGCATTTTCCTGGCAATGTGTGCTACCTCAGCAGCAGTTGATTATTATAAGATATTGCTGAAAATAAGGAAGCATAACACTATCTTTTATCAGAGTCGCTCAGGAGTTATATTTCAGGAAGACAGCAATGTTTTCAAAGGACTACAAATAGTTTGTCAGACTTAGTGGTGTCATTTTGAAGGTGTGTCTTTGTAAAAACTAGCAGATGTGTCTTAAATATGAATATTTTTGTGTTTCTTTCCAGTCTACAGTTCAGACGTTATTGACAGACAGTGTTCTTGTACGGATTCTGAGAAAACAGACACAAAAGCTGTAATTATATTAGTTCCTGTGAGACTCGGTGGAGAGAGAACAAACATGGACTACTTAGAGTTTGTAAAGGTATGAAATGAGAGTTCAATCATTTTTCAAATCGTAGCACTAGGTGATATGAAAAGAGACTTGACGATGGTAATCTTCTACCTATTAAATGTGTGGTGGTGATTTTACAGTTGAAGGTTGTAAAGTTTGACTTTACAGATTTTAAATTTCCCTATTACAAGATCAGACATAATTGCAGAGCACATGATGTCCCTTGGGAAAGCAGTGAAAACTGTTCTGCTCCTGAAGTAGCTACCTGAAAAGACATTAATGTAGTGGCTCAAATTATAAATGGTAATTTAGCTACATATGCTGCCAGAGTTGTGCTATAAGTATCAGTCAGCGTTTTAAAATATAAACATACCAAACACCTTAATCTGTTTTCTTATTTTCTGAAATGTCAAATGGCTTAAGGTTGTTTCTTGTCCGTTCTTACCTTTTTCATTTTCTTCCCCTTATGAGAGAGGGTAGCATTTTTTGACACCGTTAGTCATAACTTCCACTATTGTTTCGCTATGTGGACAGTAGGATGAATGCTTCTAAGGACAGTGATGCAGAAGCAGCAAGCAGTCACCACAAATAAAAATGAACTGGGGAAAAAAAAAGAGTAAAACTTCAGAAGAAAGGTTTATGCTGTCCTCTTTTTTTTTGGTGGAGGCTCCACTTACGGAGCTAACGCTTGAAGATGGGCTGTAACACAGTGGACCATCTCCTGCGCCTTCAGCACGAGATTATTTGGCTTAGTGAGAGAGGGTTCTCTTAGCCCGGCTGCTTAATCTTTTTCCATGATGCCGTTTATCGTAGGAAATACTGTCTTTAAATTCTATTCTAATTTTTAAAATTGCACGCTTTAGTGGTATGTATAAAGTCACAGAGTGACTTGGGTTGGAAGAGACCTTAAAAATCACCTGCGTCTGGTCCACCCCCCTGCCACGTGCAGGATGCCACCCACCAGATCAGGTTTGTCAAGGCCCCATCCAACCTGGTCTTGAACACCTCCAGGGATGGGGCATCCACAACCAGTCTGGGCAACCTGTTCCAGTGCCTCGCCACCCTCTGAGTGAAGAATTCCCTCCTAACATCTCATCTAAATCTCCCCTCTTTCAGTTTAAAACCATTCACCCTTGCCCTACCATCTGCCTGAGTAAAAAGTTGCTCTCTGTCTGTTTTTATAAGCCCCCGTTAAGTACTGAAAAGCTGCAAAGAGGTCATCCCAGAGCCTTCTCTTTTCCAGGCTGAACAGCCCCAGCTCCTTGTCTCTTCGTCGGAGAGGTGCTCCAGCCCTCTGAGCATGCTCATGGCCCTCCTCTGCTCTAACAGCCCCACACCCTTCTTGTGCTGGGGGCCGCAGATCTGGACGCAGTGCTCCAAGTGAGGCCTCCTGAGGGCAGAGGAGGGCAATCACCTCCCTCCCCTGCTGGCCACTCCTCTTTTGATACAGCCCAGGATGATGCTGGCTCATGTCAAGCTTTTACTCCACCAGATCCCCAAGTCTCTCTCCATGGGGCTGCTCTCAGGGAGTTCTTCTCCCAATCTGTCCTCATGTCTGGGATTGCCCCAGCACCCTGCGCTTGGACTTCTTGAACCTCACTGAGTTCACATGGGCCAACTTCTCCAGCTTGTCCAGGTCCCTTTGGATGGCATCCCTTCCTCCTGTGTATCGACTGCCCCACTCAGCTTGGTGCCATCTGCCAACTTGCTGAGGGCGCACTCGATCCCACTGTCTGTGTTGTTGATAGAGATATTCAACAGCACTGGTCCCAGACCCCTGAGGGACACCGCTCGTCACCTCCACCTGGACACGGAGCCATTGACCACCACTCTCTGAGTGAGGCCTTCAAGCCAATTCCCGATCCACTGAACAGCCCACCCACTGAACCCATCTCTCTCCAATTTGGAGACCAGGATGTCGTGTGGGACCGTGTCCAAGGCCTCACAGGACTCCAGGTAGATGCCATCGGTCGGTCTTCCCTTGTCAACTGACGCAGTCACCCCATAGAAGGCCACCACATTGGTCAGGCATGGTTTGTCTTTGGTGAAGCTGTGCTGGCTGTCTCGGATCACCTTCTTGTCCTGCAAAATCTGAGAGTCAGTCTTTTCTTTATGTCATCTGTCTTTGTGACTGTTTCACCTCTACAGAATTTCAGGAAAATGCGTTTGTTTTTAATGGTACGGGGAGACAGAGGGATGAAGCCTTTCATTTAAGTGATGAACTCTTAAATAGCCTTTCTTTCATGATTTTTTTTCCTTATATTTTTAGATTTTTTTTTTCTTTGAAAAGTTTAAATTCTTTTGTGGTTAGTTCTGACCAGTTACAATCAGCCCCTGTGGTTGTACACATGATCTACAACAACCTTACTGTGTACTTAGAGTGTAAACTACAAAAGAGCCTTTGAGTCGGTCACATCCAGGAAAATACATGGTGCCTTCGCATGTGAGCTAACAAACAGTTGCTTTCGCAACTTTCCTAAGGCTTCCTCAGCTAAAGAAAAGTGGCTCTGGTTCTTTAATGCTGCCTTTTATGATTGATGGGTGGCAGTGGCCAGTTCTGCCCTGCTTTCTTCAATTTAGCTGCCAAAAGCACTCCTTTTGCCGGAGTGAAATATATTTTCATGGCACCGGGTTTCAAAGCACAGTCACATCATCCCAGTTTGCTTTGCACAGCTGGCCTTACCCAGGTGACTGCTGCTGCTCAGATACCAGGGCCGGGGCTGCCTCTTGCCCTTGCTCGTGATGGAGACTGTGATAAGAGGGCTTTCGATTGCGTGTATCAGTCACTCCGCTCTCCGTCTTGGCTGTTCGCTGAGCAGTGACTGAATTTCTCGGGGTCTGGCTTAAAGTTAAAAATGCAGATTTTACCATGTAGTAGAAGAGGTAATTTTTACAAAGGATTTTATATTTATGGATGAAAATTGATAAATATTTTATAATTCAGTTTTACAAGGGAATTTCCATAGATGAAACAGTTATTCATTACTCTAAATAGCTTTGCTCTCTTCCTGTTTCACTGGCAGAGAATGTGTCCTCCTGAGCCGTTTCAGCCTTTGCCTCTCATCCGCCTAAACCTTCTGTAATGTTAAGCCATCAAAGAACATTTTCTAAAAAAGTCCTCTCAGTCATGTTTTAAATAAGCATATTCTCTTAACCTGTATAAACCACAGTGAAGCTGACCTGCTAGCGTCTTAGGTACAAAGGTTTTTGTTATGTTACATTATTTTATTATTATATTATTATTACTTTATTGTCTAAGTAGGGAAAAAAATATCTCAACAAGAAGCCTTGGCCTTATTAGAACAGGAAATATCAATCATTTTGCTGAGAGAAATGTTCCCTGTTCGGACAACAATAAAGTACTGGTTATAAGTGTAATGGCTGATCTCTTAGAGGAGAGGATGTGGATATGACCGCCAGCTGATGGAGATTTCATTTTAGCTCAAGTGATTGTCTTCTGGATTGCTGTCCCAGTTTGGGCCAGCATCCAAGCTGTGGATCCAAGATTTGTCTAGTGCCACCAGGAACCCCTGTGGTTTACTGATGTTTAAAGGCTGCTCAGTTTTCGGAGTATTTAATGGTCTTGGGCTTGTTTTATTGGAACAGTCGGGCTCAGCTTTCAGAACTACTCAGTGTTGAATTCAGCTCCCTCTGCAGCTGGTAGGATAACTCATGGAGAGCTTTGTTAAGCCAGGACTGAACGCTCACAAATATCCTAATAAGTCCTGTGAAGAAACAGAGCCTCGTGAAAGGAAGAGCAGTAGAAATATGTTGGAGGGAAGGGGGAAGGACCTCCGTGCCTACTTTCATTCCTTTGTGGGTACTTACTGTAATAAACGAGGGAAATGAGGAACTCCCAGGTGGTGACACAACCAGGAAAGCAAGTCTTAATGGCAAGTGCCTGGGAAGTGTCAGTTCTACCTCAAATGGGAGGTGATTATCCTTTGTGTTGTTTTTTTTTTTAATTTCCCTTAATTAAAAATAAATAAACAAACCAAACACATAATGGTGGCATCTCTCCATTCTTATAATTTTCACCAGAACCTTTACTGTAAGCAGTAACATTAATAATGCTGCTTTAACAGCTGATGTATTTTCCTAAAACTATTTTCAGAATATTTTTGCTATTGCAGGTTTTGTTTTTGTTTTCTCCTGATACCTTTTTTAAAATGAGGCACAGGGTATGAGTACGTTTGGTTTCAGTTGGTGGCAGAGGTATGTTTTTGAGTGTTTCTTTGGCATTGGGGCTGTCTTAACAAGAAGCCTTTTGCTTCTCTGGGTGATTGTATTATTTCACTCTAAGGCAAGGCAAGGTCAACGCCTCCTCCTGATGAAGGAGCAGGAGAAGCAAAAGCGCCCGTTCCTCAGCCATGCCACTTCCCCCAAGGGCCTCCAGGGTGTTGAAGTCCTGCGCTGAGCAGGGCGGCTGAGGCTGGACGTGCAGGGAGAGGGCATTGCAGGCAGAGCCGGGGGCAGTAACGTCCTGAACAGCCTCCGCAGAAACCTCAAGAGCTTTTCTTTGGTGTTCGTTGTCTGCGACTGCATCCAGAGCTTGTGGGTAACAGGAATTTCAGTCATTTACACTACTGAAATGTTCTTACTTGGCAAAGCCGTGTGCCTGCAGGTAGATCCTCCTCCCCAGCACGAGAAGGTGTAGCTGTAAAGTCGCTGTTTCGTTAAATAATGATACGTCTGCTCGGTTTGTATGATAGCACAGACACGTATTGCAGTTCCCAGCTCTTTACAACGTGAAGGAGCAGAAATACGCTGGCAGCACTCGTGTGACTGTGGCCTGTGGCTCCCCCAACCTTAGTAGCTTAGTCCTTAGTAGCTCCTAGTTGCAACGGCCAGGAGAGCGCATTCCTTCCTCTGCACCCCCAGATAAAAATGATTCTGGGATTTCGTCCCACCTCTCTTTACATCCCCATAGGTGTATTTGTGATGCATCTTTCTCAAAGAGGCAAGCTACTGACGGCTCCAATTCCCTATCTTCGTGGTCAGAACATCATAACGTTGATGGGCTTTTCTGTTCTCTCTCTCTCTCTTATCTCGTTCTTTGGGCTGCTGTTTTTAGAGCTGTATTTTCTAGTTCCTATTGCTTCGACGGCATTTCTCCCTGTGGATGTAAAAGTTCATACCCTGCTCCAGACAGACTTCGACATTTGAATGCAAAAAGAGGAGAGCCTCCAAGGCCCTGGAATGTAAAAGTATATAAACTCTGAAAATCTGAATATTTTGATTATCTTTTGACTATGCAACCTGCGCTGAACTTTTATGACATTGTGTTTTGTCTCCTCCCCCAAAATAATACTGTCAATTCTCTCAATGTATGAGCATCTCAGGAAAAAGGAGAATTTCTCCGTTTCTCTGGAATGTCTGGTGGCAGGCTTTCACTTTGATCAGCTGTAAGCTTATAAAATTGAGTCGAGTCCCAGAAAATCTGGAAGTCAACTGGTTTTTGTTTTGTTTTCGTTTGTTTGTTTTTAAAGGAAAAAAAGGGGAAAATAATTTGCCTAAAAACAGTAAAGTAAGAGCAGATTTTAATTTAGTTTAACATTTTTTTCTGTTTAACACTGTTCTAATTATTTAATGTTTTGCTTGTAGGGAATTTTAAGCCTTGAGTATTGTGTTGGTATCATTGGTGGCAAACCCAAGCAGTCATATTACTTTGCTGGATTTCAAGGTTAGTGTTTTAATGTTATGTCTCTTCAATATTTTGCTTTAGGAGTTAGGATGTTAATATAGGGCCAGTGGGAAATAGCATGATTAAAATAGCAAAATGAGTACCTTATTAATTCATCATATCTACCAAAGTCCAGTCATTTGTCATTTACCTCATACAATAATTGGATTCTGTAAAATGTACATTTAATTTCCCTTGTTGCATAAACAAGGCATAATTTATCCATTTCACCAAACTTCAGGAGCCTTTGCTGTTACTGTCTGGCAGTTCTTATTTACATATTTACTTTTTACTAGTTTAAGTGGTGTTAGTTGATGCCTAAATGACAAGCAATATATTCTTCCTGTCAGGATGAAGCAGCACAATGCATTTTTCATATGCAAACTCCAGAATATAATTGTGTGTTTGTAAAAGTAATTTTATCACCAAAAATTAAATGACAGTCTCATCACTTTATAAAAATTCTGCTTATACAAGCATATTTGATTATGCAAAAGTTAATCTGTCCTGCAAAAACCTATGCTTCAGTCAATGAATATCAGCCTGGCAAGCAGTTACTTGCTGGCGTTTTTTTCAGCTTTTCTGCATAGAAATTGGATTGTAAGCAGTGTAATAATAAGGTGTTTTTTGAATTACTTGTCTTCTGTTTTGTCCTTGTAGATGACAGTTTGATTTACATGGATCCTCATTACTGCCAATCTTTTGTAGATGTCAGCATAAAGGATTTCCCTCTTGAGGTAGTATGGATATAGACCTGGCACTGTTTTCTTCCCATATGAATCAAACACTAATTATTTAGAGATGTTCTAGCTAGCTGCATCTTTATGGTTTTACAGTTACATGTTATTTATCAAAGTTCTGCCCTTCTTTATAGGCCTATAATCAACAAAAATGACCAGAGGTTAAAAATTCAACATGAGCTTTTAATTTTTATGTCATTAACCTTTGTCTGTTTCTTTTCAATGATTGGAAAATCTCAAAACTAGATACCAGTTTCCTTACGTATTTTTCCATCAGAGAAAATAGAAAATAGACAATATTTGGAGATCTTAAGTGTGATTTAGTTGGATTTGTATTGGGTTAGTTTATCTTTTTGGTCATGTTTTTATAATTTATTGTAACTTCAAGTTGCAATGGACATTATTGAGAGAATTACTGAAGTGTTCAACAGTAGGTGCCTGTAGTCAGTTTGGAACCGGAGTTTATATAGGTTTATCCAGGAATTCTTAATATTTCTATACTGGAGTAGGTGGTTATTTAAAATGTAACTTTTGCTTCTCACCACTTTGCAGGTCACTTTTATAGCTTCTTACAAGTGAAATTACTAAGGCCGAGCAGTGAGGTTTGTCATTGACTGGATGAACAATACTCAACTCTTCTCAACTGTTTCTTTTAACAAGTTTTATTATTATTTTTACTCAAGCTATTTTTATAGAATAGTTGTTTCCAAGAAACTGACAGGTCTGAAAACATAGTTGCTGGGTTTGTTCTTACTTTCCCATTCTCTAGGCCTTGACTTTCTCTGGGTGCATCAAGGTGTAATGGATGTGTCCTTTCAGGCTATGCTTACTTGTTAAAAATCATGCTTTTTTAATTATTTATTTATTTAGAGTAGTGTTTTCCCTTTTCTTTAACTTCTTCCCAAATAATTTGCATTGAAAATAGATAGAGTTTAACAGAGGTTATTAAAGGACTCTATTATAAGGACCATGGGAAAACATTATCAGTTGCAGACGGAAGTGCTCAATAGCCACGGTGCTCGCAGTAAAAGCACTCAGTGCCATCCATACAAACTCTCCTTTTTGATATTGGCGTGGACAAGTTCTGCATGAACTTCCAGGCACCTCAGAGCAGCTCTTCGTGAAGTGTGAAAACATCCACTGCTTAGGACAGCATCAACTGAGCTGGAGCAGAGTTGGTTATTAGTAGTGATTCCTCATGCCAGCGTTCTGTGAAGTTAAGTACTCCTAAACGTGGAAACAGAGCTTCAGAAAAAAAACATATTGCATTTCAGTAAGGAAGAGGAATATGTATTTATGTCCACCCCCCTGAAATACTAGTTTCTTAATGTAGGATTCTTGAAAGTGTGCAGTAAAGTCCTGTAAAGAGCGGAAGTCACGGCTCAAGAACTGGGTAGGTGATCTTAAATTGAGTAGTTATGCTTAGAAGGGAAGTCAAACGGTATGTAATCAAATTCTACGTCGTCATGGCTTCTGTTTTGTATAGCAGCTAAGAGTTAACTTAAACTGAGAGAACAATGGAGAGAACATCAGCGTTCCTGTCTAGCACTATCATGAAAAGAAAGAACTGTTAACATACCACTTTCAAGGAGGTAATATTTTGAAGTTGATCACAACACCTTAATCAAGATACCATCAAAAAGTATCTAGGAAAAGAGATTACGTATATCAAAGGGCTTATACAGGGCTAATGTTAAATCCTGGGGCTAACTAGAAGCAAATACTAACATAGATTTCAGTATTTATGCTTAACAACGTGCTTTAATTGGTGTGACGTATAATGTGGAAATCTTAATGTTCTCTAGGAAATTAGAAGGTTCTAAATTAAAAAAAATAAATAAATAAATAGGGAACATAATTGCTGTTTTAGATTCAGCAAAATGAAAAATAATCCTAGGCAGAAACTTTCATTCTTTTCAGAGATACCATTGAATTTACCCCGTTGAGGTATTTGGAAGAAGGGTTGCTGAGAGTCCCAGTTCTCTACTTATTTTGCTACTGCATTGTGGCAGCAGCCAGAGATTATAACCAAGATCTTTGCCTCTTTATGCTAATAACCGTTGTAAAATACGGTGCCTTCTGAAGATTTTACAGTTTAATTGGGTAAGCCAGACAAAAGGTGGGAAGAGCACAGAGATGTAGAGCTGAAGTGACTTCCTTAAGGTCACACCGGAGCTCAGTGGCCAAGCTGCAAAAAGTACACGTCTCTTTGGCTTCTGTTCCCATGACTAATCCTCCAGATTATGCTGCAGGCTGGCATTAATATGAATTTCCAAATAATAAGGTTTTAAAATGTATTTTGAAGGTACACAAGCTGCCAGCTTGGCTTGATCGCATCCTAATGCTTTTCTGCAGACAGAAAATATATTGCAATTTAATGCTTGGTGCATTTAATAGTATTATATCTTTGTCCAGAAATGTCAAAAGTAAACAGAAATTGCTTTCTTAGTGTGGATAGTTGCTTGTTAGATTTATCTGTGGGGAGTATTTTCAAAATTGACAAATTGTCCAGAATAAGTTGGAAATCAATCCACTCTGTATTGGCTTCCAGAATCCATTTGTTTGGAGGAGTGGAAAAAAAAAAAAAGCCTCTCCACTTCTTTTGTTGTACAGTGATTGGTGTAGCATTAAGAGCACTGCCCTGAACGGTACAGCAGAAGTGCAGTGGGAACGTTGTTGTTGAAATGTGACTGTAGGGCAGAATTCAGTTTGTGCATTTGATGACCCAGGAATGAATATTCAACCCGCAACTTCTGCATAGAAAATCTGAACAGAATTAGGAAAAAAAAAAAAAACAACAAATGATAAAAATCAGTCTTGTATAAATATTATTTCTAATCTTTGCTTAGATTTTTTTAGCAGAGGTTTAATGCAAATACCTCTCAGGTTTGTAATCATAAGCAGATAGAAATACCCTTCAACATGTGAAACTCCTGCACTGCCAGATACTCTCCGGGTAGGGAACTAGTGCTGTCGTCTTCTGCACATTGACTTTTCTGATGAGCCAAAAAAAAAAAAAAAGAAAGAATTAAAGATCAAATGGGTTCTAGCCTAAAGACTGCTCGATGTTAGCTGCCGGCGGCTGCTGTTGCTGTACTCAAATCGGATGGCAGCAGAGGAAAGGTGGTGGTGCTGGGGCTGTGGCAGCGAGCTGCCCTGGCCCCGCGCTGTGCCAGGAGCTGCGGGCACGCCGCACGCGCTGAGACGGGGAAGGAGCCAGCACGGAGCAGTCAGCGGGGAATATGGAGCGCCGTGGGAAGTTCAGGAAAAATAAAACCTGCATTTTAGTACGGGGGGCATCTCTCCGTCGCGGAGCGGTGCCGACCCCGGTGTGTTAGCGTTTGTTTGTGGTGCTGAGCAGCTGTAGGAGCAGCGCTCGTGGTGTAACGGGCTGGCGGAGCGGCTGGCCCTGCCCGCTGGCCGCAGAACCGCCGGGACTGCCTCGCAGGTGGTGGCTTCAACCTAGGCAATAATTGCAGACGAGGAGCTGCTACTCAAAACTACGGTCCCTGTAACAAACGAGCACATTTCATGATGAGGGTGAACGGCACGTTTGTTACCTTTTCTCTCAGGAACTGTGAATGAGAAGTGGAGGGAAGAGTGTTCTGTTTTGTTGTTGTTTTTTTTTCCCTTTTGTACCACGGCTGCTGCTAGTATCAGTTCACAGCACTGTCAGAGCGTAATTCGTCATGGAACGAGATTCCACATTAGGGAGAAAAATATTTGTAAAGCAGGGCATGCTTTTGTTTTTCCATACTTGTGGGCTTTTGTAATACAGTCTTCCTTTTGTGTGTATGTTTTTTAACCCATTTCATTCACTAAAGGCAAATAGATGAGGTTGGTTTATTCCATTATGCCTCTTTTATAGAGGCTGGGGGAGGGAAAGGGGCACTGGGCGGTGGTAGTAAAGCAGTAATTGTAAGATAGTGCAAAAGCTGTTACAAATTCAATTTGCAGAAGAGCATTCACCTCCTCTGCCTTGGGAATATTCATACAGGGCTGCTTGGAGCGGCGGACCTGACAGATTTCAAACTAACGTGGTGCTACGTGCAAGTTTGGTGAACGCAGCACAAACAGCGAGAGGCTGTACACATGCGGAGAGTCAAATTCCACGAACCTCTTTGGGTGGGGGTTGGAAGAAACAACTTCAGGAGCATGTGCTGGGGTTTAATACAAGTGATAGGGCGGGTTGGGTGTTAAAGCTGTCGGTTAAAGAAAAAGGAAAAAGTAAATGCGTTGCTCTGTACCGTTCTCAACCTTAATCCATTTCCTGTTTTTTAATCTTGCAAATTGCAGTCGTTCCACTGTCCGTCTCCCAAAAAGATGTCATTCAAAAAAATGGATCCGAGCTGTACGATAGGATTTTATTGTAGAACTGTGCAGGACTTTGAGAAGGCTTCTGAAGAAATAACCAAGGTAGGTGTCGAAGTTGCAAAATCGATTCCTCAGCCAGAACAGCATGTGTGCACCGTGTAGGGGTAAGGGCAGAGGATCAGCGCAGCTTTACTAAATACCAGTAACTCTTTTCTTGATATTTATTGCTGAATTTATAAATGTGAGAAATCCAGATTGTTTTTAATTTCATCTGTTTTTACCAATACCTAAAACCTGGGCGGAACCTGAGCTGCATGTTGTGAGGCTGTCGCTAACGGAGCAAAGTGATGGGCTCAAAACAAAGCCGGAGCCGGGCAGCCAGGATGGCACATGGCAGCTCCACGAGGTGGCACTATTGAAGTGAAAATATTTCTGCAGCCACCCTGCCGAGGTGCTGGAATTACCCGGTACCTGATGAGGAATTTTTAAAAGGCAATAAATCCCTTGGGAAGATTTTTTTTTTTTTTTTAATGAAAGTATTTGATCAAGCCAAAATTGTATATTATTTCTTGTTAGCATAAGTGCTCTTTCTGATTGCGTTTCAATGTAAAGCAGCGTGCTTATGATTTGGTAACATGTTTGGAAGTTAACGGAGCGGGTATCACCCAGTAAATCTGTCTGATCATGTCCTTCCACTTGAAAAATACAGGTACAGGTTTACCTAGGTCCAAATGTAATTGACTTTTTTTTTTCTTGATTATGCCAGCATATGAATATTTGAAGGACAGATTTATTAATATGTTGTATTAACTGTGGTAGCCAATAACCATGCTTTGTGATTTTAAAGAAGGTCTTTGAAAGGATTCAGTGGCAGTGAAGATATTTGTGATACTGATATTCAAACCATAGTACTTACCATAAGTATGCAAGAATTAATGTTTGTACAACATTTTGAATGTCCTGTTAGGCAATGTTAGTATTATAGCTGAAACAGCATTTTAAACTTAGTACTTGGTATAAGATTTTGTAGATTTTGGCTGATTTCGAAGTTGTTTTTTTCAGTTCTTATACGGAGAGGTAAAAACTTAATTACAAAATCACCTGCGTTGGAAGGTTTTTTTTTCCCCCCACTTTTCTTTTCAGTTTGGGATGAAGTACATTTCTTCCCCTAATCATCTGCTGTGAAAATAGCCAGGTCTGACTGAAGTCTTGGAGCTGCTCTCCTAGCACTTTGGATAGAAGTTCTTTCATATTGATGACATTATCTTGTATCAGCGTATTTCAGACACAGCAAGTTTCATAGCAGAGGGAAGTTTGGATACAAATACCGTGTGAAAAACATCCTATGATCTTTCAGTCCTTCCTTCACATCCTTTGTTTTTTCCTTCTCTTCCATTATTTTTCCTTTGTTTGCAATTTGAGTGCTGTAACTCTCAAACTACTAGCATAGCGTACTTTCGCTATGCCCTGTGTAGGCCAGACTAACAAATTCAGATTGCTGCTGCTTTTGTGTGTTATAAGAGGTGGGAGGAAATATTTTGCTTTTATTATGTGAGGATAAACCTGATGAATCATTTATTCAATGATAGAGAAATTTGAAATCAAGGGCCCAAATTGAGTGAATGGTGAAAATCCATCCAAATTACATTCTGTAGTTGCTAGTTAGGTAGCTGTTGTTAAGCTGTTTAATAATACTTGGAATTAAGTAGTCAATAGATTTACTTCCAGCATGAATACCCAGAAGGCATGGCCACTCCTGCCTGGCTTCTCGGCTCCACGTGGCACGTCCAGGAGGTCAGCAAGAAGCTCCGGTCCTGCACAGCACCGGGGAAGGAAGGCTCTGCCTCTCCCTGGCTGCAGCCTCTGCTGCTGCTTTACTGCATTACCTGATACCAGCCTTGCCTTAGTGCAGTGAATTGTTCCCTTACCAAAATCCACGGCTGCAAATGAATAATCCACTTGGGCCGAACTGCGCTTTGCTGTTTGTAGCCCGGGTTCTTAGCAGAAATGGAAAGTTCTCTGAAGAACTGAACTGACTGAGTATTGAACTTGGATGCAGCTCAGTACAAAAATGAATTATTGCAGTGGCAACAGTGTCAGTCCTGTCTAACACTGAAATCCTAAAAATATTGATGTTTTTATTAAATAAGCTGTAGAAATCATCACAGTGTTACCTAAAGAACTTGCAAGTGAAACAGATCTGTCCAATGGTGTTCTTTATCAGAGAATTATTATACTAAGTTATGGCCCAGGGTCCAACACTTGGTCACTTAGTATTACATAGGATATCCCCGGCAAAACTAGGAGCAGAAACCACGTTTCTGGAGTTTGTTCACTGGCTTTGCCTAGGGTCATTTCAGCTGTAATATAAATGTCATAGATCTGTATTCTTAATTTTTGCACTGATATGAACCAATCTCATCCATGGAGCTTCAAAACTGCTGCGTGTGAAGTACTCTTAAAAAGCTGGACTTTGCAAAACGCCCTCTTTGGTGCCTTCTCAAAGTCATAAAGTACATAGTTTTGGACAATTTACTTTTATAGAATAAATGGAACTTAGTAGGTAAAATCAGGTATTTATTACCTGTGATCACTGAGTGAGATGTAGCTTGGTAATCATTGCAGTGACCACTCAGCTCCTGCTTGTCGGGCTAGTTGATGTATTTAGGAGTTCATCGCCTCCCTGGGTAACTGGAGAGCGATGTTCCTGGCACTGTAGGAAGGGCGCTTCGGGGAAGTTCAACAGACAGCAGCAGTGTTGCTGTCCTCATCTGGAGGGACCATCTTTAAAGGTGCTCTCTATGAATGTGTGGCTTCCCGAGACGCAGTATTTGGGTAAGTTTTCTGTTGCAGATTTGCAGTTAGGAGCTGGTGTGAGTCCAGCCGTCCACTTCACAGACCTGCAAACAGCCTTCATATGGCTCCAAATTTTGGTTCTTCCTAGCCCAGCTTGTATTCAGCCCCTAGGAATGAGAGGCTTTGCATCCAGCTATCTAGTCTTGCAAGACTCACAAATGCTTTCTTTCCAGACGAGCATTTTTCCTTTCTTCCACAAATACTTGTTATTATTCTTTGCTTTTGCTTGTTACTATGTGTATGTCTTTTCTGCATCTCTTTTCCCTTTTCCCAGGTTTCACATCAAAATAACCAAATGCAGTTAAAGTAGACTAGAGTAAAGGGGAAAATTTCAGACCACAGTAAAAATCAAGGAATCTGTGTGGTGTTTTTTTTTCTTTCCAGCCTTCTGATCGTCTCTTTAAAAATAGTTCCTACTCTTTAAAGATTTTTTTTCTGCTTTACATTAAGTGTTTCTCCTTAAAACAATGTTTAGAGATTTTAGTTCCACACAGGGGATACCTGTAGGCTAGTGTAGTTCCGCATGTCACTGCATCACTGTACACTGAGATGTTTTTTCAAAGCAGGTAAGAAATAAAGAGATGAATAAAATGAGTGAACAGTTGTCTAAAACTGCCTGAAAAGTGGAAATGACTGTCGGTATTTGGAGGATTAGTATCTGCTACTAAACATAGCTGGTGTGGTGGTGGTTGTTTTAAGTTTTTATCGTTTCCTACTACCCTCATCCTATATGCTCAGTTCTCTTATTTATAAATGTAGATTTTTGGTGCCCTAGTTACCACAGCCTGTTACCATTGTCAGTGTATTTTTAACAATGTGCTCTTGTTTGGCTTATTTAGGTGTGCATGTTTATGCTTTTAGTCAAAGTGTTGACTATTGTACCTAGTGGTTCTACAACAAAAATATCTCTTGAGTTTAGGTGCTCCACAATTCGTACCCGTGTCTGAAGAGAGTGTTATGGGCATTAACTGTCTTGTAATAAATATATTTTAATCTTCTTACAAGATCTCGAGCTGCACTGAAGCAATCTGCATTCTGTATGTGGAGGTGATCTGTACGAAGAAGTTGCAGGGTTAGGCATAAAATTGTAAATGGAGCTATTCACTGTCTGAAGGAGAAGAAATAGATGTTTCTTTCAAAGGAGGAGGAGGTGTTTAGATTGTGCAATGCTTTTGTTTTAATATGATAAAAAAAATGCATTTTTCATTTTATAGTCATAATCAGATCAATATTGCTGCTTACTGTATTTCTTCAAATCCAGTTTAACATTTTATCTGGTATGTGTTCTACATTGTAGATGCTGAAATCTTCATCTAAGGAGAAATACCCCTTGTTTACTTTTGTAAAGGGTCATTCTAGAGACTATGACTTTGCTTCCAGTCCACTCCGTGAGGAAAATGACCTTTTCTCTGAGGATGAAAAGAAAAGATTAAAAAGATTTAGTACAGAGGAGTTTGTCTTGCTTTAAGGACATTTTACACTAGATTATTGGCAGCTGTCCAGGAGAACACTTGCCTTTTTTAAAAAAAAATAATAGTGTCCTCCTCTTCCAGAAAGGCTAGCTGTGCTGAAATTGGTCTATTTTCATAAAGATGATAATGTTTTATATGTTAATAGTCTTTAAAATGTCATTTATAAATGTACTTACTAATTATTTTTGTTCACTACTAGTTGGATGAGTGTAATGTTGCATCGTGCTAGTGAAGATAGATGGCATTGTTTAGAGGCAGGTGTGCTGAAATGTGCCTGCGTCCTGGTCTCGCCCTCTGAAAAAGCTGGGCTGGCCGTAAGCCTGAATGTGATCCTAGGGTTGTTTCGGTCCGGGACAAATCCTGAGCAGAGGCTGTCAAATACGTGTTGGTTTTATGTCATGGGCACATATCTGTGGGTTTTGAGACCATCTTATTTCTGTTTGTAAGCAAAATTTGAGTAATTCTTGTTGTAAGTGTAGAACTCTAACCTGTTTCACTTCCTAAGCCCAAATAATAGTTAATATGGTAATTAAAACATACCTCTCTTCCACTGCGCTGCCCAGGATGTAAGTTTGATATATCAGAAGTAATTGCCAGTTGCAATACTGATATAATTATATAGGCTGAATTGTGAGTTAAGATACTATTTAGCAGTATGATTTTATAATGGTTTCTCATTAAGCCAGCTTTGGAACCTTAATTTGAGGAGTGAAGATAAAGTATTACCTTGCCCCACAATTTTTAAAGGTTATACTATTAAATTAACTGCAACCAATCAAAGCAGCTAAAAACAATTATTAGAAAGGAGTGGTGTTTGTTTCCTGTTTCAGCTATTATAATGTTGAGGCTTCTTTCCTATTAGCGCAGCTTTTAGATCAAAGCAAATGGGGTCTGGATGTTTAAAATTTTGGGGTGTGAATTTTTTTTTGATATGTTATTACTGTACAAATGATTACTTGATGGTGTGTGTTCTCAAATTGCAAAGAAATGTACATAAATAGTTTCGTGTTTTAACAAATGCAATATTTAAACTATGTATTAACACTGCTTGAAAAATAAAAGGTGTGAAAACATTAACTGCACGTGCCTTCTTTATTAATACCAGGTCCTCTAAGAGTGAATGTAATCCCACATCTAAAAAAAAATTAAGGTGCGAATACTCTGTTTATGTGTAATAAAGACAAAGTCTATTGTTGTGATGTAAACCAAATGTTAACCCATTCTAAGTGCCATTCAGGCACAGAAGACACAAATGTGATGCTTATTTGGATAGACAACGTGTACACATTAAAATACCTTCTTTCCTTTTCTCAGAAAAAAGTGACTAATAGCCAGATGTCAGGCAGAACTAAATCATGTATACACGTCAGAGTTGGGGTGTGCATCTTCAGGTGTTAATTGAATATTCTGAAAAGCCAAAATGAGATTATTTGTGGTTTCACTTGTTCTCAGGAAAAACAAACAAACAAAACAACAACAGCAGAAGCCGCATACATCATTTGTCTGAATTAGTAACCCCTGCACTGTTAAATCACACTAATAATTGGCACGGTGTTTTTATATGCTGCATGTGTATGTGAGGACGTTCAGATTGGATCTTACTTAGTATTTTTCATTAATAGCCCAGAAGAGGGAGTAAACAACATATTTATGGAATTTAGATGTCAAAATGAGGGGAATTGTGAATGTCAGTGAGAACTAGAAAATAGAAGACTTCTGTTTAGTGAAGCTCAAGTTAATGTAGCTCTAGCAAAAATAATGCAAAACTGTCAAGTGGTTCCTTTGGGTAACAGTGGAGGGGAAATTACACATAAAGTTGTACTTTGCTTTCCCATTTAAGAACCAAAAATGCAGTTCTATGCTGCATCACTAAAAGCTGTCACGGAGCGGGGGGATACATTTGGCATAATCTGGTCTCACTGATGCTCTCCTGTCTGCTTACCTTTCCGTGAGGAAGGCATTAACTAATTAAAGGTCGCAGAAGAACAGTAAAAATGATCGGGAGCCTGCGGGGACGGATTTAAGGAAGATAAACTTGGAGCTCTGGGCCTTTGTTAGGCTGTGGCTGAAGAGAGCTCAGGGTGAGAGGGAAGCAGGACAGTTTACAAATGCACGCTCTGCCTGCGCTGCTGAGGAGGAGAGGAGTTGGAGGGAACGGCAAGAGGCCGTACATCTTCGGCAGAGGGGAAGACAGTCGAGGAAAAGCTTCCTAGAGGGGAATGCCAGGCTGTGTAATAATCTCGCGCAGCAGCGTTGGAAGTCTTATCGTGTCAGGCTGTTAAGAAGCAGACTGGCCCAAAGGCTAACAAATGCACAGTAAAGAGCAATCCTGCTTTCAGCGCATTAGTTGAATCAATAACGTCTTTCCCATTTACAACTTCTGTTGTTGTAGTAATAATAATAAAATGTAAAAAGCTTTAGAGGCCTTAAAGCAGGGGAGTCTGCAATATTTGTAATGAAGTTGAGAGTGGCCCTCAGTTATGTAAAACTAAGGAAAATACAGAGTTGTGCCCTGGACTTTTCCCTCATGGTTTGTTGTTTTTGTTGTTGAAAATGCCTCAACCCGTACAACACCAATGTGTGTTTCCAGTCACCCCGGGCCTACGCTGAGGCCTGCGACCCCTTGGGGCTTTACCCTCCCACCGCCTCAGAGCCTTGCAGGGACAAGGCCGGAGGCCGGGGGAGGCCGGGCTGCCGCCGTGCGGCTCCCTGAACTCATGCTGAGGCCTGGCTGAAACCATGAGGCCTGGCTAAGACCCATCCTTTGCAAGTTTTCCATGCCCAGGCCTTTGTACCCATTGACCTGCCTTACGCTCACACACAGGCCATGGAGATCTTTGACCCCAGCTGGGAGCCAAAGGATTTGTTTCCCCTTTTCCTCAGCTCCACTGGCTGAAGTTCAGGTACCTCCAAAAATCCCATGTGCACATACCCACCGAAGCTAGCTCTGTCTTTGGAAATGCGCTGCTATTAAAAGGGCTTTTGGTTTGGTACTCCTGTAATAGGAATGGTCAAATGGAAATACAAGAGCTACGGTATATGTGTTAAAAGGAAAAATGTAATTCTACCACCCCAACAGCAAACTTATCTGTAAGGGAGAAATAGTTTCATTTGTCTCAGTCTTCTTGCAACTTGTTCATAAAGAAACATAACGGTTGAAAACCATTGCTGAATTTAAATTTTTTTTTTTTTTTCCCTTTTAAAACTAAGGGCGAGACTTCACTGCTGGAACAGCTGCCATTGTTCAGCGTGGTTCTTCAGTCTGTTACCAAACCCTTTTGTTTACTGCAGTGCCATTTTATTTGAAGCCAGCTGTAAGTGGCTGTTAAAAACTAGTAGCTATTTTCAGTTGTTTTTTGTTGTTGGTTGGTTGGTTGTTTGTTTTTTTTCAAGTTTCTCATACGAGACTTGGCATAGGCAAGCCCACAAGTTGCCCTGGTGCTGAAGATCCATGTACAGTGGTGACACAAGTTAAATTACCAAGTTACTAGAAATTAATGTTTTTCAGTAACTACAGAGGACTTTAATTGGAAACTATGTTAATCGCATAGTAATTCTCTTTACCTCGTCTGCATTATCTCCTGAAAACTGTGCAATTAATTTGTGTCATCACTGTTGCTGCTGCTGCCTTCAAACACAAACCAAATGAGCATTAGTTACTCACACACCCAGCAGTGGCCTATTTCCTTAAAGGGCTGCCGCGAATCACTGACTGATGACTCGCTTGCCTGACTGAACCAGACTGCACGTGCCACAGAAAGTGGCAAATGGTTGTTCTTTTCAGAGAAGTCTGATCTTGAATCACCTAATTACCTTTCTTTGTGTGTTTATAATACCTAATATTAGCTTGACACTAATACTAGCGATCCTAGGACACTAAATGAGTAACTGGGACTCTTTCTTCCCCTTCTCGGAAAGATACTGGCCCCATTTTTCAACATAAAGTGAGACTGCAGGGTTCCCCTTGACTTGCCTCTCACTGACTGGTGAGCAAAGCCCGTCACGCTTCCCAGTCTGCTGGTGAAGGTGCTCGGGGTTGTCCCTCCCTGCTGCAGCTGGGACTGAAGCGTGGGTAGCCCACAGGGTGCGGCACAAAGGACCTCAAGTCTGTCACCCAGTCAAAGCCCATTTGTGGCCACCAGCAGAGTTGCTTGCTTGTGTTGCCTCTCCTTAAAGGCTTGGTTCTGCTCTTGTTGGTCCCTGGTGCTTCCAGGGTTATGGAAAACTGAAGCCTCCCTAATTTGATCCTGAAGGTCTCAAAGCAGCTCTGCTCCCGTGGGAACAGCAAGACAGAGTCCCCCCAGCACATTTCTCACTCGATGGTTACGTTTCCCCCCCAGGACTAATGAGCCACCCCTCAACTACAACAACGTAAGTAGGCAACCATAAGAACTACGTGAAAGCAGCTCTTGTATTTCCTTACAGGTGCAGCAGCAACCGCAGGTGGAGGTGACCCCAGACATCCCCACACCTGGTTTTTAAGGCCAATGCTGTCTTCATGTTCTGGCAAGACCCAGTCTTCCTCGATCCTGGCAAAAGGCACAACCCTGTGAAGTGTGGACCTGCCACTGGTGTGTTCGCTGCTCCCCAAGGAGTCCACACGACCTTGTGCTTCTGAGAGGACGCAGCAAGTAGGCCCGGCTGCCAGCAGGGCACCACGCTCCTTGGGTAGAGCCGCAATAAGCGGTTGCTCTACGTACCCCGACTGCCACTTAAACGTCACTTTTGTTTACCAGTATGAGAATCCAGCTGGAAAGCTGAAAAAGCGAGTGTGGGTGGGACTGAAGGAATCCCAGCCCCGTCCCGAGCACTCTCTGGCTGTGCCAGTGCCCTGCATGAGGGCACCCATGGCCCTCGCCCTGGTTTCTGCCTTGCCCTTGGCTTGCAAATTTCTTATCCTCAGGGAAGTCTTTTGTAGTTTTGTTTTTGTTAACTTAACCCTCCAAACCAAGAAGTGCTGGTAATGGAAAACAGGCTAGTGTGTCTGTTAGGGGTGGTGCAGCAGTGGATTTGGGGATGCAGGGAAGGACTCTCCTATTTGCCATTAATTACAGTAAGAAAGTGGACTCACTCTGGAGAGCTGATTTATTTCCAGAGTTATTGACAATCGCTTAAACCAATGATGGAATGAAAAGCAACCGTGAGTTATGAAAGGTCAATAATACCACAAACGAATACAAACAGCACATCTGAGATCCAGCTCACCCCGCTTTCTGCTCATGAAACATTTTCATCCCAGGTGACACGGGTGGACACCTTTTTGGTGAGGCTGAAGCAGCAGCTCTTATTCTACCAGGAGCCTCCAAGGGGGCAGAACATGCCAGATCACTTTGTGGTCTTGCTGTGTATCATTTTCTTCGCGGTGCTTGGAGCACATTTCCCTCATCCTGCGCCGAGGGCTGCGGATCACAGTTAGGTGGAAATTGCAGAGCAGCACTCCTGCCGAGCGCTTCTGTGCCATCCCTACGGCCAGCCCCTGCTAGACTCTAGCTGCTTTCCAGCTGTACAACTGTGTTACAGCCCGGTGCCACCTTGGTTAGACAACACCATGTTATGTAAAGGGGGCCTTAAAATGCTGGTAACTTATCTCCACTGCCAACAAGATGTAAAAAGGCGTTTGAGTGAGTCAGGATTGAGCCCTGAGTAATCATCATTTGACCGTATGACTGGTTATCTTCATGAGATGATTTCTGTTGCCTAATTGAGGCTAACTGAGCTTTATAAACAGTTCCCTTCCCTGTTTGTAAGCAGTTCACGGGCAGCTGTAATTGTTTGAATCCACAGTGTGAATAGCAAAAAGAGCTTTACTTAATGACTGCAGAAGCCCTTCTTGTGTGAGAGCTCTCTGGTATTTATTCACACCAGAATTCACGACGCTTTTGTTTTCTGTAAACGCTCCTGCAAATAAAAACTTGCTCACTCTAATGTTTATGAATAAATGTGGTCGTAAATGCCATCAAAGCAAATCAGCAGGGTTTTATTTATGCAAGAAGATGCACAAATAAATGTTTGCTGTTTTCACCTAGCTCTAGTGGGTGTGCAGGCATGTGTTAAAACCAAGGCTTTGTGCATTTTCACCTCAGCATTCACATGTTATTCTTATTTTCCATCCACTCCTTTCTTACACTCTGATCCTGCCAATGAGTCCCCGTGTCCCAAGGGAACATTATTAAAGTCAACGTTTTAGGTATTTATCCACACCCGTCAGTTTGCTGGGTCAGCGGATAAGGTCACCTAGGGTAACAGGACTGCCTGGGGGATGCCCAGGATTGGGACTGGACTCTTGTCCCTATCCCCAGGCAGACAAGAGGCACAGGGGATTGTAATTGCAGCGCCATGCTGGTCTCGGTGTGGCACACAGCACATGCCCACAGCTTCTTTATTGATGTGGGCTGACTTGTGGAGCAAGGTAGCTTGGATTTTTTCTTACCTGGAAGAAGTGGGGGAGGTTATTGCCACCCTGTCTCAATCAGTGCCCTAATTAAGCATAGGAGAGGATTTTCTTTCTAAAACGTAAATGTCAACTTCTGTTAAAGAAAATTAAAATGCACTGAAATTGATGTGGCAGGAACTGTGGAGGTGCTTAAAGAGTCTATATTTTTTAGAAGAGGAAGTAGAAAAAGAAGTATTTTCTCTTGTGGATTATTGTTCCTCCAACGAGCACAAATCTAGTGAAGCACTTCATACTGTTGGTGAAAAAAACACAGCCAACCCGTTCTCCTAAATTGCTGTGCAATAAACTAATCAGAGTTCAGTCCTTAAGCTGAGTCCTTGCAAGGTACTTTCAGAACACAAGCAAGTTATGCACGTTTATAAAGTGCCCCTCAAAACCTGCAACTAGGTTCTGGTTCCAGTTGGTAGATTCTATGCCCCGGCCTCTACAAATGAAAAAGGAATATATTCTGAGACTCACCTCTTTCCAGGATTCATTTGTAAATTCCCTCTCTGTTAGCAAGATCTTTGGGGATTTTGTGCTGGCCATGCTTTCGGGGGGCTGGACTTGAAGATGCAGGTCATTCCCTTCCATGCCTTTGCTCCCTGGAGATCAGAGCAGCAGAGCACAGTAGTACAGAAATTAAAAGATCTACACTCAGTAATATGATAACCCCCACTTACAAATAACACTAGATAAAGGCATCTGACTCCTTCAAACCACAGAGAGCCTTAATCAGAAGTATAAATCTGAACTTTGTAACTCTGCAATAGTCCAAAACACAGTCCTAGATACAGATGCGTTAAGATGGGGAGTTCAAACAGAAAATGATTTTTTTTTCCAGAGGTTCACGGAGAAAGAGATTCAGCTGATCACAGAGAGACGCTTCCACTATGAACTGTGATCTCAACAGGCTCAAGGTCAAAACCTCAGTTCAGACACATTTGTGCCTCCCCTGGAGCAGGTGAGAAGACAATCTGGTTTTTGGCAATGAGGAAACACGGAATAAAGTATTTGTCAAATACAACAAGCTCATGTCTTTGCAAATATATGAAGTGCTTTGGCTTTCACGGTTCAACCAGTGGTTTGTTGTTTTCATGCTAATACAAATTCTTGTATTAATAGGAGCATGGCCTCGGGTTTCTCCATCCGTATGGGAAAAAGTTACTTGTCTGATGGTAAACAAAGAATAGAAGAATTGATTCACTGTCTTCACTTTAAAAAAGATGGTATGAAGCAATAGTGAAGCAATTTTAATTGTGACTGTGTAACACTTGCAATCAGTAAGATCATTTGTGTTCTGTTTTTAGGAATTGGGGTACTACAGAGTACATACAGCATTAGAAATGCAAAACATGACCGCATGTTCTCAGGATTTTGTCAGTGTTACATGAAAGAGCACTTGTGCTGGGATGCTCAACTCTGAGGGTATTCTCTGTTCAGTGTGTATTTACAGAGATGTATGAATATTTGATTAATGAGTCATGGTCTCTGGAGAAATTTAATAACTGTACTGCTGTACAAAGCCAGCTCCTTAACTGTTAACACAGCTGCCAATAGTGTCACTGACACTGAAGCCCTTTCTGCATCTAATATATTCGGTGGAGTAAATTCCTTCGTTACAAGAGAATCCATGGGACACATTATTCAGTTATCTGTTTTGAACTGTTGCAGGCTCAATTTACAGACCCTGATTTGTAAAGATTTTTCCAATGGAAACAAGCAGTGACACATGAGCCATAAAGCAGCAGTTTCATGAGGCTATGTTGTTACAAAAGTTAGCTGGAAGGTCAGTTATAAAGAAGAGCTGCTTTAAAAAATCTTGCGTGCTTGATAGTACAGTAGGTGTTAGCATTGTCCAAATTGCTATTTTCATCAAATATCTTTATAATATATGGTAACAACATGTTCAATATGTGGATGAAATAAAAATTGTCAAAGCTATTGGTTGTGCCTGTGCCTTATATTTGTGTGATCCAGTTTATAAGATGTAAAATGAAAAATAGGTGAAAATATCGATGTGTGGCAGACTGATCTGGCAAATTCTTACATCCTGGAAAAGTGAGGAAAGGTTGTTCAGAGCTACATGATTTGCAAAATGGGGCAGAAGTTTGTTCCCGTCCATGATACCAGACCAGAAGTGTTACTCATTTTTTGCTGAGCAGTTTCCCAAGAATAATTCACTGCTAATTTTATAATTTCTCCATTTTTATTCCTAATACCTGTGAAGAGATCAATTTTCACTTATGAAGTTAGGTGTATATTTTAGTGGTGTTACTGCAGTTCAACTGCTTTAAATAATAGGGGGAAAATGTCAAAAAAAGATAAATTTAGTGCAGAGGCTTTCACTGGAAGCTTTAACTGCAGGTTAGAATTATACATGCTATGCAGAATTTCCTGCAACACTTCTCCTTAGGGCCACAATGCATTACAGCAGACGTATAATGAAGCTGCTATAAAATCCGTGGTAATTAAGGGGGATTTGACAGTAATTGCAACAGTGAATCAACTTAATTATTACCTGCTTCAAAGAGAGCTAACCTGATGTTATAATCTAACCTTTCCTACTTCTAAAATGAGAGATTAAACAAGTATATGTAGCATTTAAGAATTAAATCTGTTGAGATAGAATTCTATTAATATACTTTTTATATACATTTTATGTATGTGTGTATATAAGTACAGAGCAGCTAAACGAAGAGCACCATTAGCTGACAAACTGCAGATACGCTGACTGTATGCATTCATAAAATAAACAGAACCTAGTCTGCATCTCCGAGGCAAAGCAGCCTCTCTGTTATTTGCTGAAAGCGTGGGGACCTATAGAGAGACCCTTGCTATAAAACACTACGACACACACAAGCCTAGTTCCTTGAACGGCCTTGTAAAGGGGATGTGATGAATGTATTGTCTTTCTGCGCTTAATTTTAAGCAAACTAGTCTGAAATACATCTAAGGTGTGCTGTAAGGCTGCAGAAATGAGAGGCTGCTTGGGGCGTGCAGAGCCTTGCTGCACGCAGCCCCTGGTGTGGCTCCAGCAGGGAACCCTTTCCAGAAGCGTGCAGAACTGGAGGCTCAGTGTCACACAGCAGACTCTCCTTTGTCCAAAATGGGTTTGCTGTTTTTCAGTGACCTGCCCTTGAACTAAAAAGAAGCTTCTTATAATCTCTTTCAGTTGCTTCGAAACCGAGAGCAGGACTAGAGAGCTCTATGGTTTACAGAGCAGTGAAGTCCAAACCTCCAGGTGCTTCTTACCCTGCTTTCAGTCATCAGAAATACCAGGGAGAAAGGAGCCTAACATAACATTGGTCTAATCAATTCTGTCATGATCAATTTTGCTTTTTCACCTACAGCATTAGGGATACTGAACCTCACATCACTCGTTCCGGGCCTATTGGATGAGCCCATAAATACAATCACCTCCTTTGCCTCTGTCTTCAGAGCTTTCAAGCTGTGTCACCTGAAAGCAGGGGGTCACCAGGGCGTCACTGACCCAGAGCTCTCAAAAATCCTTCGCAGGCTGGTACACACAGCGCCACGTCCACAGCACGTGCATTGCAGCGGAAGCGTTCTGGAAGAGAAGATGTGAAGTAAAACACCAGCTGCAAAACGTGAGAGAAGCAGGCACCATCCTCATCATCATGAAAACTCGCCACATCAACTTTCACATGAGGCTTATGTGCAAAATGGACAAAATTAGTTTCAACTCTGCTCTGAGGAGGGCCTTGAAAGTCCAGGAGCGGCACCGAGGGACTGACTCATCCCTGCCCTTACAATAAATTTGCCAGTGTTTACTTCTTCTTGCTTTGTTGTGAAACAATAAATTAGAGAGACTTCTTGTTTGGTTTTTGTGTTCTGGCACATAACACGCTACTATTAATAACTGATTTTTATTACTATGGGCCTCCGTTTTCAGAGAGTTAACAAGTCAACAAATATTGAACACACAATGGGCAAATATTGAACAGAGAATTATTTTTTTACTATTATTATTTTGTTGTTAAAGATGCCACCTCCCATGAATGTATAATTTCGCTGTATGGCAAGAACAAAGTCTGTCACTGCATTAAGCCAAAACCAACCTGTCTTTAGGATGCACTATTAGGAGATTACAGCTGTTGAATCTGTCTTAAAATAAACTTGAAAGTCTGCCAGGCTTTGGGATAGTGTTGTGCAGTACAAATGGTAGAAAAAGCCAACTCAGCTTGTCAGGTATAAAAATCTTACTCTATTGCTGGCCTTGTGATTGGAACTTACAAATAAATATCAAACTTGCAGAGGAGAGCAGGCTGTGATTTCTCCTCAGGTATGGACCATCTAACCTCGCCACTGATAACTACACCTGTAGACTGCAGATGCCTCAAGGTATCTGGCAATTAATCTAGGGACACGTGCCTGAAGTGCATTTCTCATCTGCATCCAGCACTGAGGCTTCCATTTGGCTAAATGTCCCCTTTTGAAACCAGCAGGGGATCACCTTCAGTGTCTGTTATTTAGTAAAGGATAAAACACTTCAGACTTAGGCTCCGTAGGATGGACAAGCTGAACACTTCTGCTCTGCCAAACATGCTTGTGTCCCTCAGCGAGGAGGCCCTTTGTGACGTTAGGAGCAATGTATTTCCAGGGTGATATTTATCCACGAAGCGCTGCTGCTTATGATCATTAACTGCTTTCAGGTGCCATAGATAATTGGCATTTAAATACCCAGATAAACAATTGCACCTTCCTTCCCCAGTCCCCAGGCAATGATACGTCTCTCATTGTGTGCACCCAGGATGTTTTCTCCCAAGCACCGACACCAGCATTGCTCCGGTCTCTGCTAGCTCCCCGATCCCTCCTGCGGCCATCCTGACTGAGGCACCCAAGCGCTCCTGGCAAGCATCTCCTTTGAAGGCACCTAAAGCTTGAAGCTCTGACCCTCCCAGTGCTCACTCCTGCTTGGTACGTGCCTAACGTCAGGAAGGCGGCAGCACGTGCAGGGCTGTGCTCCCTGCAGCCACCTACCCGTGCATCCTCCTGCCTGGAAGCTGCCAGAGCGTGATGCAAACTGAGCACTTGTTACGAGCTACCAGGGGCTGTATTTCTGGTGGCACCATTGGCTTTCTGCTCGTATGTACACAGAGGAAATGGCAGACTTTAAATAACAAATTTTCACTGATGCCTTTTGCTATCTTTACAACGCATTTTAAAATAAATGAGAGATTAACACAGGAAAAAAGTACTTAAGGTGCATGCTCAGTAACTATTTTTTCATAACGTTTTAATGGATTCAGGGTTGAGCTCCACTAAAATCTGGATTTATTAGAAACGCTATATGCATTTCAATGGAGTTTTCATCATGAATCTAGATATTTTACATTATTTCAATAGAGCTGACCCTCTGATTCATTAGAAATGCTTCAATATAACCAATGGAGCATTTCTAATGATTCTGGTTTTACAGCAAATCCAAGGGTCAGCTGTACTGAAAACAATAGTGCTAACCTCTAGGTTTATTAGAAAAATGCTTTGTGTCTCAATGGAGCATTTCTAATAAATCAGATAAATAGGGATCTCCCAGAAAAATGCTCTACTGGTGAAACAGACAAATGGATTTGTTATTATTGAGATCCTTTAAAAACAAAGATTGTTTAATAGGCTTCTTTGGTTGTTCATTCCAGTGTAATCCCCTCCTACCTGGAGTTTAGCTCTTCAGTGTTAAAAACTTAGTAAAAGTCCTTGGCAGTGCCATCTGGTTGAACAACAAGCACTCCTGTTTCAAACCGTCAAGTGTTTTTCACTTCACTGAAGAAGAAATGAAGGCATGGCGGGTTGCATGGCGTGGGAGTTGTAGTTGCCAGATCCGGGTTTGGTGCTGGGATGCATCCCTTCGCTCTCTGCTCGCTGCCTCTGCCATAGGGACAGGGAGAAAGGGTGAGTGATAGAACAGCTCAGCAGCAGGTATTGCCAGTCCTCCCCTACTGTGGGTGCACACGAAATTTAACTGCAGAATATGACGCTGAGGTTTTTAGATCTTTAAGCTTTTTTTTTTTTTAACTTCCCTTCTGAAGGTCTAAAATTTCAGACAAAAAATTGTCATGCAATGTGGTCCACCTCTCACACAAACCATCTCAACGGGCCTCTTCCCACCGACCCGAGTCCACTTGCATCACATCGTGTAGAAGCTGCAGCTCCTGAGCCAGAACCACAGACACCCATCATCAGCTTCCGCTGGAACATCATCATCTCCTCTTGGATCATCTTCCACTGGAAGTCCGGGAGCCACGGGCAGGCACCGCAGGCACTCCCGGCTTCAGCCAGGAGGAGTCAATGGCTGTGCTGGGGATGCAGAAAGCTCCTCGGAAAGCTGAGGCAATGCTTTCTGTTTAAGAGGAAAGGCCAGTGAGGTAATTTCAATGACTCCAGATTTGGTTAGAATGATCCATATTTATTGAGTGTACTCTGTGCTGTCCAGCTATTTCCCTGCGGTTCAACTGCTGCACATAAACCACAGTTACAGATCTGGGTTCCCATGGTCTCTCCGGGTGAATTGCAAATCCTTGGCTAGAAGCCACTTCGTCTCACTTTGAACACTTCTCTAGTCCCCTTTACTACCCGGCAACTTCAAGAAATCTGCTGACCGGTTTCTCTGAAAACCTAAAAATAAAACATGCTGCAGTGGTGACATCCACAAAAACGGAAACTCCACTTTAAAAATGATTTGTGTCTGAGTGTGTTGGGTTTTTTCTTTTTTCTTTTTCTTTTTTTTTTTTTTTTTTCCCCCAAGTTAGAAGATTTTACCTCGGCGTGAAAATTGATCAAGTCACACAGGAGTCAAACAGAAGGAATTTTACCTATGGGATGCTGGACATCTGTCCTTCTGCCTGGTGCTTGAATACAGGATTGTTTTGTTGCCTGAGTGTGGGAAGATGCTGAACCTGTCTGCTCTAGTTCCTGCGAGTACCCTGTCAGGGTTAGGGGTCTGTGACCACCACGGATTTCCCTGTCTTGCAGTGTCTTCCATAACACGAGTTTATGCTGATAGCAAAATTGTCCTCTAAATGATAAGCAAGTTTTTTAGCAGAAATCCCAGGTCTGGGGGGCTGTCTGCTCGGTCAGAGGGATTATAGCAAAAACATCACTGGGATTTCAAGACTCTTCCTACCCCAGAGGCACTGGCAATATCACCACCAGGCAACCTCCTCCCCCTACCCGCTCCAATGAGATACAGCAGTTTATCATGTCAAGCCTTGCTGCTGAGTGCTGTGTCTAGGGCCTCTGGCTGTCAGAGGCAGGATTTCATCTTGGGGTCCCTAAGGCCATATAGAAAGCCTAAAATGTTCATTTATGTTTCTTATTGTCTGGCCAAATCTGTGTGTGCTTAAAAAATATCCAGGAGTTTAAAGTCTGATCCCTGCATTATAGTGGCTTAGAAATTTACTTGGTATTTTAAAAAGTTAAATACATTTTTTAAACAGCAATGTCTTTTCAGCTCTTAGTTACTTTACATAAACTGTTTAGCTATGAAATGTTTCCTCCTGTGCCGTTAATTTCTGAGATCAATCTCTCCCATTACAGTTTTGCAAAGCAGCTCCATTAAAGATAAATATTGCTATATAGGTCTAATTCAGAGATATCTGTACAGATGTATGTGCAACGCATGCGTATTTAGGCGTACAGGAATTAGTACCTGTTTACCAGGATTTACATATGTTTGTGTGTATGTGTGCCATAGACAGTACTCCGATAATAATCACCGTGGGTTTATGTGTTAGTAACGTGTGTAGATTTATGTTTTATATACATGCAATGTATCTGTAGAGCCATAACTTAATCTGCTGCTCAGAATTTATTTCGGCTTTCCACATGAGCTCTTTTAAACAATGCTAATTGTTTCAGAACCAAAATCATTGATGATAACTCTTTTAGGAATTGTCATGTTGTCTATAAATATTTAGCGACTGGATTGCATTTGCCAATGTAGTCCTGTATTACAGATGAAAAGGTAGCATCTGCTGAAATTAAAAGTGGCCACATTTTCACTGTAGCTTAATTAAATGCCAAAATTTATCTACATTAACAACAAAGTGGTGAAATTTATTGATCAATTCACATGATATAAGTTGACAAATGGCCCGAGCAATTTCCATAATTTTCTACACGTGTTAAAATTTGTAATGAAAAAAGAATACTATATTAACTTTAAATGTGAAATGAAAGGGGGATTTTGTAATGGGAGCGGGTGCCCTGGGGCAGTAAGCTGTGTTTTCCATGCCCTGTCCAGGCCGAGGCTGTTTGAGCTGTGTACAGATGGGCCTTTGACAGTCCTACAGCTGTTCTCCTAATTGTCCATTAAGTGTTCTATTGATTCTCTGATTCAAAGTACATGTCTTTCAGCTCAAGCTATCGTGTGAAGTGGCAGACACATTCCTCGTAGAATGACAGAGCTGCTTGAAACCTAAAAATGTGGGCTGCCAGTTTCAATTGAGGATCCGGCTTTCAAAGGGGAAGGCTTGGTTAAAGGAGCTTTGTAATAGCTGGTTGGATTTTAGTTTCTAAACTTTTAGCATCAATCAATTAAAGCAGCAGCAGCAGCAGCACGGAAAGTTTTAATTCCTAGTTAAGCATTACAGATTGCACCTTGCTGCTACAGTCCTTCCCGAGGATAGCAGGTTGCAATAATAAGGATTAGATCTTGTTTAGCTCTATGCAGAGTTATTTTTTTAAGACCCTCTGACATATGTAATGATATTCTCATTTGACTTGCAAGTTCACTTTTAGCCTTTTTTTTTTTTTTTTTTAAAGGAAGATCATCTGCAATTCCAGATTATGCCAGTCAGGAGCCTGTTTAAAATCATCTGCCTTTAATCTTAAGAGTGAAAGATAAGATGCATATCTGTTGCAAGGACCATAAATCTTCAAAGAAACAAATAGCCATAGATAAAACTGTAAAAGTTATTTAGTTCTCTTCCGAAGGAGGTTTATTAATCTAAAATTTCCAGTCCATTGTGTCATGATTTGGTTATCGCACTGTATCTCATTTCTTGCAATCGTATAAGCCTTGTGTTTCAAGCAGTGAGATGAGATCCTTATAGCTTAAACTTGATCAATTGTATTCAGACGTATCACTAGGGCTAGGAATAAAATAAATAAATAAATAAATAGAAACAAAAAATAGCCAGTTGAACACAGACTTGGGCCGTGAATGATTTTTTGTTCAGAATGTTTTCTCTTATTTTACTGAGGTGCATATGAATTGATTTTATTATCAAATTTACACTGAATTTTAAATTCTTGTTTGTTTGGCTTTTTAAAGCATAATTCCTGATAGAAAGCACGCAAACAAACTGTTTATAGACTTACTACTTGGGAACCATCCGCAGTAGTTGTGCACAAAATGAGCTTTTCCCATATAATGTCAGTTCCATCTGCCTTTATATTTTTCTTTTAAAACATCCCCATCATCTAAATGAGACATGAAACTGTTTCCGATAAAGCTTAAAATAAAGAGAATTATTTCTCTTCAAGAAGAGTTTTATCCTTTATAGTTAATGAAAAACCACTCTCCTGTGAATGTTTAAGATCTGCTTGTTCTTTAATCACCTCCTTCCACCATTGCCCGTGTTAGTTTTTGCACCCCAGCCACCTTTGTGTGGTTGCACTGCTGATGAGCTTTACCTCCTGATCCCTCTGAGTGGTGATTCAGGAGTCAGATTCACCAACGTGGAGGCTAACAGATGACTTCCACCCATCAATCAAATTAGTTACAGCCTTTTAATTTAAACAAGAAGCTTGCTAATTTGAACGGAATTAGTGTTTTTGTTTTTAACCTTACCCTGTTTGTCTTTGGTATGTCAAATACACAAGCATCAGGAATGTTTAATCCTAAGTAAACCAACTAGATGGGGATTCTAAGAATACAACCAAAATTTCTACCAATGCTTCAAAGGTTGACAAAGACGATAAAAGGAAAAAAAAAGGAAAAAAAGAGAAAGTGTGTGTAGAAGTGTGTGTAGGAGAGGAGATGCATTTCACATTTTATAAGCAGAGTTTTCCTCCCTGTTCAATAAAAAGGAGTACATGTGAAATTAGAGAAGTAGTGCAGTGAGCTGTACAACGTTACATGGTGCCTTTTGTCCTTTTAGGAATGCAAGTTTAGGGTTTGAGGCATAGGCCACTAAAAACGCCTTATGTCAAGGGAACAGTAACCACCCAGTTGTTTTCACCATTGAAAAAGGAAAGTGAAAAGTCTCTTTACTTGAATAAACCATGTATTTGATACCTGAAAAACATTTTGTGAATCTACTTTGATTCCAGCACTTTCAATTACATTGTTAGCCAGTTTTTAAAAAAGATTTTTAGAAGCTTTCAACTGTAGACTTTTGTCTTGTTGAATGAACTTCAGCTACACTAAATTTTAAGTAAATTTGTGATGACTGAGCAATATACATTGGCTGAGCTAGAATCCAATAACCCACAGGACAAATTAATTTTCAACAAAAAGGGCAGAAACCTCAAGTGCCATGAGTATATGGAATCTCAGTCTATCTCTCTGGAGCCATTTTTGCAAATCACTACAGCTATTCATAATCTAAATCAGTCTCCTTTAGCAGCAGAAAGATCTTTTTTCATGACAAAACAGAAGATGACATTCATTAGTGCCTAACTTGCATAAGCTACCTTAAATTTATTGGTGCTCTTATACTTATCTGGGTAAGAATTCCTTTGTCTACAGCTATAGGAAAATTCCGTATGTACTACTTAAAAATATAAATTGTCACTTTTATCAGAACTTTTGGCAGTTTACTTTATTTTAGAAGTAAAACTGGTGGTTAAGGTTTTAAGACTTCCAATGGGCGTTGTTTCAATCATGGTTAATATGCACCCAGGATAGCAATACCAATATAAGTGAGCAGTTGTACAAAAACCTAGAGAACTGTCGCTGGGTGCTAACTTTTCCCTGTATTTAAGTACAATTTATGACATTACAGAAGAATCCTACAATGTGTGTGAGGATTCGGGGAGGAAAGCCAACCCTTGGCTGGTACAGATGGAGCTGTACAGCATTGTCTGGACAGCATCTCCCTCTTCTCCTCTGATGGACTGCTTCTTACATGGAAGATCTACCAAGCCACACCAATCCGTCTGCAAATCTCACATATCCTGCAGAAACTGCCGAGTCTGATTATTGTAAAAATGCACATTCGAGTCAGTATATAGGAAATAAAATATAAATGGATTTGCTTTAATGTGATGCAAGCGAATACTGGTCTTCATCCACCTGTTTTATAAACTCCATTTCCTGTCTTGGGTACAGACTGTTAATTCTTAAATGCCTTTAGTTTGATGTCTCCTACTTGGGATACAATTGCAAGAAGTACTGTGACCTAAAGATTGACATGCATGTCATTTGTACAAGTGCTCTTTATTTCTTCGTACAGAAAAAAAAGTGGAATAAGCATTTGTGGCAGCATTTGTTAAACCCTGGATAAAGCTAAATGATCACAGAGTGACTCTAGCCTCAAAACATATGAGCTGATGCTTGCTTTCAATTACAATTTCTTTTATAGGGTGGAAGGGGACAGGGATGTTTGAATGACAAATGAGACAGAAAATAACGAGAACGTGAGTTGCTATGTCTGCTCTTTCTTTTTGGGTAGAATGACTTTGTGTGCTAGGTCCCACGCTGACAACAGATGATGGTAGCTCTACCTGAATGCAAGCAGCAGGTATCTGGGCTTCAGAAGGGGAAGATGTGATCTCAGTCACAACGGCTGCTATCGAGCTCTAATGAGGAAGTCTCATATGGCCAAAACTCTGCTGTGTTGCTCAAAATATTTTCTGGATTCTACTTCTAGTTCTCAATTTCCATTGCTGAGACCATCCCTGAAAAGTAAGGAACTAGTTCCAGCCCAAGACAACAGAAGAAAGTTCACCCAGTACTATTTTTTGGATCCATTGCAGGCTGTTGTAACAGGTAAATGAAATTAAAAAGCTACAGAAAACACATCAGAATTAATGTTTTCTTCATGTTTGCATACATTTAAGGAACCAAGCTAAAAGAAAAAAAATACAAATCAAAGACTTCTGACTTCCTGCCAGGATCATAATATCTTCCATGGTCAGTCATGAAGTATAGATCCTATCTCAGATGGAGTGAGAGCGTTCAGATTTAGGAGTGAAAAATGTAACAGAGATCTCGTGGTAGAGATGGGAAAAATCTTGGGAACTGTCTTGCATATTTTTTCCTCATATCTGAGCAAAAGCTTGGGTAAGCTCTTAGTTGGGGCCATCCTTCTTTGGAGAAAAGGCAGCTGTATAATTCCTCTTTTATCGCCTGCATGCTGTTGCTGGCTCTGCCTCAGTGGATGACCTTGGCTAGTCATTTCCCTTCTATAAAGTGGCAATTGGGCTATTTACTCCCTTCCCATAGGTGCTAGGAAGCTTAATTAATATCTGCTTTGAGATCCTCAAAAGGTGCTAAAGTGTTACTATATACTAAAAACAATCTTTGTAGCTCTAAACACTGAAAAGAAAAGGGACTATTAACTAGCTGTCAGTTTAGAAGGTGCTGTATGAAGCGTACAGGGCGAGTGCACAATGAACTGCCTCTGTTCCTGGAAGCACAGACCGTTCTGCAGTGACCCTTCTGTATGAGTCTCATCTCCATGAAAGTTTTCCCATCCAAGCTCCCAATGTTAAAAAATGACTCTTCTCCAGCCTGTTTTCTTCAGGAAACTGTGGAGAGCACTCGTAGTGGAAGAAGAAGATCACTGTATGGGAAGGAACACATCTTGCCTCAAGAGATCCTAACACGGCACACAAATCCCATTGCAAGAGCTTCCCTGGTGCTCCTGCACACCTTGAATGTGCAATCTGCAGCTTTTTGTCAAAGCACATGATTTATGAAACGCGGCTGGCTATGCACTGACGCCTCAGTGCAGCTTGGCTGTGCTGCGTGGTTTGCTCACCTGAAGAATGGGGATGACAGTCATGGCTAGTCAAGAGAAGCTGCCAAGCATCCTTTGATATATAATACAGAGATTGCAGTGCACAGGACTGGGAACAAGAACAAAATCAGGTTCTTGGCCTGCAGACATTGCCATGTATCTCAAACCAACCTTCAAAGAAAGTTATTACATTAGAGTGAGAGCAGATCAAATCAGACGGTAATGTTTGCTTATTATTGTCAGTTTTCAACTGCAACCTATGTTGTCTCTGAGCAATTTGTCCTTCGATTTGAAGCTGATTGAGAGCAGAACAAAACGGCTCAATTATAAAGTTACCATAGCTGGATCTCTTTAAAAGTGTGCCTAAAAATCTCAGCTCTGCCTCGTTCTGAGGAAATCTGTGCTGTAATTTGGCAATCTTCTCAGGATGGCCCTGGGGGGGAGGGGGTAGAATAAAAGAAGAAGGCAATTTACTTCCATCAGGTTTCTGGGTTTTCAGCTTAAGCTGATGGTATTGAAATGAAGGTGAGATTTGTTTAAACCTCTTCTGGAGCGAAACAGCCATTTCCAGCTGATGCCATATCACATTGTGGAGTGACAGTAGGGAGGGGGGAAGGAGTTGAGATGCAGGTGGGATGAGAGGATCCATACAAGATTTCAGCATGTTCTGCTGGAGAAGAGTGAGGTTGCTTGAAAACCAAAATTGGAGTGGTTCAAACTGCCCCCTTCAGAGCATATGTTAATCATATGCTTTAGAAACAACAACAAAACTAAGAATGGAGGTTTAGACTCTGCAAACTCTGCTGTGTCTGCAAAGCTACTGAGAAAACAAACCAACACATGAGAATCAAGCCATGAAAACTCAGTGTGTTGGCTCCTCCTTTCTGCAGCTCTATCAGATTTACCCAGGAGCTGCTACAGCTCAGTTCTGGGCTTGGCTCCATCTTGCCAGCTTCAAACTAAAATAGAACCATTACAATAACAAATTTTCACTGGGTCATTTTCCTAAGAAACATGGAGAGAAGAATATCGGGCCTGGAGTAAACACCAAAAAAAAAAAAAAATCACCTATAAACAGAAAGATCTGGCAAGAAGTACTCTGTGTGGCCCAGGCTGTGTGTTACCCATGCATACATTTACTTTATTCCTTACACCCTCGTGTCAGAGCGTCTCGAACTTGGCATCATATCTTTGCAGAGAGGTGAGTTGCTGCAAAAAGGGAAATAATCCTCTTAGGCGGTGACCATGGTTAATGCACATTTCCTTGCACTTCACAAGTGGTGAATGAGAGGTCTGATTAAACATGATACAAAAAGAGCTTGTAAGTAGCACTGTTTACTAACATTTCAATTTCTATGCCTCATTTATTAGACTTAGAATAAAAAGGTTAGAGGGGTGTTTGGGATTGTCTTTAACCTTGATGATATTTCCACTGAAGCAGCATAATGGCTCTTAATTGCTTAAGTGAAGAGAACATGTTGACATGTCCTTCTTTGTGCTTAAAGCTCTGTGCCTAAACCATTATGCTAATTCAAGCATTATATACACCAAAGTATTTATGGGACTGACACAAGTGATGTTGCAGGTAAAGGGCTGTGAAATGGTCTGTAAACAGAGAGAATTGATTCCAGGCCCAAAGCAATGCTGTTAAAGTCACAGACATTGAACAGCCAGCCCTACAATTTCTATCCAGATTGTCAAACTGGGTCAGACAGTGTCAGCAGGGCTGCCATTATAGATCAGATGGGTGGCTTTAATAATATGTAAACCAACCACATAAACGCAAATTAACATGGAGGCAATACGGACTTGACTGTGCCTTTTTTTTTTTTTTTCCTGTGCACAGCAGTTTTGGTCACAGAATACTCAATTGTAACATTTGCTAAAACATTTAGGTGTTTAAATAAAAGAGAGAGAAAGAACATCAGCACCATGACTTGTAACTGCATCTCTCCTAGTCCAGAGAGCAGCGCTGCGATTTGAAGGGATCACAAAGGCTCTGTACACCACGGGAATCTCCGTACACAAATAAATAGTCCAGCTGGGGGGGGGGTTGTTTGCCAGTTTATCAACATATGCAGTTGTACAGATTTTTTTTTTTTGGTTTTCCTCCTTGGGTCTAAGGTTAACAATACAGTTTTACATCCTGATGAAATTATTTATTACCTTACCTGTGTTATTAATTGTATCTCATAGATTTTCAGCAATTAATATAATTTTGAAAGTACAGTTTCCTTTAAACCCTGGATGTAATTTATTATTTGCACTTCACTAATTTTAGATAGCAAAATGAGACTGATCAGCTCTTGTTTTATTTCTGCTTTTTTATATTTTATTTTTGGCTCCGGAGTGTTAGACTAACACTTCTGTTTAGTTTTTAAAATGAGGCAGAGTGATATCTTAGTGTCTGTATCTCTCTTGTGCATTTAAAGTAGACATTTCCTTGATTCTGATTTTTTTTTAAATGTCATGAGAACAGTATCATTCATCCTAGACCTCCTCATGCGTACCATGTAAACCTCAGAGATGTTGTATATTCATAGTAGTTTGTAATTATTTAAATGACAGTAAATACAAAATAGCAGATTTCATACCAACTCTTTTTTTTTTTTTTTTTTACAGAAAAATATAAACGTTTAACTTAAATTCACCTGAGTGTCCTTTGAAGGTGATCCTTCAATAAAAGAGAGATTTGAGATTCAACAGACCTGATTATAGGTGAAAATCTAGAAAAATAAGGAATACGTGCAGCCTATTTCCTCACAGCAGAAAAGCTATGCCTTTTCCAGCAAAGCACACCTTGGTCACATGTCGGTATTTCCTTTCTTACACCCTGGAATATTTCTGATTCTATGTCACTTTATAGATTTCTGCATTGCTAAGAGAATTACAATGCAAAAACCTCACCTGGCCAATCTAGTCACAAAGATTTTGGAATTATCCATCTCAGATGAGCGTGCCCATTGAGATTACCAACATATTCACTGTATGCTGACATTTCTTGGATCAAATACATAATATCATAGCAAA